>NC_084755.1:21078380-21228380 GCF_033978785.1 Entelurus aequoreus | reverse complement strand
CCTGTTCTAAAAATAGCTCAAATAGCAGCACTTACCAGTGAGATGCCTCTATTTATGCCTCTATTTTTTAAATGTTATTTATTTACTAGCAAGCTGGTCTCGCTTTGCCCGACATTTTTAATTCTAAGAGAGACAAAACTCAAATAGAATTTGAAAATCCAAGAAAATATTTTAAAGACTTGGTCTTCACTTGTTTAAATAAATTCATTATTTTTTTTACTTTGCTTCTTATAACTTTCAGAAAGACAATTTGAGAAAAAATACAACCTTAAAAATGATTTTAGGATTCTTAAACACATACCTTTTTACCTTTTAAATTCCTTCCTCTTATTTCCTGACAATTTAAATCAATGTTCAAGTAAATTATTTTTTTTAATTGTAAAGAACAATAAATACTATTTAATTTAATTCTTCATTTTAGCTTCTGTTTTTTCGACGAAGAATATTTGTGAAATATTTCTTCAAACTTATCATGATTAAAATTCAAAAGAATTATTCTGGCAAATCTAGAAAATCTGTAGAATCAAATTTAAACATTATTTCAAAGTCTTTTGAATTTCTTTTAAAAAAATTTGTTCTGGAAAATCTAGACGAAATAACAATTTGTCTTTGTTAGAAATATAGCTTGATCCAATTTGTTATATATTCTAACAAAGTGCAGATTGGATTTTAACCTATTTAAAACATGTAATCCAAATTCTAACAATCTTTAACAGTAAAAAGTACTAATGATGTTCCATAAATTCTTTTTTGAATTTTTTCAAAAAGATTCAAATTAGCTAGTTTTTCTCTCCTTTTTTTCGGTTGAATTTTGAATTTTAAAGAGTCGAAATTGAAGATAAACTATGTTTCAAAATTTAACTGTCATTTTTTTCGTGTTTTCTCCTCTTTTAAACCGTTCAATTAAGTGCAAATATCATTAATTATTAAAAATAACATAGAGTTAAAGGTAAATTGAGCAAATTGGCTATTTCTGGCAATTTATTTAAGTGTGTATCAAACTGGTAGCCCTTCGCATTAATCAGTACCCAAGAAGTAGCTCTTGGTTTCAAAAAGGTTGGTGACCCCTGGTGTAGAGTATTGACAGAAACAGAGGCAGAAGGAAGCGGAGGCAGCTACTTAATATGTTTGTGTGGAAACTCGTTCGGTACACCTCCGAACCGAACCGAAACCCCCCCGTACAATATAGAATAAAACAATTTTGTTTCTTCATATAACCATAACCATGCACACACATTATCATGCACTGTACACTGGTATTGAAAGGTTTTTTTTTGTTTGTTTGTTTTTTTAAACACACTATAGATCAGTGACATTTTTGTTTGGTCATAATTGTCTTAATCAGTTCATTCAAATACACTAGCGTAGTAGGCTTAAGTATTCATTAAAAACAAGGCAGAGGTTTTATTTCACAATTATATTTAATATGTTTGGCAATTGTAACATATACACACCGTTTGAACAGTAACACTGTGTTTGAATATAGGAAAATAAAAAACTGTACTTCCAACAAGTGACTCTTTGCCATACCACTAGATGGAGCTCGCGTACCACCACAGTTTGAGAATCACTTGTCTCAATAGTAACCTACATGATAAAATTTACACATTACATGTTAATGATGGTACACAAAATAGTTACAATGTTATTGAATAGTGAGAATATAATTTCTCTAAGTTATGAACTCCAAATTGCCAACAGTTCATGTGTACAACTTTGTAACAGTTCTCATCACATTCTTAATGTTATGAATTGAGCGTCAAATACATGTTTATGTTTACCCTTATTTTCGATAGGTCATAAAAAATATAGTTAAAGATATCGACCGATATAAAACACCTATCTCGTGATATATTTTTAGCCATATCGCCCAGCCCTAATTTTGATAGTCAACTAGTCATTGACTATATTAATGACTAATCAAATTATGAAGGTTTTAAAATTTGCGTTAGAGATGAGTACTTCAGTCAGAACTATTTATTTGTACTATAACTTTGGTGCTTACTAGGCTGTTAAAATAATAACTATTATCCATCCATATTCTTCCGCTTATACGAGGTCGGGTCGCGGGGGCAGCAGCCTAAGCAGGGAGGCCCAGACTTCCCTCTCCCCAGCCACTTCGTCCAGCTCCTTCCGGGGGATCATGAGGCGTTCCCAGGCCAGCCGGGAGAGATAGTCTTCTCAGCGTTTCCTAGGTCTTCCCCGTGGCCTCCTACGTGCCCGGCGTGGGAGGCGTTCGGGTGGCATCCTGACCACATGCCCGAACCACCTCATATGGCTCCTCTTGATGTGGAGGAGCAGCGGCTTTAGTTTGTACTCCCCCCGGATGACAGAGCTTCTCACCTTATCTCTAAGGGAGAGCCCTGTCACCCGGAGGAGGAACCTCATTTCGGCCGCTTGTACCCGTGATCTTGTCCTTTTGGTCATAACCCAAAGCTCATGACCATAGGTGAGGATGGGAACGTAGATCGGCCGGTAAATTGAGAGCTTTGCCTTCCGGCTCATTTCCTTCTTCACCACAACGGATCGATACAAGACGCCGCACCGTCTCTAACGATCCACTCTTCCCTCACTCGTGAACAAGACTCTATGAGGTACTTGAACTCCTCCACTTGGGGCAATATCTCCTCCCCAACCCGGAGATGGCACTCCACCCTTTTCCGGGCGAGAACCATGGACTCAGACTTGGAGGTGCTGATTCCCATCCCAGTCGCTTCACACTCGGCTACGAACCGATCCAGTGAGAGCTGAAGATCTTGGCCAGATGAAGCCATCAGGACCACATCATCTGCAAAAAGCAGAGACCTAATCCTGCAGCCACCAAACCAGATACCCTTAATGCCCTGACTGTGCCTAGAAATTCTGTCCATAAAAGTTATGAACAGAATCGGTGACAAAGAGCAGCTTTGGCGGAGTCCAACCCTCACTGGAGACGGGTCCGGCTTACTGCCGGCAATGCGGACCAAGCTCTGACACTGATCATACAGGGAGCGGACCGCCACAATCAGACAGTCCGTTAGCCCATACTCTCTGAGCACTCCCCACAAGACTTCCCGGGGTACACGGTCGAATGACTTCTCCAAGTCCACAAAGCACATGTAGACTGGTTGGGCAAACTCTCATGCACCCTCAAGGATTCTGCCGAGAGTATAGAGCTGGTCCACAGTTCCACGACCAGGACGAAAACCACACCGTTCCTCCTGAATCCGAGGTTCGACTATCCGGCGTAGCCTCCTCTCCAGTACACCTGAATAGACCTTACTAGGGAGGCTGAGGAGTGTGATCCCACGATAGTTGGAACACACCCTCTGGTTCCCCTTCATAAAGAGAGGAACCACCACCCTCTGCCAATCCAGAGGTACCGCCCCCGATGTCCACGCGATGTTGCAGAGTCTTGTCAACCAAGACAGCTCCACAGCATCCAGAGCCTTAAGGAACTCCGGGCGGATCTCATCCACCGAGGAGCTTTTTAACTACCTCGGCAACCTCAGCCCCAGAAATAGGAGAGCCCACCACAGATTCCCCAGGCACTGCTTCCTCATAGGAAGACGTGTTATATTGTAATAACTATTAAACTATTGTATATTTTAAAGCAAAATGTAGCTCGCAGACTTCAGCTAAAATGATAGTTAAATCTATTTTATCAGAACTTGGTCTCTCTGTTGTTAGCTAGCTGGCTATATAACTTACCAAGAAGAGTTGCAGACCGCATCCACCAGATGTTTGACATGTCTGACATTTTAAATGCTCCCGCATCACAGACAAACTGCCATTATAAGTAAGATCCACTTTGACGTGTTTAGGTTTCCACCTTTTCAACCTGTTATTGTCAGTTGCCACAACCATTTTTCTGTTGCTACTTGTCACTGGTAGTGCTGACTCGCGCATGTTCGTTTCTGTCCGGAAAACCTCCAACTATTGCGTCGCTGAATATTGTTGACGATAAGTTTTGCCGATTTATGTCAACAATACGACGAATCGTTGCACCCGAAATATCTCAATACTGACCCCGAAAGGGACAAACGGTAGAAAATGGATGGATGGAAGTACCGTATTGTATCGTGAAGTTCTTGCCAATACGCAGCCTTAATTTTGTTTTAGTGGATTATTTTTTCATTCATTTTTTTATTGCGACAGGTATCAAAAGTAACTGTCGAGACAAGGAGCAAACCCCACTCTACTTGTTTGCGTCACGCATGTTTGTGTCTGCGTTCAGAAGAGGAATTTTGATGATCTTTATTACTACTATAGTTAAAATCTTTGCATTGTGAGTTGTCATTGTATTTTGCTTATCTTATCTAACTACTTAAGCAACATTGGAAATGCCTATAATTCAGTGTTAATTTTGTTGACTAAAAATGTACGTCTTAGTTATTGTCAACAACCTATTTCAACCCCGACTAAATGCACGTTGCCTGAAACATTGACGAAAATTAATTAACAGTTTAGTCAACTAATACAAAGGAGATGAAAATGTTGACAAAGAAAAAATCCAATCATATTTTATTTAATCTTTAAGCAGGTGAGACAAGTTAGGAGGAATCTGTCTAATCACAGTTGCATGTGGCAGAGGGGCGGAGGGCAAATCACGGGGGGGATCCGAATTAAAACTAGTGTCTTTGTAAGGCACAGTGTTCAGATTTTTCACTGGGAAAACAAGATGGTATTGTTAAACAACTCAAGACAATATGTCTTCTACACCTGGAAGAAAGAGAAGACATTTGGATGCACTTTATAGTTGCCGCATTGTAATCCCGTGGCTCGATTTTTATTTTGTAAAAATACAACTGACATGAAGTGCCATCTGTAGGCTCATCATTGGGACATCTATGCAACAATAAGTAGGCTGAAGTTAATATTTAAAAATGTCTTATATTGCACTGAATTACTGATACTATTAAATACGGAAGAGCAGGTGCAAGACCGCTTACTCTACCACTAGTTTTGTTGAACACCATGGGCCAGCTTGCCCGCCAATATAATGAACAACATAACAACAGTGAACTTTGTTCAATGTCCTCGGCACACTGTTCAGCTAATAATTGCACAACTTGGCAACCCAAATCAACAACATTTATCAAGCTAACAAGACAAAGAAAAGCCAGTATGTATGATATATACAGTATATATTCTAGATTTAAAACACTGGTTGCTGTATTGAAATGGGACAGTGGCCAAGACGCCAGTTGCAGTTATACACAATAAAGAATAAAACTAGTTTCTTTCTTCATGTGACCATTTTAGTCCCACATTATTCAACATTTTTAAAAAATGATGGAGTTCAGCTAGAATAAGAACACACAGTAAGGTTAGGGTGAAATGTACTTATTACTAGGGCTGGGTGATATGGACAAAAAAGTATATCTCGATATATTTTTACTTAAAATTGATATTCGATATATATCTCGATATAATTTCCGGTGAAAGTATACATTTTTGAGCGATATTCAGTGAAATTGAAGTGAATGACAACTTTACTGTAAACAGTCTTTGGCACTTTTATTAACCCAGTTAGTCAAGATGGGTATTAACAGCACAGAAAATAAACTGTTTAAGTAGTACAGAATTACATAACATAAATAAAATATAAAAATATTCTACGTTAACATAAATAACATAGCTGTAAAAAATCTATCAAACTCCGATAAAAAAAATACATTTGCAGGCAGGCACTTTTTAATTCCCAGTCGACGATGTAATGGACTGTCACCTGTACGGTTCTTGTTCTTGGCAACTCGAGAACTGTTTTGATTTGGGCTTACATGTTAAACAACTCAAATGAATGTTTTATCCAGACGCATACATTTGTCCAAATGTAGCAAAGTAGATGCATTGTGGGTTTCCTGGACAATATAAGGAAGAGAATCCCTCTGCCATCTTCCATTAGTTTTTTTATTTATAAATCTTGAAAATTCCCTCTTTTGTTCTTCGACTCTCTCGTTGTCATTTGGGATGTCTGTTGTGATTTCCCTTCCTGGTTCGATGACCCGCCCTATCTTGCCTCTGATTGGCCTGTCCCTAACCAATCGTGACTCATCATAGAAAACAACCAACCCATCATGGATGTTCTTATACGTGCAAGCACGTCTTGGAAGGAGGAAGGGGAGGGGTTTAGTAGCCTGGAGGTGGAGCGGGGGAGAACAAGGATCACAACAAATAAGTGGCGTTTGGTAATTTTAACGTGAAATAAATTATATCGATATTACGATATTTTCTTAATTCCTATCTTGTTTAAAAATATATTGATATACCTTACAAACTCGATATATCGCCCAGCCCTACTTATTACTATATTAATGGAGTGCAGGTCTTGTTGTGAATTTAGTTTTTGAGTTGCTAACCTTAATAAAAGTGGTTTCAAAACAACTTCAAAGATGTGTTACCCTTTATACTTTAATATTTTAGTCGACAAAATGTACTGTAATTTTAGTCGACTAAAATGCTGAGGAATTTAATCGACTGAAACTAGACTAAAACAAAGTTAATTTAGATGACTAAAATACATTTTCGTGAGAAGAATAAAAGTAAATTAAAAAACTGCTGTCAATATTAACACTGCTATAATTCACATGATTGCGTAATGTACCACTACCGTTCTACCCCCTTGAAAGGTTTAAGTCAACAATTCATTGCGGTTTCTAATTGTTACCTGGTGTGTACACAGCACACACGCGGTGGTGTATCCAATGACCACCTGCTATGGTTGCGGGGGTTAGGTTCCCCAGCAGATCGCATTCCTCCAGGCCAAAGACCAGGGTCTCTGTAAAAACCACACCCGTTGAGCAGCACAGTTGCCCCAGTAGAGTATGGTTTAGTCCCAGGCATCGCAGCTGCCTACAGACCCAGTCTCCATGTCTGCACCAACACACACATACTTTGTTCTCTAAATCCAAAATTCTCTTTTTGCTTTCGTGCACAGTGGATGAGGGAAAAGAGGGAGGGCTAAATACAAGAGAAAACATTTGTTCTCCTCATTCCAGAAACAACATCCAAAATGGTGGCTTAAAGGAAGGTGTCTTTAAATGTTAAAACATGAGTCTAATTAGACCTGTCGATTTCTTCCAGCCCTTTCCTTCCTTCGTCTCAGACCCTTCACAAAGCCTTCTTTTTTTCAACCCCAGTCACTCACACAAGTACGCGCACACACAAACACACTTTTGGCCGCCACTTCACAAGATGGTTACTTTGCCATACTGGGTTGAGTGAGTTGCCAGGAAACATGCTCCGACTCCAAATATGTTCTGAGCCTCCATATTCAGATCCTCGATAAAAGCGAACGAAGGGCCTCTTAGAAATCAATTCGTGCAAAGATGCTGCATTGGCAGGCTTTCCAGTAGGTGAATGGAACTAAAAGGGGACAAGAACCATGGGCTCAAATCGACAGAATAAAAAAAAACAACGCAATCCAATCGACAAAAAATATACAATTGAACAAATGCAAAAACAGGTGAAAACTCATCTAAAAATGTCCTCCATATACACAGAGATACACGCACACATCCACACACTCCATCTGTTATTCATCAGTAGTAGGTGGAATCTGGAGGGGGGGGGGCATCAATTGATTTGGGGTTTTCATTCCATTGCAAAGAAAACATTCACAGTGTAACTGCTCTGCTTACCATCTACCACAGCTAACCAGCACACTGCCACTGGTAACGATCAAAAGAAACATGTTTACATTATACTAGACAAGGCCTGTGTCCCACATATGAATCATGGACACTAACGTACATATTTACAAATGTATATATTCACATATCTGGAAAAACCTACATGCATTGTATAGTGTTGTTAGCAAACCCATCACGGGGCTGATCTGTTTTCGATTACTCGGGGCTGCAACGCAGATAAGTGCAACATTTTTTTCCACACATTCTCGCGCCTTAGAAAAAGAGGCATAGGTCAGAAGGGAGACCACCTCGATATCTCAAATAGCTACAGCACATACTTTGGACACATAACTAGCATGGCAGTCATTACAGCGTTGACATTCGCCAAGGATGTTCAGTCATCTAAACATGTTGGTCTGAGTCATCGGACTGAAAAATAAAGAAGTGCAAGGCGGTGCTGTTACACTCCAGAGCTGTATGTGGCAGTAATACACATTACTACATCAGTACAGACTGTTGAAACACTGTACATGTCTGCTGAATCTGGTGGTTCACTACACTGCTTGGACCTAAATGCAAACATACAATAACAAACAAAGGAGTGTTACTGAATTATGTACTTTTATAGGCACAGACCAAACTCCGTCTGTACTACCGGGTACCGGGTAGGGTATCATGTAAAATCAAAAGGTGCCATATTTCGGTACCTTTACGGTTGCAGTTTCGGCAGGCTCAGACATTTGGCTGCCAAACAATCACTCACGCAGCACTCGTAGCGAACTCAGTCAGACTGCCTTCAGGTAATGTTCCATGCCAACAAAACAAGTGTGCCTGATAGAAAACACTTGAACTTAAAAGGAGTTGGTGGTTTACGAAACACTCGTAGCAAAATTGCGTTTTAAGAACTCTGAAACAAGATAAAATACAAATATATAGCCAATACTTAAATTGGAAATACTAAACATTAAAAGTATATCAAACAAACCTTTAACGAAGTGATCACTGTAAACTTGTGCGTTCTTCGACTCTGCTCCCCTGGTCTGCAGTGCGTGAAACTTTTCTGCCATCATTTATAAAATCTTGACATCTTTCGCTCATCTTATCTATGTCTCAAGGAAGTCGGAGAAAACTTGTATTCTTTTTCGCAATTTGAACAGTCCCAACAGCCTTGGGCATTTTTCTTCGAGAAAGGCAAAATGCCGCCGAGAATGCTATGACAAAACACGCTCGCTGGCTGGCCCACTACTTCGAGCCTTGCATAGTTAATGAGCCGGACGTGACGCCACGTGATATACCCATCCCTATTACAGACTCTAACAAGTTTTGGGTGAATTGGTTCGGTATATTTTAAAGAACAGTCTTTATAATGTCAATCCAAAGCATTTCATCAAAACTTCCAGGCCCTAAGATAGCAACAGTAATAAGAACGACCCAGAAAAATGTGAGCAACACCTAACCTCTTGGGGATTTGCACTTAGAAGAGGTAATAATGATACTCATTTCTGCAAACTGTGTAATAGGAGTGACAACAGATTAGGGTTAAAAGGTATACCGGTATTAGTATAGTACCACGATACTAATGAATCATATTCGGTACTATACCACCTCTAAAAAGAACCGGTCATTGAGGTCATTGCTGGGTTTATGAGCAGAGAAGCATGTTCGGCAGCGCACAATCACGGAGTACTTACAAACAGACACAGTGTGTAGACAGAAAAGGGAGAACGGATGCATTTTGGCTCAAAAACTTACGATAAAGGTGAAGCTACAACAATGAAACGTCCTCATGAAGAGGTGATTTAAGACATGGCTAGCTAGCTAGCGGCCAAAATCCATCCGCAGTCTGCAGTGTTTTAACTACTTCTAAATCACTAATCCTTGCCTCCATGGCGACAAATAAAGTACGTTTCTTACAAGTATCATCCCTGCAGGACGAGGAATAGCTAAACATGCTTCACTACACACCCTAGCTCACCGGTGTCACAATGTAAACGCCATTGGTGGATCTACACCTAACATAAACTGTAATGATAACAAGTACAAGAGTGTATCTGGTCGATATTACTATGATTACATCGATATTTTTTAGCATCACGAAATCTTATTTGTTTTTAAAAAATGTATATTATGTTTATAAACTCAGGAAATATGTCACTGGACACATGAGGACTTTGAATATGATCAATGTATGATCCTGTAACGACTTGGTATAGGATTGATACCCAAATTTGCTTACTTACTAATAAAAGACAAGTTGTCTTGTATTTTCAGTATTTTATTTCAGGACAAACTTGCAATAAGAAACATATGTTTAATGTACCCTAAGATTTGTTGTTAAAATAAAGCCAATAACGCAATTTTTTGTGGTCCCCTTTATTTAGAAAAGTATCAAAATACATTTTGGTACCGGCACCAAAATATTGGTATCGAGACAACACTACAACAGACAAACACTGAACACGCTTGGAGTTTTATGTGCACTGGTGATTTAAAAAAGGACACCTCAGCTTGCTTTCAAAACACCAGTTGGGTTTTATTACAAATATGAAAAGGAACGTGCAGAGACGCAACAGGCGACCAAAAAAAAAATAAGACAGCACTCCGCATGTGACCTGTGTGTGTTTGAATTTAAGGGAGGGTTCTGGCAGAGCGGACAAGTTAGCTAATGCATTGGGTATTTCAACGTGCTGCAGCATGCTCATTTTCGCGTGCACGCACACACAAGCGTGCACACCCATACACACACACAGGTCTATCATTTTGGTGTTTGACAGCTGTGTGCGCAAGGTATGCTTGTGTGTCGTTTGTCTACTTCTGACAGGTTTATTGTAGCAGGGCAGCGGTGTCTTGCGCGTTCTCTTAAAGAGCCAGTTTTCTTTCCAGAAAGATTCAATTTATCTGGGAGGGGACGTGCCCCTCCGTCTTGCATATACACACAAAACTGTGCCACGGTCACATAAACACACACACACACACACTGCATTAATATTAACATAAACAGACACTATCCAAGCACCATGGAAGACAAATTGGTATTGGCTGAGACAACACTGTCCTGCCCTGCAAGCTCCATGAATTATACTTACACTCCAAGTACCTCAGTGTGTGTGTGTGTGTGTGTGTGTGTGTGTGTGTGTGTGTGTGTGTGTGTGTGTGTGTGTGTGTGTGTGTGTGTGTGTGTGTGTGTGTGTGTGTCAGAAAGAGAGAACATTTGAAGGGCTACCATATTCATCTAACTGTGTTGGAGTGTGTTGTGGTCAGGATAAATCTCTCTGCCGCGAGTCCCAGGGGGAAACTCCAGGCCCTAGCAGCACTAAGCACAATCACATGGTCCTATTCCCA
Organism: Entelurus aequoreus; assembly: GCF_033978785.1. Lineage (NCBI taxonomy): Eukaryota > Metazoa > Chordata > Actinopteri > Syngnathiformes > Syngnathidae > Entelurus > Entelurus aequoreus. Next base: position 21,217,425 of record NC_084755.1, on the reverse strand, counting down.
CTCACACACACAAACAAGACTTCAATCCCGTCATCCCGGCGTCTCCTCTCACACAAACAAACCTTGTATCCCCCGAAAAACAAAAACAATGTGTCCCACAATTGAGTCTTCTTATTCAGTTTGTTTTCGAACTCTCACCCCAACACCTCAATTGCCTCCCCAACACCTCAATTGCCTCCCCACACCTCGTTTAATGCAGTCTTCATTTGCTCACCAGTGCATGCGAGCACGACAACACGGAATAGTCTCACAGATAAGGGACACCACCTTCGCCCCTGTTAAGTACAGATTTTTTCAATAAGCTACTCAAAACATTGAAAGCTATTGCACGCAGTAATCGGTACAGGACTTATATAGTCTATCTTGTACATTTAAAACACTTCCTTGTGGTATACATAACATGTAATGGTGGTTATTTGGTCAAAATGTTGCATAAAATATGTTTTACAGACTATCTTCAAGCTGAACTACTCCACTAATCGCTAGCTGGCAGCTAGACCGCTAGACCGCTAATCGCAGGCTGGCAACTAGTCTACCAATCGCCAGCAGGCAACTACGGGCTAATCGTCAGCTGGCAAGTAGCATGCTAATCGCTTTCTGGAATATAGCGCTGTAATTGCTAGCGGGCAACTACAGCGCCAATCGCTAGCTTGCAACTACAGTACTAATTGCTAGGTGGCAACCAGAGCGCTAATCTCTATGTGGCAACTACAGAGATAATCGACAGCTGGCAACTAGCGCACTAATTGCTATCTGGCAAATAAAGTGCTAATTGTTAGCTATCGTTAGCTAACATGAATATAATAATATACTGTAGTTTTATGTTTTTATTTTAAAACTGCAAGGTAAGGGGGGGTAGGCTGTCTATGCCAATGTCATATTGTGATTTTTTGTATACATTTAAAGCACTTCCTTGTGGTTACGATAACATGTAATGGTGGTTGTTTGGTCAAAATGTTGCATAAAATATGTTTTATAGACTATCTTCAAGCTGAACTAGATCGCTAATCGCTAGCTGACAGCTAGACTGCTAATCGCAGGCTGGCAACTAGTCTGCCAATCACCAGCAGGCAACTAGCGGGCTAATTGCCAGCTGGCAAGTAGCATGCTAATTGCCAGCTGGAAAAAAGTGCTTTAATTGCTAGCGGGCAACTAGAGCGCTAATCGCTAGCTTGCAACTAGAGCGCTAATCTCCAGCTGGCAACTACAGAGATAATAGCTAGCTGGCAACTACAGTGCTAACTGCTAGCTGGCAAATAGAGTGCTAATCGTTAGCTATCGTAAATGCTAACATGAATAGAAAAAACATACTGTAGTTTTATGTTTTTATTTTAAAACTGCAAGGTAAGGGGAGTAGGGTGGCCATGCCAATGTCATTTATAAATAACATTACACTGTGTTGGATTAATGTTAACGTGTATTTAAAAAACATTTTAATTTGTGGAAAAATAATAATATATAAAAGACCAATCAACTAAATATTTGACAATCCCCCTGCATTAGCTCCGCTGACCCCCTGGGGTCACACACTCCCTGTTGAAGACTCCTGGTCTACTACGATGGACAATCGATTAAACATATACAGCAAGTCAGCTGACAGTTTGTGCCTGCATCTGCAAGTCAAGCCCTCAACAGGCAATATGCATTATGTCTCCAGCAGCTGTTCGGAGGGGGGAAAACAACACACAATTTCTGGGAAATGCGGTACAAGTGAGCACTTAGGACTAAAAATGTTGCTCAAGCAGGAGAAAGGGGGGATTTTTTTCCCCCTAGTATATTGTGGTGGAAAACACTGTCCTGATTGTCAACACACTTCATAAAATACTCAGCAACTGCTTCCAGCTTTAAGAGTAATGGCAAAGTGAGATCATTTCTACCCTCGTCTCATTCATCAGCGCAGTCAAATTTGTCTAAGTCCTACATCTGCTGCTCTCCATGCACGGGGGAGGCAACAGGACAGATGGCCTCAATCTGGCAACAGAGACTTCAGCAGACTTCCAGTAGACAGAGAAAAATGTATATCTGCACAAAAAGTGACTAGCATCACGTTGTTTTCACACAGAATAAAAAGGATTCAAGCGGAAAGCTCAGAATCACAGATGTGCTTATTAGCGCTACATGCAGGGATAGATTGTGTTGCATAATGTGCACGGTTGTTAAACTCTACGTGCATGTACATGCAGGCAGGTGGAAATCTAAGCCAACCCGCCGTGAGATAAAGGGTGTGACAATCCAATCTGCCATCGAACAACAAGTTCGGCAACATCTTGAATTGCATGAAACAAAAACACCACTCAGGTTATCCTTGGGTTCCTCAAGTTCTGTATTCATGCGGTTTATGGCAATTACATGAGCAATCACCAAATAACGGTCATGTTGCGGAGCCGCGGTTTTTATTATAGCAAACACGGGGGCCGATACCTCGATCCTGTTTGGCCAACGTAATCTGTAGGGATTTGATATTGAAGAGCAGCCATAAAGCCAAACGACCTGTTTCTTACGGCGCTGTGTAGGCTGGTGAGCTTGCAGAGGGGGATAGAGTCAAAAAGTGAGAGGATCGGCAAGCGTGGGCAGCAATATACGCATCCCCGTTTGAAAAGGAGTGTTTGAACCGGCAGCCTGGACTGTGATGGTGGTTGGGTCAATTTTACTGCACGGGCCTCCCTGTGGGTACACCTCGTCATGGTCCACACAACGCAAGCTGTTCTAGGCCTGTTTCGCAGCCACAAGAAGGGGGATGAGGATTCAAAACATACGCTTTTGCTCAAGGGGCTATATTGAAAAATATTCCCATGCTATTTCAAGAAAATCTCGAGACGTGCAACACACCCAATCAATTAGACTGCTGACACTCTAAATGTGACTCGATCTCTGACATCTCTTCGCGCGGCTTGGTGTGGGTGGGGGGTGTAGTGTGTGGGCTCTGACAAATGAATGCTTCACAGCAGAGTCCTGTGTAACACGGTGAAACAGCTAAGAATCAAACGCCCTTGAGGGTGTATAGTTTATATTGAAACCTCGAAAGCAGAGGTGTTCAATTAAATTGTTTTGGAGGCACATTTATAAAAAGCTAAGGATCAGGGGCCTCGTGTACTAAAGGTTGCATGGATGTACTACTAAAAATAGGCATAGGTTCAAATCCAGAAAATATTGTACGCAATAAAAAATTTTTAGATGTAATAAAGCGTGCGCACGCACTAATCCAAGAACATTTCTTTGTTACATCGCAATCAACGTGGAATTAATCCTAGATGCCCAGGCCACACCCCCTTATAAAAGTACGCAAATCAAGTTGAAAATAGCCATGCGCCTAAGATCTGCACGCTCTGCCCAATCAGAATTCAGTATGACTCAGTAGGGAGTGCTTCTTTAGATTGCTATGTGCTTTGATAACTGCTCACAGGTTGCAATAAAAAAGGAAATGATTGGAGATCAGGAAGAAGGTGAAGAAGATGGTTATGCATAGCCAAAACAGACAAGTAGACTGTAGATAAGCTAAGGTAAAATAAGATGAGCTGCACTCCTTTTTGAAAAGATAGTTGATGCATTGATACGTAAAAATTGAGTGACTCTGTTTGCCTTCAGTAAAAATATAATTTGTGTAATTTACAACAAAATATGCTCAAATCACAGCCGGATTACAGTTCAATGAGACAAGTATGTCATGTTTGGTTAGCAATCTTTTAAATGTAAACATGCCAACATAGAAAAAAGAATACCAAATATTTTGACTCTTGTTTGATTACTGTTTATTTTCAGGGACCGTCTTTCCGCTTGTGCCAGATAAATACAGCAAAAATAAGTGCATGAAAAATACAACTCATTATAACGCTGAATTAATGGGAGCCCTGGGCTTGTTTCTTTGCAATGAGATCCCCAGCAGGTTACGATCAACCTGCTGGAGAATGCAGATGGAAATCAGCCTTTGGCTACAATCTGTCATATTTATACTGTAATTTCCGGACTATAAGCCGCACCTGACTATAAGCCGCACCAGCTAAATTTAGGGGAAAATACAGATTGCTCCATATATAAGCCGCACCTGACTATAAGCCGCACCTGACTATAAGCCGCACCAGCTAAATTTAGGGGAAAATACAGATTGCTCCATATATAAGCCGCACCGGACTATAAGCCGCACCTGACTATAAGCCGCACCAGCTAAATTTAGGGGAAAATACAGATTGCTCCATGTATAAGCCGCACCCGACTATAAGCTGCAGGGTTTTGATGTGTAATTACCGTAGTATATAGGGGTTCCTGCTACCACGGAGGGGATTGTCGGGACAGAGATGACTGTTTGGGAACGCAAAGCGTCCCATTTATTAACAATAAATCTTTCAATCATTCAATCAAACTTTCACATCTTTGACATGGCGAACAGCATTCGTGCAGACTACAAATAATACAACGGTGCAAAGTAATACAAAGTGCTCGCCTGTACGTTATCAAAATAACCAGCCTACCGGTATATGAAAAGTCAGTCTTTAATCATTGTGTCATCGTCTTCCTCCTGCGTACTAAAACCACCGAAATCCTCTTCGTCGATGTCGGAGAAGAACAGGCCGTAAATAAGCCGCACCCTTGTATAAGCCGCAGGGACCAGAACGAGGGGAAAAAGTAGCGGCTTATAGTCCGGAAATTACGGTATTTTATATGTTCATTAATGTGCATTATATCATGTCACAAAGCTAAAACAAATATAACAAATGGCAACTTCCAATGAGGAGTTTTATTGTACATCTATAAACAAGCTTATTGGTATGTCTAGTGGGACAGGCAAAAGTCAAGTCAGTGAAAATGCAGTTGTTTATAAACCACCGCTTATGGCAGCACTGTTTTTAAGAATCTGCTGCAAAAATTTAAGTCTCTCATAGGGATGATACTCGAAACCGGTTTTCCCGGTTGTTCGATAAGAAAAGAACCGAGTCCTCGGACTCGAATCCCTTTTTGAGAACCGGTACCCGTTATCGAGACCACTATAGTAAAGAAAAATAGTTGGTTCTTTATTCGAATCCCTCGGAACGAATCCCGTCCCGACCAGAAATGCTCCGTGGGACATCACAAGAAATCAGTCACTTAGCTCAGTCATTAGGCGCAGATAGCGAAAGCAGGAAAAAATGGACGGGAAAAAGTGCTCCAAGGTGTAATGAAGTTCAAAACAAAAGGTATAATCCAATGAATCACTTTACTGAGAGATTTTAGCAGGGTACAAACACATGAACACTTTTACGACCAACCGGAAACATAGCAACCAGGCTAGCAACGCACCTCCTTTACGGCAGCTTTCGCAACGTTCTTAAAGCAACCGCAGCACATACATATATATACAACACATCTCCCTTTTTTAACTTATGTTTTTCTCTCCTTGTAAACAAAACAAAATCACACTGTATAGGTGTTGTCTGTCTAATTATAAATAATGCAGACGAGGCGTGTTGGCTGAGTTCTTGACGTTTACTTTCACGGGTGACGACATGCAACAACACTTTTCGGGGCTACTGCGCATGTTCATCACTCCCGTTGCATGATGGGTAGTGTAGTTGTTATGTTCCCTAGCTCATAACATCTTTCCCCCTATAAAGAAATAATGTTAACTCAATAAAGTGTATTTCTTTTTTTAGCTTTAACTTTTCATTTTTTAGCATTGTAACCACATTTGCAAACAACTTTGCTCTTCATAGAATTGTCTTTCAATAAAGAAATAAAGTGCAAAAATGTCAAAGCATCATAACAAACAGTTATGTCAAATAGCAGCAGAAGTGCACTTTTTGGAGAGCTGTATTATTTACAGTTTTGTGCCCAAGGGACTTATTTTATTTAACACTACATTATTATTTATACACCTGTAGTGATCACAGAGACAGGTTGTTTTTGTGTTACCTTATATATTTGTTTTTCTGAAAAATTCCACTTAATATACTTTGGGCAACAACAGTCAATATTTATTTATTTTATTTTATTTTTTTAGGGGGGTAACAGTCAATATCTATTTATTTTTTAGATTAAATTGTTTTCTTATATAATAAAAGTGAGCTTTTGTTAAACCAAATATTGTGTGTTTTTTTCCATATACAACAACCTATCTGGACTCGATAAGAGAATCGATAAGGAATCGGTTCGATAAGAGGATTCGATAATAGACTCGAACTCGATAATTTCTTATCAAACATCATCCCTAGTCTCTCACAAGTTTGTTTGAACAGAAATCATGGGCCTCCGGTTGAATATCCCGAATAATGAATAAGAGGACGGGAAATGGAACCTTGGGGAACACAACTAGTACAACTTAAGAAGTGACTACTGACTGCATCTGGAGTAAACAAGCTCCAGCAAGATCTTAGTTACATTATTTAAATTACAAAAAACAACTGCCAGAAAGGAGAGGACTTAAAGGGGGACTGCACTTTTTTGGAATTTTGCCTATAGTTCACAATCATTATGAGAGACAAGAACACACATCTTTTTTCATAGGATTTTAAAGATGATAAAAACGCTTGCAAGATACTGCTAATGGGAGTTACCGCTGTAGCTTTCAAAGCCCTCTAGAACTACTTCAAAACCCTCCATCAACATTTTATATACACACTGCAAGTTTATATATAATGTAGTAACAGACATGATCACAACAATATGTATGTGTTTTCTAATCATGGCAGACTTGGTAATAGACAACGAAGACGACTATTTTTGGACAAATGAGGATTCACAACCTTATCTTTTTTAAACTAAATATACGGAGGATGAACTGCTGCTTATAGGCTGAAACGTTGGCGCAGATGGAAGCCGAGAGAGTGCGACATGGTCACGCTGCAAATCTGGAACTTTTGAGCCCAGCTATGCCAAATTATTGGAGTGCCCAAATCAACTTGAAACGTCCCCGGCCAGCTTGACTAGACGGATCCATCGAGTGAGTCACTATACTATTGATCATGATACATGCACATCACTGTACACTACTGTGCATACACTGTCGAGCTAGCTGTGTACAAACTAAACATGAAATGTGGGCTAATACTTTACAGATACTGTACTATGATTGTTCATGTTTTTCCGTCAGTACAGATTGACGTCTTATCGCATTGTGTTGTGCATTACCAACTCAAACGCGCTTTTTGCTGACGTAGTTAGAAGCTAGCTTATCTCTTTCCGTAGTTAGCTTCTGCGGCTAATACCATAGCGCGCCGACGTGTTACTGCACTATAAAGAGTTCCACAATGTTCGCTCTTACAATAACAATGTCGCTACAGCTTGTTTATCATACAGGTACGGAAAGTAAATGAAGTATTGTTGGCGGTTTTCAATGCATTTTTAAAGTGATTTAGAAGTAGAATTGATTGCTCCCACTAGCTGCATTGCTAACTCCAAGAACGAGACGATTTGTATATGTTAGAAAGCGGAGGGTTTTTTGATTGATTGATTGAGACTTTTATTAGTAGGTTGCACAGTGAAGTACATATTCCGTACAATTGACCACTAAATGGTAACACCCGAATAAGTTTTTCAACTTGTTTAAGTCGGGGTCCACTTAAATTGATTCATGATACAGATATATACTATCATATATACTATCATCATAATACAGTCATCACACAAGATAATCACATTGAATTATTTACATTATTTACAATCAGGGGTGTGGAGGGGGTGGGGGGTAGGATATGGACAGCAAGTAGTGGACATATAGAGAGAGAGAGAGAGAGAGAGCGAGAGAGAGAAAGAGAGAGGGAGAGAGAGAGAGAGATCAGAAGGCATAATAAAAAGTATCTGCATTTGATTGTTTACATTTGATTATTAGCAATCCGGGGAGGGTGTTAGTTTAGGGTTGTAGCTGCCTGGAGGTGAACTTTTAGTGCGGTTTTGAAGGAGGATAGAGATGCCCTTTCTTTTATACCTGTTGGGAGCGCATTCCACATTGATGTGGCATAGAAAGAGAATGAGTTAAGACCTTTGTTAGTTCGGAATCTGGGTTTAACGTGGTTAGTGGCGCTCCCCCTGGTGTTGTGGTTATGGCGGTCATTTACGTTAAGGAAGTAGTTTGACATGTACTTCGGTATCAGGGAGGTGTAGCGGATTTTATAGACTAGGCTCAGTGCAAGTTTTTTAACTCTGTCCTCCACCTTGAGCCAGCCCACTTTAGAGAAGTGGGTAGGATTGAGGTGGGATCTGGGGTGGAGGTCTAGAAGTAACCTGACTAGCTTGTTCTGAGATGTTTGGAGTTTAGATTTGAGGGTTTTGGAGTTGCTAGGGTACCAGGAGGTGCATGCGTAATCGAAAAAGGGTTGAACGAGAGTTCCCGCCAGAATCCTCAAGGTGCTTTTGTTGACCAGAGAGGAGATTCTGTAGAGAAATCTCGTTCGTTGGTTGACCTTTCTGATTACCTTGGTTGCCATTTTATCACAGAAAAGGTTAGCCTCTAGAATAGAACCTAGGTAGGTGACCTCATCTTTCCTGGTGATAACAATGTCACCCACTTAGGGAGAAAAGTATTCTTGTCTTTCATAATGATTGTGAACGATTGGCAAAATTCCACAAAAAGTGCAGTTCCCCTTTAAAGGGGTGCTTGGGGGAAAGCCTCAGTTATCCAAATCACAAGTTTGGACTCCCGTGTTCTCGGTTTGCTGATAAGGTTAAAATATCAATGCAAAGATCTGCCAATGTGTTTACAGTAATCCAAGTTCCTCTACACAACAGGAGCACTCTAGTGTTTTTTAGGAATTTACTGCAAATAAATATAGAAAGTGAATGCTTGTTTGTCTCTGTGTTGGCCCAGCGATGAAGTGGCCACTTGTCCAGGGCCCCAAGAGAGACAAGTGGTAGAAAATGGATGGATGGAATGTTTGTCTCCCAAGTTTTGAACTGAACTGGATTCGGCCCCGGGTCCGCGAGTTTAATGGCCCCGCTCTAAAGCCTCACAAAACTTTGCAATATGCTGACATCCTGCCATCATGCATGTCAGCGTATCTCAGTTCTGCTCGTGTCAAAGGATTAACACCGTTGTTTCTTAGGTGTTACATAAAGAACATCAAAAACATGCATGGGAAGTTATAGACTTATATTCCAAGCATTGTCGTTCCTTTTTTTTGCTTGACACAAACTTCACTGAAACTGCAGTTGACAAGAAGAACGTTGAACGGCGCTCATTTGAAACATTATCACCTCCCGGGGTTTACCCCTGAACAGAAACCAGAGAAACTGTAACTATATATGAGTCTGTAGCAACGTGACTTCAGGGGGATGTAATACGATGACAGTATTTGTCAGATTTTCCATTTTTCCCCCCCAAAAAAACACCCACAGCAGTAACCTTTCCTCCACACCACAGCAGTAACCTTTCCTCCACACAAGATGTGTTTTATGAACCGAGAGGCTTCTGGCTTTCCCCTCTGTTGACCACAAGACTATGTCTGCACATACAAAACTTCCATTACTAATAACAAGAGCGGACATTACACAGCAGAACAACAAGCACAGCGGGGGGATAGCAAACACTGCATTTGAACTACTGACTGGTCAGGTAATTCAAAAGCACTAAATCAGCTGAAATTACACACGGAGGGGTGCTTTAATGCTTTACAGCAAAGTGGCTTTATCCAGCGAACACATCAAATCATTCTGGTCCTCTCTCAATGCAGATCCCTGCTAAGATGTGACACGGAACACCAGTAGAATGTTCCTTCTGTTATAAACACTGCAGTCCATTCCAACCACAATCACAAGTTTAGCACCCAAGCCTCTGACAAACACTCACAGGCAACATTTTTGGAACATGAATGGCGGTTTAATGGTCCACATGCAATCCAAGAGCAATGCACTGCTGTGCTCCCGTTTGGGCCAAGTACTTTTCCACTCATGTGTTGCCCACTGGAACCGTGGGAATCATTCACACGATACCGTTAAATATCTAAAACTAGTTGGGGGTTTTTTACAACCTGTAATCTGGGCTGTTTTTTCCCCACATATCCAGTAATAATGCACCAGCATGCCAAGAGACACAATATTAAAAGTTAATATGTAAGCCTTGGTGTATTTTATGGCATGCATGGTATGATTAAAGAGGATAAACTCACTGTGGTGTGCATGCAGGTTAATGGCTGATGGCAGGAATTTTCCAGTGTGGAGCGATGGCGGGTGGGTCGCGGTCAAGTGGCCGGCGGAGGGAGGGAGCCTCCCGGCTGCTGCAGCAGCGCCGAGTCGGTGAGGCTCCACGGCGAGCCCGGCCAACAACGGGGGTGGTACGTGGACGGATCGGGGTCCTCCAAAATCTCTGCCATCCATTATCCACAAATGGGAAGTTGGTAAAAGAAATAGTCCTTTCGGATGGGTGAAATATTCCGAAAAAAGCCAATGTTGGCTATAAAAATAGTAATAATGTATTTAGTTCTCCGGGAGATTCAGCCTCATTCTCAGCCATTCTGCTGACCTGTGAAGCAAAATATGGAAACGATCGCATCAGAAATAGTTAAATAGTGATATATTTACGTACACTTTCCAGCGATATGTACAATGACGCAGTTTGGAAAAAATGCTTAAAAGATAGCGGTTATGCTTTAATAAGCCATTCATATTATTAATATTTAAAACGGGTGTTGGAAGTCGACAGCATTATGATGCAATGTTTAAGCGTACAAGAGGGACCCCTCCCACCTCAACGGTGCACAGCGAGCACTCAGCCCGATTCGGGGCTTCGCTTGCCGGGGAAGGACCACCGGGACGTACCGGTCAGTCGCTCCACGCGAATATAAACATACTTTATCCGAATATTGTCTAAATGTGTATACCGTCACATATCCATGAAATAGCTTCACGATTTACCAATATTTACCCGTGCGCGTAAATATAAATGTATTTATGGCGTTTTGTTGCAAATTTGAGTCCGATGATACCCAACGAGGTGCTGTCCAAGGAACGAAATATTCTAAGATTAAGAAAATAAAATATCATCATCGACATGAAACGACGTCGTCGAGTTATGATTTAATTGCGATTTTGTCTACATCATAAAACCAATAGAATTTAATTTCATCCACACACTTGATATGCAGCGGTTTAACTTTAAAAGGGACTTCATAGCGCGGTTAAAATAACCCATGTTGCATAATCTAAACAAAATGCAAAGTCGCCCTGGTAACATAAATGTGGTTTAAAAACATGGTGTGTTTATAAGGAGAAAACGGGCAAAAAGTGGATTTTTTAACCTTCACGGAGGCTTGCAGCAAACATTTACAGCAATGACTCGTGATATTCAGTCGGGCGGGAGCTTAAAAAAGGCAATTAAAAAAAAGAAATCCACACGTTTATTACCAAATGCATGATTAATAAATAGACTTCGTGCGGAGTTATACGTTATTTTTTTTAACTGTGATATGTGTGCTTCGGTGGCGGAGAAACACTAAAATAGAGCCACGTTTCAAAGTTTGCTAACATTCCGTTAACGGCTAAACTTTGACGGAATAGTCAGTCCTTAATACTCCCCCCCCCCCCCCCCAAAAAAAAATAAAAAAAACAGAAACGATACGAACCTCCGAGCCATTTCGGTGCAACACGACTTAAATGAATTAGGGTAGTAGTGACGACACTTTTATCTGGGAGGAAAAAAGTACGAAAACAACGTCGAAGCGCTTACTTGAAAGCGGGAGGGTTGGAAAATAGTTAAAAACGAGTCTCGCAGAGTCCGTCCGAGTTGCAGGGAGAAATGGTGGCGTCCATTCCATGCACACACCGAGGTGATCTGCGAGTGGGGAACAATAATAATAATAATAATAATCACAGGGGGGTGAGAGAGCTCCTGTCTCGTACGTTTACTCTTCGGCAATGAAACGCAGCATTGTTTTACAAGCCACGCCCCTCTCTCCTGGCACCGCCCATGTGTTCCATCCCTGCTGCTTGCTGTTTCGTGATTGGTTAAGCAGTGCGTCAGTCAGATTCCAAAGCCGGGCCATGTCACCAAGCACTATAAAAGCAATTATGAAGCCTTCTTCTAGCCTTTTCCTCTAAAAACTGAGGTTGGTCGGGTTAGGTAGAAAAACGATTCCCTTGTTGTTTCGAATGTAGCACACGGAATCGTGCACAGTGTTGTGAATAGGCCTACAATAACGAAAACATATGGCAATAGCCAAGACAACTAGTTGTTTGGACTGTGACGTCACCGAACAATCACTCTCTGCCATGCCTTTATAAATATATATCACCTATGTTATATGCATTCTTTATCACAATCAGTAATCTGCAGAACCCTTGAGATGCAAATGCACCCCACTCAAAAAAAAAAAACAGCAATGCTCCTTTGCGCATTCTGTGGACGCCCCAATTTGCATCAGAAGGGAGGGTGAATGTTGTTTTGTGCTTATGCAAAAAGAAAAAACTGAAAGGAAGGACCCCGAAACTTTGACCACAATGTACTCCCATCCTCTCCATACATTATAGTTCCAACAAATGTTGATTAAAAATCACGCACGGTTTCAAGCTGCCCTTACTCTCCTGGTATATGATCGGTTTCAAGGCGATCCTCCGGTAGCGTAAAGTAAGCATGGGCGATACAGCAAATTCTGGTATCGATCCGATACTGCATCACTATATATATATATATATATATTTGTAACTGTTTTATGTTGTATATGTGTTGTGTTTTATATCACAATAACAACAACACAAAAATAAAACATGTGAAAATAAAAAAAAAAAGAGGACAGTATTAATATATATTAATATCACAGTGGTATCGACACCTTTGGCAGTTTTTTTGATTGATTGAAACTTTTATTAGTAGATTGCACAGTACAGTACATATTCTGTACAATTGACCACTAAATGGTAGCACCCGAATACGTTTTTCAACTTGTTTAAGTCGGGGGTCCACGTTAATCAATTCATGGTAATAACTATAATAACTACACAAATACAAAACCTTGTGAATATAAACAGGCGTTTTGGTTCATTATTGATACCATCTTGGTATCGACACTATTGACATTTGCATTATGTCAATGGTGTATTATATTACAATAATTACAGCACAAAAATACCAACTGTTGTGTCAATAAAGAAGACGACAGTATCAATCCAATACTGATACCACCTTGGTTTGACACCATCTACATTTACATTATGTCAAAAAACGTATTATATTACAATAACTGCAAAAATACCAAATGGTGTGGAAATAAACAAGAGGACAGTGTTGATCCAATATTGATACTATCTTGGTATTGACACCATCGACATTTACATTATGTCGATAATGTATTATGATACAATAACTACAAAAATACCAAACATTATGAAAATAAACAAAGACAACAGTATTGATCCAATATTAGTAAATAAATACATTATAAATGGGTTATACTTGTATAGCGCTTTTCTACCTTCAAGGTAATCAAAGCGCTTCGACAGTATTTCCACATTCACCCATTCACACACTGATGGCGGGAGCTGCCATGCAAGGCGCTAACCAGCAGCCATCAGGAGCAAGGGTGAAATGTCTTGCCCAAGGACACAACGGACGTGACTAGGATGGTAGAAGGTGGGGATTGAACCCCAATAACCAGCAACCCTCCGATTGCTGGCACGGCCACTCTACCAACTTCGCCACCCTGTCCCCTATCTTAGTATTGACATATCGACATTTACATTATGTCCATAATGTATTAAATTAAAAGTATTGCAAAAATACAAAATGTTGTGAAACACGAGGACAGTATCGATCCAATATTGATACCGCCACTGTATCAACACTATCAACATTAACACTATGTCAATAATGTATTTATATTACAATAACGGCAAAAATACAAAACATTGTGAAAATAAAGAAGATGACAGTATCGACCCAATATTGATACCACATTGGTATCGACAATATCAACATTTGTGTTACGCCGATAATGTATTATATTATAATAACTGCAAAAATACAAAATGTTGTGAAAAAAGAGGACAGTATTGATTCAATATTGATACCGCCTCGGTATCGACACTATCAACATGTGCATGATGTCGATAATGTATTATATCACAATAAGTGCAACAGAAAAATGCAAACTATCGAAATAAACAAGTGGGCAGTATCGATCCAAAATTGATACAACTGTAGTGGAAAGTCCAGGTTGTCAATGAGAACCAAAGTAGATTTAACACAAGAGTTTTATTTTACTCATAATCAAATGGTACAATGGTTGGGTTGAGTTGTCTAGCACACAGAAAGTTTCCCCCCCGGGCGCGCCCGTCACCATGAAAAAGAAGATGGTGCCCAAAACACTGTCTTCGTTTGGCTTTATCCCTTTCTTATCTCTCTTGTTAGTGCGTCAATGTCTTATTTTGTTTTCCCTATCTGTTCCATAACAACTCGAATCTTTTAGTCAGTCAACACATTCAGTTAGACAGGTTGGCACGACTTAAAGTTCACTTTTGTCCCACAGAAGAGGAAGAGAAATCAAAATGAGCATACATTTTTGACAGACATGAACTATAGGTCAAAGGTCAGAAATTCTACTACATACCCGCCTTCCAGGGTCTTAAGACCCTGGACCAAAACAATTTCTGATATAGACCACTAAATTAAATCTCTACCGCAGATAGAGGCAAAAACCTCAATGTTTTTATACGAGGCAAAAATTCCGTCTATGACCCTCCTTCAGAGCGATCGCTGTTACCAGCCTGCAGTAAAACCATCTCACAGAACACAATTAGTGGCCTACCCTTTGAGTTAGTAACGTAATACCAAAATACTTTGATCATGAACATAATTAGATGAATATATATATGCTTATTCAAGATGTATTTTCACATTAATAATGAATCAAACAAGATCTGGTTTAGAATTAATATAGACTTATGACTGTAAGCTGTTGCATTATTATTTTTCCCGGCATTTGCAATGAATGTAGTTACCAATTGATTTTGTACACACAACTGAATTTCGTATGGGTCCATGTTCGATTAATGCTCGTATGGATGGCTCGGTGGTGCCTCAGGCTGGTGGCCTGCCGACACCTCGTTGGGCTTTCGGCTGCCTTGGTGAAGAAAGAGATCCACTCAAACAGTCTGTCTCTGTCTGTTCTTGGGGTGTGGTTCAGTCCATTGGGCAGACTGTTTAATGGCATGTCCGTGCTGGCCGAAATTGGGGAAAAGTATGGGGCTTTGGGGAAGGCGGGGCAAAGTATGGGGCGTTGGGGCTTTGGTCCAGGCCCTCGGCTTGCTTCAACGCCTCCTCGCTGCTTCGGCACTCCCGACACTTCTTTCCACAGCTGCTGGAGTCCCGGTGGACACATTGGCTGGCAACGTTAGTTGTTCTCGTCATCGCTGGCAAGGTGTTGTCTCTCCTCTCGGTTCCTTCCAGTCAGGTATCGGGTGTTGGTCCTGGATTGGCTTTGACCGTGCCCCTCTTAGCGAGTGCAAGGGAATCTGGAGTGGCACAGAGGAACTGGCACACAAATTCTACATTTTGCAAACTTACCATTTTGGTCTCATGGTCTTTCCACCTTCCTAGGAAGCTGCTGGTCCTGAGAAGTGCTGATCTTGTGACTGAAGAAGATTAACCTGTTTTCTTAAAATAGGTGCCGTTGTTTGACCTAATCTTTTTGGGGAAACCATGTCGGGATATTAGATCATTCACAAAACATTTAATTACTGAATTGGCACCCTCCTTTGAGGGTGGGGTTGCTTTCGCCAACCACTGCAATTGTCAATCTAAATCATTACGTTCCTTTATCCTTGTACCGGATTGATCATATTGATTAAATAAAACCTCAACACGCTCAAACTTGACCCAATCCAAACTCACCTCCCCCCTCTGTCCCTCTCACAGGGACAGTGTTAGTCGTAGTAATAGTAATAGTAATAGTAGTAGTAGTATTAGTAGTTTCAGAAACATCCAAGAAAAAGAAAAGACAGCTGATAGTCAAGTGCAGCAAGAACAGAGGCGGAGGACAGGTCATGTTTGAGGTCACTGTTCGCTTTTGCAATAGTACTTTGATATTTCACAACACCTAGTGAATTATTGTGGCCTCAATAATTCACTAAATAGTTGTATTTAATTTAGTCTATCTATGATGGGACAATGCACAGAAACATTAAGTTCAGAAACAGATATGTTCTGTACTAGATTATATCTAAATAGCTACTTTCCATCTGTAGTCCCTGGCTACCTAAATTAAAGGGATCCAAAAATCAAGCAATAAAATTATGACACTAATTAATCATAATAAATATATACATTCATAATAATCAATAATTAATCAAAAATAATCATACTGTAGCATGTAATCAATTATAAGAAAAGTCACCAAATGCCCCTTCATGGACACATGCTTACCATACAATACAACCACACCTTATTTACATCATCACACAAAGACCATACATGCTCTTGTTCACATCTGTCATCATTCGTAACAACAACCAAGATTTTAACAGCCATACCTCACAATTTATAACAAAAATGCCTTCATGGATAAATATAATACTCATTAAATTGATGTGTCAACATAATGCCCCTCTTAGTGACCGTCTGAGCAGCCTTGATTACTCCAAAGCCACTTTTTAATTTCAAATTTTCTATTCCTTTTGTTATAACGTGGAGAAGGCTAATTGGTCTGTACACGTTCTGGTCTTCTTTATTTCCTGCTTTATGGATTTAATCATAGTAGCAGTTTCTCCACGTGGTAGGGAAAGTGTTTTCCGTTATTGATTTATTTATCAATCGTTGTTATACGAGCAATAATACAATCCTTATGTTTTTAGGAAGATAGTGTCCAACCCATATATATATATCTCTAGATCGTGAGTCTGATAATGCAGTGAAGATTTTGTTGAACTTTGTTTCATTTGTTAATTCTAAAATGAGTCCATCCTGAATAAATGACAATTATTTGCACTGATTTTGAGGGATTTTTTATTCAGGGTTTGTACAGACTGGATGAAATATTCATTAAAATGATTACTTATGTCCAGACTGTCTGCGATAGTAGCGCCATTGATATTTAATGTTATAGTGTTGTTTCTTGTTTGCTCTCTTTCCGTAAGTTTGTATCTGGTTTTCCATAACTCTCTATTGTTCCTTTTTGCAGCTTTAATTAATTCTAAGTGAAAGTCAGCCTTAGACTTCCGCATAAACATTGTAACTTTTGTTCCTCCAAACTTTTAAATCATACGATCTGTATTTAGACCTGTTTTTTAATTGCTCTTATGAGAGCTGAGTCCTCATGTCTTTATTAGAATCCAATGGTATTTTTATTTTAGCACTCTTCTTTCTGGTTTTGTATCCGTTTATTTACAGATGTTCTCTTTAATTTTTGTCATCCAATTGTAATTCTAGTAGGGCTGCTTATCATTTGTATCATGTAGAAGCCGTTTATAATATCCTTAAGTTTCTTTCTACGCGTCTTATTTAACCAGTCCAGATTAACGTCCCCCATGACGTTACTTCTGTCATACTATGCTGTTTGAGGATGTCTGAAAATGAATCAAGAAAAATGTCTTTAGCTGTGGTCGGTCGGTATACTACAATTACCTTGAAATACATTTCTGAGGAAAATGTGATTTTAATTTCAACATACTCAAATTGATCTACTTTTAATGTTTTCCCTTTCATAAATCATAATTCCTCCCCCCTTTGTCACTCGATCTGTCTTTTCTGTAATCTTGTCCCCCGGGACATTAATTAGAACGAAAGTTGTTGTGGGTTTTAACCATGTCTCTGATAGACAAGGTAATCCGGATTAGAGTCTGACAGTAACTGCTGTATTTGTTCAGTATGTTTCCTGTGGTAGAAAGTTTAATAATGCGGACACGTTTGTTACTGAATACTTTCTACAGACTTCTGTCTCTCTGCGACTTTGTGTATGTAATAAACAACTATAAATATTTGATATGCTTAAATTTAGTTTTAGCTCAGCTGTTGTGTAGCTGCTAGCTCTTTGTAGCCTACAGCAGAAATGTCCAAATTGCAACCAATAGCTTTGTTTTTAACAGACAACCGAAATAATTGATTTGCGTATCGGTTCAATCAGCGGCAGCTACGCCCTGTTTTATCATTTGACCTACATTTTTTTTTTTTTTTTTTTTTCGTAGGCAGGACAGAGGGAACAATGTGGGTCATTAGTTGTCCATCTTATACCATTCTAATTGTTTTAAGGATAGTTCACATGAGCGGCCATACCTTGAGTCCCACCATATATAAGAGTCAAAAGGCTCCTATTATGAGTCGTCTAATTGGTGATCATACACTTTGGCGGTTTGGGTGGCAGGACACACGGACGCACCTCCGTCAGCCAGCGCTAGGACAGTTGGAGCAGTCCCCGTCTTCCACTCATTCCTGGGAGGCGTCCCCAGTAGTTGTCAGCTGATGTCGTGCTGTCAGGCAACATCAGGAAGTTCCTTCTGTGCAGTATTGAATTGTCAGGGCACAGTTGGTAAGCAGGTCATTACAAGGTGTGTGCAGGTTGACCACAAAGGAATGCTTCAAAGATTGTGTTGAACATTGTCCGTTGACATTTATGTCCAGCAGGGGTCTGTTTGTATCCTGCTGTTCGTCCTGCTGTCACACCTGTATTTTTTGTGAGCATGTTCTGGCTACACCTTGGAGCTTGTCTTGTTCAGAGAAGTTGGCAGTCCCCCGGCTGCATAACAGTTTCCACCCTCGCTTGACCTAGCACAACCGTGGCTATCACCCAAGTCCGTCTGTATGGTTTTACGTTTTGTTGAGGTTTTTTCCTCCAGAATTTGGAACTCAAAACATGTACACCCATCGTTTTCATATCCTCTCGGTTAGTTCAATTTGCATATCACGTTTTAAAATTACAGTCTTAAAGGCCTACTGAAACCCACTACTACCGACCACGCAGTCTGATAGTTTATATATCAATGATGAAATCTTAACATTATAACACATGCCAATACGGCCGGGTTAACTTATAAAGTGACATTTTAAATTTGCCGCTAAACTTCCGGTTCGAAACGCCTCTGAGGATGACGTATGCGTGTGACGTAGCCCGACGAACACGGGTATGCCTTCCACATTGAAGCCGATACGAAAAAGCTCTGTTTTCATTTCATAATTCCACAGTATTCTGGACATCTGTGTTCGTGAATCTGTTTCAATCATGTTCATTGCATTATGGAGAAGGAAGCCGAGCAAGCAAAGAAGAAAGTTGTCGGTGCGAAATGGACGTATTTTTCGAACGTAGTCAGCCACAACAGTACACAGCCGGCGCTTCTTTGTTTACATTCCCGAAAGATGCAGTCAAGATGGAAGAACTCGGATAACAGAGACTCTAACCAGGAGGACTTTTGATTTGGATACACAGACGCCTGTAGAGAACTGGGACAACACAGACTCTTACCAGGATTACTTTGATTTGGATGACAAAGACGCAGACGTGCTACTGTGAGTATGCAGCTTTGGCTTTTTTTTGCGTATGTACGTAACTTTTTTTTAAATATATAAGCTTTATGAACCTTGGGTTAGGTGAACGGTCTTTTGGGCTGAGTGATTGTGTGTGTTGATCATGTGTTTGAATTGTATTGGCGTGTTCTATGGAGCTAGGAGCTAGCAGAGGAGCTAGGAGCTAGCATAACACGTACCGTACCGTACGTGCGCGTCACGTACGTAACTTTTTAAAAATATATAAGCTTTATGAACCTTGGGTTAGGTGAACGGTCTTTTGGGCTGAGTGATTGTGTGTGTTGATCGGGTGTTTGAATTGTATTGGCGTGTTCTATGGAGCTAGGAGCTAGCAGAGGAGCTAGGAGCTAGCATAACAAACACGCAGGTGTTATTATGCAGGATTAATTTGTGGCATATTAAATATAAGCCTGGTTGTGTTGTGGCTAATAGAGTATATATATGTCTTGTGTTTATTTACTGTTGTAGTCATTCCCAGCTGAATATCAGGTACCGTGAGTATGCAGCCTTGGCTGCTAAACATTCGATAACTTGACCGTATGTGCGCGTCACGTACGTAACTTTTTAAAAATATATAAGCTTTATGAACCTTGGGTTAGGTAAACGGTCTTTTGGGCTGAGTGATTGTGTGTGTTGATCAGGTGTTTGAATTGTATTGGCGTGTTCTATGGAGCTAGGAGCTAGCAGAGGAGCTAGGAGCTAGCATAACAAACACGCAGGTGTTTTTATGCAGGATTAATTTGTGGCATATTAAATATAAGCCTGGTTGTGTTGTGGCTAATAGAGTATATATATGTCTTGTGTTTATTTACTGTTGTAGTCATTCCCAGCTGAATATCAGGTCACCCCCGGCTCTCACAGCATCTTCCCTATCTGAATAGCTTCAACTCCCCACTAGTCCTTCACTTGCACTTTACTCATCCACAAATCTTTCATCCTCGCTCAAATTAATGGGGAAATTGTCGCTTTCTCGGTCCGAATCTCTCTCACTTCATGCGGCCATCATTGTAAACAATAGGGAACTTTGCGTATATGTTCAACTGACTACGTCACGCTACTTCCGGTAGGTGCAAGCCTTTTTTTTATCAGATACCAAAAGTTGCAATCTTTATCGTCGTTGTTCTATACTAAATCCTTTCAGCAAAAATATGGCAATATCGCGAAATGATCAAGTATGACACATAGAATAGATCTGCTATCCCCGTTTAAATAAAAAAAATTCATTTCAGTAGGCCATTAACTATCCCATTAATTGCTAATCAAAAACCTTAATTCAAAGATTATACGTACTACTTCATGTGTATTTAAGTACCCTTTTAATTCACTTAAAGATTATCTATAAGTTAATTTAACCTATCATTTGTCTATCAGTAGGCGCGAGCAAGCTGTCATGCTTGCACTCTGACCTCCCGCTGTGCGTGATACTCTCCAAAACAAAGGAATGTTTTTATTCACGTTTCTCCTTATCTTTCAGCTAAATCTTTTAATCTTTTAACTTTTAACGTCCGTACTGTGTTTATTTTTATTGTCTGCATTTTAAAATATTTAAAATCTCAGGTACCCCTTGGCATACCTTCAAGTACCTCCCTTTTTTGCCCGGGCGGAAACACCATACCCTCATTTGAGAACTACTGGTTTAGCCTATAAAAAATCCTTTGTCTCATACATCATTAGACTGTACAACTCCTCTTTGGGGGGCTAGGATGACAGGGAATGCAAAACAATAACAGTGCAATACTTTTTTTTATATCATGGTCGTTAATGCCTAGTTTCTCTTTTAATAGAATCTATTTTGTTTCCATTTATACCCTTATTAGTTACTGTTTACTTTTTAGTTCTTCTTCCAAAGGGAACTCTCCTGAAGGAATCAATAACGTTTTATCTGTCTATCTATCTATCTATTACTAATCCGAGCACAATTCATGACGTCATGCTCATCTTGCAGACAGTTATTTCCATTTAGTTTTATTCTCTATTTGTAATTCTACATGCACCAATGTCACATAGAAATTTGCTTTCTTTGTTATTTATTTACATTATTATTTCTGGTTTACTTGCTGTCTGTTTACTTAAGTTCTCATATTTTGGTCTGTCTTCCTTCTGATTAGAATTTGTTTAACGCTTCTCTACGTTTTGTTTTGACAATGGTGCTGAGTGGCTCTTATCTGTACTTCTTCAGACTCTATGTTTCACAGATGCCCTTAGATGTATTAGAATATGAATTTAACTTTTATTTTATTGTGTGTTTATTCCTAAAAAAAATAAAATGTCAATGTATAATCAATTTATCTTTATCAAATTTAAATTCAATATTATTAATTTATTTGTTGTATAACTATTAATTCAAAGTTACAGTGTGTCCTAATCTATGATGTTCGTGCGTGTGTGTTTGTCTCAACTTCCACACAGAAACTGGATGGATCAGATAAGCAACAAGGCTGTACCAAAAAAAAAAATACTAGACATATAAATGAAATGATGAATTAAACAATGTTTCAATGTCCCACAATCCGTATTTATTTATTGATATTTAAACGTGTAATTTTCCATATATCTATTATTTTACTGGACTTAGCAAGCACCTACTACTAGCACACTCTACAGACCGAGAATAACTGTTCAACCACACTTAGTAATGCCAAGCTAGATGCTAACTTAGCCTTACTATGCCTCAGTAAGCAAACTTTTGTTAACCTAGCCCAATGCTATGCTAACACAATGCTAACCTAGCTCAATGCTATGCTAACACAATGCTAACCTAGCTCAATGCTATGCTAACACAATGCTAACCTAGCTCAATGCTATGTGTCACTCCTCTTCGAACTAATGCCTCACGCAGCTGTCACTCACACAGCCTCGTCACACGCACACACTCTTATCTCAAAATGTCTCCCAGCTCTTTTTTTTTTTTATATGTGTCACACAGTCACTCACACACAGAGAATTTACCAGCGAGCAAGAGCCTTTTTTCCCGTACTCAAAATCTCAGTGTTTAAAACAACAGTAATATCGCACAGTCACAATCACCAGTATAGTTAAAAACAAATTCAAATGACTGGAATTCGCTCGCAGCGCCCACGAGGGGAAGCCTCCCTGCTTAGGCTGCTGCCTCCGCGATCCAACCTCTTGATAAGCGAAAGAAAATAATTATATGGATGGATCATTCACTCATGTGTTTTCTGTACATAACTTTGTCTATTTTCTCACACGCACACACATAACCAACAATTTCCCAGCTCTTGCAGATCAGCGTGGGTGCGAAAAAAGCGTTAGGGAACTCTCACAAAAGCATGTGGGAGATTTAAAACAGATAAGAAACCAGGTGCTACACAAAAGTTATTAAAATACGCAGATATATATATATAAATTTAAAAACACACATTTTTATCCCACTAAACACTCCCCCCTGGTCCGGACCAATATAAACAACTAATGCACGCGTGCTTTTGTGGAATCGGCCGTCTCATAACACACACACGCAGGTCATTCTTACTCATATAATGGCGATTAACCCATTCAGCGGAGCAAATCCTGCTTTTCCTTCCTGACCAACACGGATAACAGCCTAAGGCGCTGTAGAATTACCAGGAATCACCCTTCAATTTCTACAGTACATCGTGTCTGGTCAGTCCATATAGTTTCACCAAGGCTCTACCATATGGAGCCCTTACTCTATCCATCTATACTGCAGCAAATTTCCAAATTCGTGACAACTTGGCTCAGTTGATCTCCTTTACCGGAGTCACTGAACGATCACCTTATATCAGGCTTTTTACCCGGCTGCAGCTTCCACATAGACAGATACGTAGGACCTTCATAGACGTCATAAATTTGTGTGGGCCAAATGTCACATCAGTTTAGCCAACCTTGCCTTAAATTTCGCTGTGTCCAACTCCGGCTAACCATGTACTTGCAGAAAAGAAATTTTTCGTCTCACATCGTCTATGCTTTTACACTCCAAACCACCAAAATTCTATCAACAATCCCCATTTGTTAAAAACAAGAGATTACAAGTTTTCAACAACACACACAGACAAATGATCACATATAATACAACTCAAACCAACCAACACATGCCTCAGTCTAGGTTGTTTTTGGAGAACTATCTTTTATGAAAAAAATTTCAGTTTTTATCTTACCGATCCCGTTTCTCTCCAGACAGACAACTTTTACACAATAAGCAAAATAGCTTACCTTTTATTATATGCGCGCGTGCAAGCGTTGTCTGCCTGAGAGAGAAGCCGGGAGCGGATGTTGACTTGCAGAGTTCTGGACCATCCTAGTTCGTGACGCCAATTTTGTAGTGGAAAGTCCAGGTTGTCAATGAGAACCAAAGTAGATTTAACACAAGAGTTTTATTTTACTCATAATCAAATGGTACAATGGTTGGGTTGAGTTGTCTAGCACACAGAAAGTTTCCCCCCCGGGCGCGCCCGTCACCATGAAAAAGAAGATGGTGCCCAAAACACTGTCTTCGTTTGGCTTTATCCCTTTCTTATCTCTCTTGTTAGTGCGTCAATGTCTTATTTTGTTTTCCCTATCTGTTCCATAACAACTCGAATCTTTTAGTCAGTCAACACATTCAGTTAGACAGGTTGGCACGACTTAAAGTTCACTTTTGTCCCACAGAAGAGGAAGAGAAATCAAAATGAGCATACATTTTTGACAGACATGAACTATAGGTCAAAGGTCAGAAATTCTACTACACAACCTCAATATCAACACTATAGACATTTGCATTGTGTTGATAATGTATTATCTTACATGAACTACAACACAAAAATACAAACTGTTGTGGAAATAAACAAGACAACAGTATCAATCCAATATTGATACCACCTTGGTATCAACACCATCGACATTTACATTATGTCGAAAACGTATTATATTACAATAACTGCAAAAATACAAAAATGTTGTGGAAATAAACAAGAGGTCAGTATTGATCCAATATTGATACTATCTTGGTATCGACACCATCAACATTTACATTATGTCGATAATGTATTACACGTTGGGAAGACTATGTCGATGACCTGGGAACGCCTCCGGATCCCCCGGGAGGAACTGGACGAAATGGCTGGGGTGATGGAAGTCTGGGCTTCCCTGCTTAGGCTGCTGCCCCCGCGACCCGACCTCGGATAAGCGGAAGAAGATGGATGGACGGATAACTACAAAAATACAAAACATTTTGAAAATAAACAAGACAGTATTGATCCAATATTAGTACTAACTCGGTATCGACATTTACATTATGTCGTTAATGTATTAAATTACAATTATTGCAAAAATACAAAATGTTGTGAAAACAAACACGAGGACGTATCGATCCAATATTGATACAGCCACGGTATCAACACTATCAACATTTTCCTTATGTCAATAATGTATTCATATTACAATAACGGCAAAAATACAAAACATTGTGAAAATAAAGATGATGATGGTATCGATTAGGGATGTCCGATAATGGCTTTTTGCTGATATCCGATATTGTCCAACTCTTTAATTACTGATACCGATATCAACCGATACCGATCTATACAGTCGTGGAATTAACACATTATTATATTAAGGCGACTCGGTAAAGAATCTGGGTATTATCTTCGACCCAACTCTCTCGTTTGAGTCACACATTAAGAGTGTTACTAAAACAGCCTTCTTTCATCTCCGTAATATCGCTAAAATTTGTTCCATATTGTCCACTAGCGATGCTGAGATCATTATTCATGCGTTCGTTACGTCTCGTCTCGATTACTGTAACGTATTATTTTCGGGTCTCCCTATGTCTAGCATTAAAAGATTACAGTTGGTACAAAATGCGGCTGCTAGACTTTTGACAAAAACAAGAAAGTTTGATCATATTACGCCTATACTGGCTCACTTGCACTGGCTTCCTGTGCACTTAAGATGCGACTTTAAGGTTTTACTACTTACGTATAAAATACTACACGGTTTAGCTCCAGCCTATCTCGCCGATTGTATTGTACCATATGTCCCGACAAGAAATCTGCGTTCAAAGAACTCCGGCTTATTAGTGATTCCCAGAGCCAAAAAAAAGTCTGCGGGCTATAGAGCGTTTTCTATTCGGGCTCCAGTACTCTGGAATGCCCTCCCGGTAACAGTTAGAGATGCTACCTCAGTAGAAGCATTTAAGTCCCATCTTAAAACTCATTTGTATAATCTAGCCTTTAAATAGACCCCCCTTTTTTAGACCAGTTGATCTGCCGTTTCTTTTCTTCTCTCCTCTTCTCCCCTGTCCCTTGCGAGGGGGAGTTGCATAGGTCCGGTGGCCATGGATGAAGTGCTGGCTGTCCAGAGTCGGGACCCCGGGTGGACCACTAGCCTGTGCATCGGTTGGGGACATCTCTGCGCTGCTGACCCGTCTCCGCTCGGGATGGTTTCCTGCTGGCCCCGCTGTGGACTGGACTCTCGCTGATGTGTTGGATCCACTGTGGACTGGACTTTCACAATGTTATGTCAGACCCACTCGACATCCATTGCTTTCGGTCTCCCCTAGAGGGGGAGGGGGGGTTACCCACATATGCGGTCCTCTCCAAGGTTTCTCATAGTCATTCACCAACGTCCCACTGGGGTGAGTTTTCCTTGCCCGTATGTGGGCTCTGTACCGAGGATGTCGTTGTGGCTTGTACAGCCCTTTGAGACACTTGTGATTTAGGGCTATATAAATAAACATTGATTGATTATGCCTAACATGGACAACCAGGTATGGTGAATATAAGGTGCATTTAAAAAAAATAAAAATAAAATAAGATCAATAAATTAAAAACATTTTCTTGAATAAAAAAGAAAGTAAAACAATATAAAAACAGTTACATAGAAACTAGTGATTAATGAAAATGAGTAAAATTAACTGTAAAAGGTTAGTACTATTAGTGGACCAGCAGCACGCACAATCATGTGTGCTTACGGACTGTATCCCTTGTAGACTGTTTTGATCTATATTGATATATAATGTAGGAACCAGAATATTAAAAACAGAAAGAAACAACCCTTTTGTGTGAATGAGTGTAAATTAGTGTAAATGGGGGAGGGAGTTTTTTTTGGGGTTGGTGCACTAATTGTAAGTGTATCTTGTGTTTTTTATGTTGATTTAATAAAAATAAAAAAAACAAAAAAAAACGATACCGATAATAAAAAACCCTGATACCGATAATTTCCGATATTACATTTTAAAGCATTTATCGGCCGATAATATTGGCAGGCCGATATTATCGGACATCTCTAGTATGGCTCCAATATTGATACCACATCGGTATTGACACGATCAACATTTGTGTTATCCCAATAATTTATTATATTACAATAACTGCAAAAATACAAAACGTTGTGAAAAATAAAGGACAGTATCTATCCAATATTGATACCATCTCGGTATCGACACTATCAACATGTGCATGATGTCGATAATGTATTATATCGCAATAAGTGCAACAGACTGTGATGAGGTGGCGACTTGTACAGGGTGTACGCCGCCTTCCGCCCGAATGTAGCTGAGATAGGCTCCAGCGACCCCCCGCGACCCCAAAAAGGGACAAGCGGTAGGAAATGGATGGATGGATGGAAGTGCAACAGAAAAATGCAAACTGTTGAAATAAACAAGAGGGCAGTATCGATCCAATATTGATACGACCCCGATGTCGACATTTGCTTTGTGTTGATAATGTATTATCTTACATCAGGGGTCGGCAACCCGCGGCTCTAGAGCCGCATGCGGCTCTTTAGCGCCGCCCTAGTGGCTCTCTGGAGCTTTTTTAAAAATGTATGAAAAATGGAAAAAGATGAGGGGGAAAAAAAAGTTTTTGTTTTAATATGGTTTCTGTAGGAGGACAAACATGACGCAAACCTCCCTAATTGTTATAAATCACAGTGTTTATATTAAACATGCTTCACTGATTCGAGTATTTGGCGAGCGCCGTTTTGTCCTACTCAATTTGGCGGTCCTTGAACTCACCGTAGTTTGTTTACAAGTCTAACTTTCTCCGACTTTCTAGGACGTGTTTTATGCCACTTCTTTTTCTGTCTCATTTTGTCCACCAAACTTTTAACGTTGTGCGTGAGTGCACAAAGGTGAGTTTTGTTGATGTTATTGACTTGTGTGGAGTGCCAATCAGACATATTTGGTCACTGAATGACTGCAAGCTAATCGATGCTAACATGCTATTTAGGCTAGCTATATGTGCATATTGCATCATTGTGCCTCATTTGTAGCTATATTTGAGCTCATTTAGTTTCCTTTAAGTCATCTTAATTCAATTTATGGGTCGTTTTTTTTATAGGGTGCCATTTGGACTTCATAACTTGTAAAAAATAAATAGTTGATTTACCAATATTTTTATGTTCTATTGTATACATGACATATGTAACTTGCTGAAAAACATATTGGTCGAACTCAGGCACCTAAATCATAGTATATTTAACACTTCACACTGAAAAGCATTAACACTGTACTTTTAACACCAATGTATTTGCTGTATATGATATTTTGCAACAGCAGTGATGATTAACCAAGAATTATGAAAGAAACTGCTGTTGAATGCATAATAGCACTACATACATTGTGATAAGTCAACATTACTATATACATGTCCACTCTGTTAGGTTGATGTCCACCGTGTTAGTTGAATGAGGCTAACACGGTGGACACTAACACGGTGGACATTTTGAGCTAAAGTTAGCCTTCAGCCTGCCTGTGTTAACATAACAGCTAGCATGGACTTGAATAATTGATAAGAAATCTATAATTTCACACAAACATGTTTTGAAAAATTTCAATTTGATTGATCTCCTTATTATTTAGGCCTAACAGAGTGGACACGTTATGTTCAACCACATTAAATTCACTTCATAAAAACATCAACATCAGATAGTAAGAGAGCTAAAAAACCACACAGCTTACCAGAGTTGAGTTTCCCGCCACTGGTGTGATGTTACCTGATGAGAATGATGTCACTGACAAATGTGGTTGTTTTCTTAAAGGGACAGTAACGCAACTTAACAGAGTGGACAGCGACCACAGGGACAGACATAGAACCTTATTTTTTTGTAATTCTTTTTACGATTTTGATAATATACACCATATGACTAAAGAGAGCTTGTCTATGATAATTATATCATAACAAAAAAAAATTAAAAATATATGTTTTTATTTGTTATTTTCTAGATTAAAGTTGAATAAACAGCACCAGGGACATGGCAAAATCGCATAATAGAACTTTAACAAAAGCTTTAAAAAATATATATTCTAATGTTTGAAGCCCATATCACTGTATTTATGATAGACAACAATTTACCATACACAAAGAAACTAATGGAATGAGCAATTGTAAATATTTTGAGGAAATATGACATGATTTATACTGGGGACGCAAAATGCACCATATAAAAAAAATTACCCTTATATCTCATGACACACTATCTGTATGTAATATGGCTTTTAATTTGTTGCGGCTCCAGATAGATTTGTTTTTGTATTTTTGGTCCAATATGGCTCTTTCAACATTTTAGGTTGCCGACCCCTGTCTTACATGAACTACAACACCAAAATACCGAACGTGCGAAAACAAACAAGAGGACAGTATCGATCCAATATTGATACCACTATGCATCGACACTTTCGACAATTGTGTCGACCCCGTGCTGGAGCAGGAGGCTAAAAAAAAAAAGGGGGGGGGGGGGGGGACGTCATACCCCTGATAACCGTAGAAGATGACGAAGAAGGAGCCGACCATCTCCAAGCCTCACAGCGGCTCAGCCCCTCCACGCGTAGCCGGGGAGAGAGTGCCGAGGCTTGGATCTGATAAGCGCGACGTCCCGCTCGGAGGGCACCTTTGTTCTCCTTCACTTCCAACTGGGGATTTCCAACAATGGGCGCGAGATTAGCGTCTCCTTTCACGCCGCGAGCAAGGAGGCAGGTTTCATATTCTTGTCAAATATCGGGTGGTGGTAGAGGAGCGGGGGGGGGGGGGGGGGGGGGGTTGAAGGATTCACGCATTCATGCAAAAACACGAGCTTTTACAGTACAGCCCCCTCTCGATACTCTTTGTTTTTAACCCATACATCATCAAATGAAGTATACGTTCTAAACGTCTTCTTTTTTTTTTTATGCCCACAATAATATTGCTTGTTTAATGCTCCTTTATTGCATAAACAATTGGGAGTGTGCAGGACGCATGAACCCACGGGGGACACGAGCACAGAAGACAGCATTGATTGATTCAGCCGGGGAGGGGAGGGGAGGGGAGGGGAGGGGAGGAAAGGGCATATAAATAAATAACTACAGCAGGAAGATGTGTCCTTTGCAAACACACACACACACCCACGCACGCACACACGCGTCTCAGTTCATAATAAAGCCAGAAGAGACACATTCACACCTATTTTCCACGGCGATGAATAACATCTTCTCAGTGGCCCCGCCCATCCTGAGAGGACAAATTCCCCGTGTCATGCTGCTCAGAGTGTTGTAATACTGCATCACAGAAGTACAGTACTGCATTGCAGTCATCCGACCAATAGGCTTATTTGATTGCAGCTTCTTTTTTTTTTTTGGGGTGGGTGTGGAGGGGAAACATGCAATAAACATGAGTGACTCACACCAACCCCCCACTATATATCTATATGCAGGTCCCATGGGGGGGAGACACCTGTCAATCATCCCATGTTGCCTTGCAGGGTTTGACTGGAGGTGGGCGTGGTCATGCTGTGTGTTCCCGTATAGCAGGGGTCGGCAACCCGCGGCTCTAGAGCCGCATGCGGCTCTTTAGCGCCGCCCTAGTGGCTCTCTGGAGCTTTTTCAAAAATGTATGAAAAATGGAAAAAGATGAGGGGAAAAAATATATTTTTTGTTTTAATATGGTTTCTGTAGGAGGACAAACATGACACAAACCTCCCTAATTGTTATAAATCACAGTGTTTATATTAAACATGCTTCACTGATTCGAGTATTTGGCGAGCGCCGTTTGGTCCGACTGATTTTGGCGGTCCTTGAACTCACCGCAGTTTGTTTAAATCAGGGGTCGGCAACCTAAAATGTTGAAAGAGCCATATTGGACCAAAAATACAAAAAGAAATCTATCTGGAGCCGCAACAAATTAAAAGCCATATTACATACAGATAGTGTGTCATGAGATATAAATTGAATTAAGATGACTTAAAGGAAACTAAATGAGCTCAAATATAGCTACAAATGAGGCACAATGATGCAATATGCACATATAGCTAGCCTAAATAGCATGTTAGCATCGATTAGCTTGCAGTCATTCAGTGACCAAATATGTCTGATTAGCACTCCACACAAGTCAATAACATCAACAAAACTCACCTTTGTGCACTCACGCACAACGTTAAAAGTTTGGTGGACAAAATGAGATAGAAAAAGAAGTGGCATAAAACACGTCCTAGAAAGTCGGAGAAAGTTATACTTGTAAACAAACTACGGTGAGTTCAAGGACCGCCAAATTGAGTAGGACAAAACGGCGCTCGCCAAATACTCGAATCAGTGAAGCATGTTTAATATAAACAGTGTGATTTATAACAATTAGGGAGGTTTGCGTCATGTTTGTCCTCCTACAGAAACCATATTAAAACAAAAACTTTTTTTTCCCCCTCATCTTTTTCCATTTTTCATACATTTTTAAAAAAGCTCCAGAGAGCCACTAGGGCGGCGCTAAAGAGCCGCATGCGGCTCTAGAGCCGCGGGTTGCCGACCCCTGCCGTATAGCAGGGGTCGGCAACCCAAAATGTTGAAAGAGCCATATTGGACCAAAAATACAAAAACAAATCTGTCTGGAGCGGCAAAAAATTAAAAGCCATATTACATACAGATAGTGTGTCATGAGATATAAATTGAATTAAGGGAAACTAAATGAGCTCAAATATAGCTACAAATGAGGCATAATGCTGCAATATGTACATATAGCTAGCCTAAATAGCATGTTAGCATCGATTAGCTTGCAGTCATGCAGTGACCAAATATGTCTGATTAGCACTCCACACAAGTCAATAACATCAACAAAACTCACCTTTGTGCATTCATGCACAACGTTAAAAGTTTGGTGGACAGAATGAGACAGAAAAAGTGGCATAAAACACGTCCTAGGAAGTCGGAGAAAGTTATACTTGTAAACAAACTACGGTGAGTTCAAGGACCGCCAAAATTAGTAGGACAAAACGGCGCTCGCCAAATACTCAAATCAGTGAAGCATGTTTAATATAAACAGTGTGATTTATAACAATTAGGGAGGTTTGTGTCATGTTTGTCCTCCTACGGACACCATATGAAAACAAAAACTTTTTTTCATTTTTCATACATTTTTAAAAAGCTCCTGAGAGCCACTAGGGCGGCGCTAAAGAGCCGCATGCGGCTCTAGAGCCGCGGGTTGCCGACCCCTGCCGTATAGCATAGCATTTAAGCATAATGTACACATTGTGGCTATTATGGTGCGGGGGATGTGCGGTCAAACCACATGGCGCGGTTGATGCATTCAAAGCATCCATCTTTTTTGTTTTGTTTCATCTAATTACTGTTGAAATTCCCCAGTGTTGTATTTCCTCATTCCTACTGTAATTATCCACAAAAACGTTGCCTCCATTACTCCTTTATTGCTGTTGCCAGGCAACACATGCCATAGCCGTGGCAATTGCAGTAATCAAGACTTGTAAATCATTAATAGGTCCAATAAGGAATATGCTGGCACTTACTATAAGGTACATTTGTGTCTGTCTTCTAAAAACACATGTATTTAATAGTCTTTCCAATTGAGCAGGAGTTGTAGAAACATTACCTAGAATGACCATTTGCAATACCAGACTTGATATTTTGAAAAAAGGTTGCTTGAACGATAAAATTAGTTTTGCAGGAATAACTGAGTAGTCTCAGGATTATGTATATATAAAAAGCTAATAATTTTATATAATAGTGTTTATTCTCCCATGACATTTGTACTGTTGTGCTTTGGCGCCATCTGGTAGCAATACTAAAAACTGCAGGTAGAGGCACAATAAGCACGTGACAGACTCCATTGTGTTCTTTTGAATAATTTCCTGCAGAAATAATACATATGTATTTGTTTCACCGAGCAGGTGCTGACGCATCAGTAACACATGCATGGCAAGCGCTGCTTCAAGTGGGTTTTGCTGGCACGGCAGTAAAAGGATATCAGAGGAGACGAAGTCTCAGCAAAACAGAGGTTGCAGAGGAATAAAATACATTTCCAATACACCGCCTCTACGTAAATGCGTTTAGATTTTATATGCAAATGCATAAATTCATATGCTCTTATATAAATGCAAGCCCTTACGTTTGCTCAGTCCTCTGGGATGATCATACATCAAGTTTGCAGCATACAGAAACACTTCATAAAAGTGAGACTGACTGCTTTACTTTTAAGTTGTACTTGCATGATCAGTTTGTGCTGGATAAATGTTAGTGATTACTGCCATCTCCTGGCTGAAAAGTGTAACAGCATTCCTTGTTGGCTGATTTTAAATTGCATGTTGGGGAGATTAGGCTTTTTCTTCCAAACTTTGGGCTAAATAAAGAGTTATTAAAAAGTTAAGACTAGATGTTACATTGCACATCAAAACTGTCTCAACTCTGTATATTTTCAGCCAATAATTGGATATGTACAGTATATATATACACATTAATTCAACAGCTACTATAGCAAAACATGGCTCCTAATGGGATTTAAAGCAAATGCCATAAACTCTGTTATAAACATTTGAGCTTGAATAAAAATGGCGAACCTTGCAGTACCTAAAATAAGACTCCAAACAATTACGTTCTGGTCTGAACACATGTGCACTTTATTGGGACAGTCAGTGTACTTTGTCTGGCACCCCACATTACCCCATCACCTCTAGACCCCTTACCCCACCACCCTGGGGGATGGATGGAACAGCCAACAGGGGGCGGTGGAACAGGTCACAACTGGGATTTGCATAACAAAAAAAAATAAAGGACCAAGATTTTTTTAAGGCTGAAAGTACAAAAAACCCAGACATAATTTACATACAAGCGATACTACCACCATGTTAAGTATGCACCAACCACTGGGCAGCCTTCACAGAGGCAAATACGTGTCTGAACAATGCAGTTAACATTTGGAATCATGTGTCATATGCAGTTAGACATTTGGAATGACTCAAAGAAAAAAAACATGTACATTTTTAAGTCCCAGGATGCAAGTACAGATCGCTGGGCTGCTTTATTAAACCTTGCCAAAACATTACGGTCTTCATCGTTCCAGTTTTATTTGTTTCTTTTTAATCCTGAGTCAAGCGCCAAAAACTAAACGAAGCCATGCCAATGATCTGGTCATAGGCCCTGCGCTCGAGTATGTATGAATGTGTGGTCGTTTTGCACAGAGCTGAAAATGTTGGGCATTTTGGTTGGGGAAAGGGGAGGAGGAACAGTCTGTTTAGAAGCATTTACGGTGGACGATGGAGGGGCCGGACTCATCGTACTCCTGCTTGCTGATCCACATCTGCTGGAAGGTGGACAGAGAGGCCAAGATGGAGCCTCCGATCCAGACAGAGTATTTACGCTCAGGTGGGGCAATGATCTGCGGGGATGATATATAATCATTAGCACATTGTCATAAGTATAAATCTTGACTTTAATATCGTTGCTTGTGCTCACCTTGATCTTCATGGTGGATGGGGCGAGGGCGGTGATCTCCTTCTGCATCCTGTCAGCGATGCCGGGGTACATGGTGGTGCCACCAGACAGCACAGTGTTAGCGTACAGATCTTTACGGATGTCCACGTCGCACTTCATGATGCTGTTGTAAGTGGTCTCATGGATACCGCAGGATTCCATACCTGAGAGAACAAGCCAACATTAGCGGGTGTGTACGGCAGATTAGTCAAGGATGTGGAGGAGAGAACCTACCCAGGAAGGAAGGCTGGAAGAGGGCCTCAGGGCAACGGAACCTCTCATTGCCGATGGTGATGACCTGTCCGTCGGGCAGCTCGTAGCTCTTCTCCAAGGAGGAGGAAGAGGCGGCGGTGCCCATCTCCTGCTCGAAGTCCAGGGCGACGTAGCACAACTTCTCCTTGATGTCACGCACAATTTCCCTCTCGGCCGTGGTGGTGAAGGAGTAGCCGCGCTCTGTCAGGATCTTCATGAGGTAGTCTGTGAGGTCACGGCCAGCCAGATCCAGACGCAGGATGGCGTGGGGCAGGGCGTATCCCTCGTAGATGGGCACTGTGTGGGTCACGCCATCACCGGAGTCCATGACGATACCGGTGGTACGACCAGAGGCGTACAGGGACAGCACGGCCTGGATGGCAACGTACATGGCGGGTGTGTTGAAGGTCTCGAACATGATCTGCGGAAATGAGAACATTTAAGATCAACAGCATGTCCAGTTAACTTTCAGTGACCACTGCATTTCTGCATGCATTAACTCCAGTTAGTAAAACAAAGTGCAGAAATTCAACATTCCTTCCACACTTGTGCATGTCAGACTTGGCTAAAAAAAAAAAAATTTAGAGGAAAAAAGGCACACAGTCAAGAGACCTGTTGATGATAGATCATCTCATAGAGAGATCCTGGAGGGGGAGGAAGTAGAAGGGTAAGAACGGAAAAGGAGAATATTTGTAACACGCTTGGTTTGTGTGTGCATACCTGGGTCATCTTCTCCCTGTTGGCTTTGGGGTTCAGGGGGGCCTCTGTGAGCAGGACGGGGTGCTCCTCGGGGGCAACTCTCAGCTCGTTGTAGAAGGTGTGATGCCAGATCTTCTCCATGTCGTCCCAGTTGGTCACAATACCGTGCTCAATGGGGTACTTCAGGGTGAGGATACCCCTCTTGCTCTGGGCCTCGTCACCAACGTAGCTGTCCTTCTGACCCATGCCGACCATCACGCCCTAGAAATGACACTTATTAGTGCCAGTGTCCCAAAAAAAGTTTCCAATAAATGGTAAAATCAAAAAAATTACCTGATGTCTGGGGCGGCCGACAATGGAGGGGAAGACAGCACGTGGGGCGTCGTCTCCAGCGAATCCGGCTTTGCACATTCCGGATCCGTTGTCAACAACCAGTGCGGCGATTTCATCTTCCATGGCTGAACTGAAAATCAAATTAAAAAAGCTTTAGCCAACATTCACTTCTATAAATCAAGCTTTCACTTCCTGCTTGGGGAAGAGGAAGTCCCCCAGTCGCCGCTAGGGGGAGGGAGCGAGCACACATTCTTGTGGCCAGACAAAAGGAAGTGGCGCTGTGTGCACTTGTTACCATATAAGGGCATGGTTGGGTTTTGAGCAGCTTTACGGTTACCGGCTGTCATGGCGCTCAGCCAGGGCGGCAGAGTACTGAGAGCAGAAAGACAACCGGTGCCACTCCCTCTAGTTCATTGTTCCAGCCTACACGGCCCGATTTTTTTCAAAGCATACTCATACCACGTCATTCAATAATTATTCGAGGAAGCACATTTTAATAAGCTGACGCCATCTTAACCGGCTTTGAGTCATGTGTTCATCAATGAGCGACGCCATTTCCTGAAAGCCACGCCTTATGAGACACTATCCATCAAGCTACGCATTTTACGCAGTCATGTTCAGTAGCTAAACGAAGCAGTTTAACACAGTTAAGTCAAAAATTCGCATTTTAAGCAATAAGGGACTGTAAAGTGAGATACTGTCAGGGCGGTGGCGGCAAGATGTGGCTAATGCTAACAAGCTAAAGTAGGTCACACCCCGCTGCAGAGAGCACAAAGGGAGCACCCACTTGTCCAGACACCCCATATTTTCCAGAATATACCACCCCGCTCAATAAGAACCACTAAGCCACATAGACTAAAGCCGCGACGTCAAATACCACTTTAAGCGCTCACAAAGTCGCATTTGCCATAAGCCGGTTACAGCCAAGTTGTGTTAGAACCACCGTAGAAAAGCAACGTAAATAGCCCCAAAACGGAGGTACATTTTAAATAGCCCCAAAATGGAGGTGCATTGTAAATAGCGTCAAAATGGATAATAACTTCAAGTCTTATAAACAGCATTTTGTTTAGACAAAGTATCGTGGCCGCCAGTAAATTACATTCAAACACTAATCCACGACACGTCAAGCGTTTGCGGCCTTTACAAATGCTAATTAAATGCATAATATGTAGCCTTACCTTAAGGTGGGGGGGGCTTTTCGCTTTAAGGGAAACTGGTTTCAGGTAAATGATATCCCGCACGAGCTGCGTGTGACGACGCTCAGAGTGAATCAGCTCGTGGAGGGCGCGTGGTTTTTATACCGCCTTAGTGGCCCGGCTCGAGCCATATAAGGTAAACTTTGGAAATGGCGTCTTCTGATTGGTCCGGCGTCATGCAAAGCGAGCACGTCGCCGCCTGCTCGGAGCTCTCGCGATGCTGAGGGCGAGAGAAGTGAGAGGGAGGCGACCATTGCAAAAAAAAAAAAGAAAGATGAACAAAAATCAAGTGGGAATGGATTTCATGTGGACAACATGGCGAGAATAATCCCTTCATATAATCGTTTACACATTCCGTTGACAAAGAATGAACTACCTTTTTACTAAAAGGGACATATTGTAAACACTGATGAAACAACGTGATGTGATGCTGATGTGACACTGCATGTAGTCACCACACATGACACTCATACCTTTACTATGACACTCATACCTTTACTATCAAAGTGATCACATGACTGCAGTCCTTTTAGCGTGCACGTTAACTGAAAATGTTTTGCACCAGTAGTTAGCTAGTCTAAACAACTTTTAAGCAGGCCTCCATTGTCAGACACAAGTAGCATGCAGGTATTTAAAGTTAGACTGGCTGCATCTTCCTCCTTTTGACACTTCCTCTTATAATGCATTGCAACAAGTTGTCCATGTCTGCCCAGTTTTGTGTCCTGGTTCGCTTCACACGTTTATGTCCTCATGTGACTCGACAAATATTTTCATAAAAGCCAGTGTGACAAAACCACACAAACGCCTACAGCAAAAGAAAACTAGACTGTGCAAATTTGCACTGAGTCCTAATTGTCATTGTTATGGTTCAAAAGGAGCATGCTTGAGGTGGGCAAAGGTCCACTGAGACAACTTATTCATTTACAGGCCTTCAACTCACAAAACAAGTTCCCCCACCTCACGCAATAATGCTACCTTTTGGATATTAGTGATTCCTCCTCCATTGTCGGCGCCATAATGGTATAACAAGGATTGGCTGGGAAATGTTTAACCAGACAAAGGGAGCGTCCTGAAGGTTTCCACGGACGTGAGTGGGCGATGTGGTTATTGACACCATGACAACGAGCTGTCAGCGGATATGCATGATATTTATATGTGGCCGCTTAAGTGGCATGTTGTTAACACCTTTCAGGGAATTTCAACCAGCCAAACTGGCGGGCATACATGCCCTGAGTAGACTCTCCTCACATGCCATAACTGTGTGTGTACAAACCTGGATGCAAATGCTCTGAATAAAATATGTAATTTAAATTACACAATTTACTACTAATACACTCTGAATCTAATGATGTGTACAATGATCACCCAAATGTGCAAATTATCAGCATCATAAAAGCCAATGAGTGACCAAGCACTAAAGCACGCGTGCTTATATGAGTGGGCAATTCAAAGGGCGACAGCCAATAATAAGCAGCAGCCCGTTCTGATGACAGTGCATGTGTGTTTGCATTCTGAGAGCAAAACCCCGCTTTGTGCTGACCAGTGTCGGCCAAACAATATGTAATCGCACGCACACACATCCACCATGTTTACCAGTGAACTCAAGTGTTGCGACACACTGGCGGTGAGGTCATCAAGTACCGAGCTAACCAACCTGCCAGGCTGCCGAGGAAGCATTTGTGTTCTGCAGCATGGCCACTCCCTGCCTTACTTCATCCATAACTTCCTGTTCCTTTTAGTAGTCTGTTCACTAATCAATTATATTCTCTTGTATTAAATTCAATTAAACTATTATTGATAGTAAGCAAGTGTTTTGGGGTTTATGTTTTTAGATAGCTAATAATTCTGCACTCGCTATTCACATTTGTACTAGTGGCTACTATCTTTAGGACGTACTGCTATAGAGGAACACAAAGTTCCTCTATAAAGCAGGGCCACTATATGTTTTGAAATGTATTCAAAAACGAGTCAGTATCAGTGTTTTTCAACCTTTTGAGCCAAGGCCCTTTTTTTTTTCATTGAAAAAATGCAGAGGCACACCACCAGCAGAAAAACTAAAAAATGAAAATCAGCAGCCGATATTGACAGTAAAAAGTCGTTCTCACAATTGTTGGATATTAATTCAAACCATAACCAACCATGCATCAATATAGCTCTTCTCTCAAAAGTATCACGCCGTGACTTATTTAGAGTTTTTTGGTGTTTTCCTGTGTGTGTTTTAGTTCTTGTCTTGCGCTCCTATTTTGGTGTTGATTGCCATGTACGGATGTACTTTGTGGACGCCGTCTGCTCCACACGCTGTAAGTCTTTGCTGTCGTCCAGCATTCTGTTTTTGTTTACTTTCCAGCCAGCTCAGTTTTAGCTTTGTTTTGCATAGCCATCCCTAAGCTTCAATGCCTTTTCTTAGGGGCACTCGCTTTTTGTTTATTTTTGGTTTAAGCGTTAGATACCCTTTTACCTGCAAACCATCATCGTCATTCCCGACATCTACAAAGCAATTAGCTACCTGCTGCCACCTACTGATATGGAAGAGTATTACACGGTTACTCTGTCGAGCTCTAGACAGCAAACACTCAACGGCACATTTGCGGATTATAATTACTGGTTTGAAAAAAATATTTTTAACCCAATTAGGTGAAATTACATAATCTCCCACGGCACACCAAACAATATCTCACGGTACGCTTGTGTGCCGCGGCACAGTGGTTGAAAAACACTGCTCTGTATGACAGGATCTGTTTAAGGACCTTCTAATAAATCATGGTCAAAGATCACAACAAAAAAGGCAAGCCAAAAATCCTCTGTATAAAAGGAACACACTATTTAAAGATGTTCCAAATACTCTGCAACTATCCTTTATATAGGATGAAAATGTTTCAAAGTATTTAAAAATGTAATAAATAAATGATAAATGGGTTGTACTTGTATAGCGCTTTTCTACCTTCAAGGTACTCAAAGCGCTTTGACAGTATTTCCACATTTATCCATTTACACACACATTCACACACTGATGGCGGGAGCTGCCATGCAAGGCGCTAACCAGCAGCCATCAGAGGCAAAGGGTGAAGTATCTTGCCCAAGGACACAAGGGACGTGACTAGGAAGGTAGAAGGTGGGAATTGAACCCCAGTAACCAGCAACACTCCGATTGCTGGCACAGCCACTCTACCAACTTCGCCACGCCGTCCCTGTACCGTATTTTTCGGAGTATAAGTAGCTCCGGAGTATAAGTCGCACCGGCTGAAAATGCATAATAAAGAAGGGAAAAAACATAAGTCGCACTGGAGTATAAGTCGCATTTTTTGGGGAAATTTATTTGATAAAACCCAACACCAAGAATAGACATTTGAAGGGCAATTTAAAATAAAGAATAGTGAACAGGTTGAATAAGTGTACGTTATATGACGCATAAATAACCAACTGAGAACGTGCCTGGTATGTTAACGTAACATATTATGGTAAGTCATTCAAATAACTATAACATATAGAACATGTTATACTTTTACCAAACAATCTGTCACTCCTATGCCTGGTATGTTAACGTAACATATTATGGTAAGTCATTCAAATAACTAACATATAGAACATGTTATACTTTTACCAAACAATCTGTCACTCCTAATCGCTAAATCCGATGAAATCTTATATGTCTAGTCTCTTACGTGAATGAGCTAAATAATATTATTTGATATTTTACGGTAATGTGTTAATAATTTCACACATAAGTCGCTCCTGAGTATAAGTCGCACCCCCGGCCAAACTACGAAAAAAACTGACTCAGTCCGAAAAATACGGTACTCTAAAAATCAAAGGTCATGACAGGACATGCTGTTTTGAAGAACCTCCTGTGAAATCTGTGTTCAAAGATCCTTTTATATGACAGGTCACACTACTGTTTAAAGTCACACTACTGTTGAAAGGATGTACAAACAGTTCAATCCCCCGGGCTCTGGGTTTTTCTGTGTGGAGTTTGCATGTTCTCCCAATGACTGCATGGGTTCCCCTCCGGGTACTCCGGCTTCCTCCCATCTCCAAAGACATGCACCTGGGGATCGGTTGATTGGCCAACTAAAAATTTGCCCAAGTGTGTGAATGTTGTCTGTCTATCTGTTTTGGCCCTCCGATGAGGTGGCGACTTGTCCAGGGTGTACTCCACCTTCCGCCCGAATGCAGCTTGAGCTACGCTCCAGCACTAAATGACAGGACCACTACACTATTTTTAAAGACATGGTCCAAAAAAGCTCCTGTCAAAGATCCTCTATGAGATAGGTGTGTTCGGTAATTTTTTTAACGGACAAACAAAACACTAGTCAAAGAGCCTTTAAATGAAATCTGACTTTGCAAGCGGTCTAATTTTAGATGTTATGCATCATCATACCTAATACATCAAAAGTGAAAGTATTAGTAACACTACAGGTTACATTAATAAACCCAATACCAAACAGCAAAACACAGCAGGATTTGCATTATATAAAAAAAGGCCTGTTGCTCCAACAAGATGTGCAATGTAATATTACTTAGTGGTCACAGCTTATTGCATCAATGACAATTAAATATAATTGTACACTGCATCCTGCAGTATGTTATAATGTAACCCACTGACCCATTGTTTGCCATCTGTGGCTGGTCACAAGGAAACGCCATTTAGAGCCAACCACCCCCACCCCCTTTCCTGCCTCCCTTACTCGTGCTTTTATCATACAGCCAATAGATTGCTCCTCTGCAGCGTCATTGATCTGTGGGTCACCACGGCGATGGGCTCACTCCTAGGCCAGTTCACCAGCTGTGCACGTGTGTGTGTGTGTGTGCCAGCTGGCTAGTTGTATGTGCTCCCATTGGATTACCTTCCCATTAAAAGCCCAAATGGATCTTTTACCTCCAAGCCCCCGCCTCCTTCAGGCCATCAAGGTAGCCTGTCCCAGTAACATGACATCAGTTCTCATTAAAGGGACAAAGAGACAAGTTAGTATGCAAGAAAAAAACTAGGTGTACAATACAACTATGACCCACTTTTGTCAGTTGGACAAGGGAACCCTCTCCCTTTAATGACCAAACTGATGTAATAATAAACACATGCAGCGCTTAGGGCCTTGTCTTTAATGCCTCCCTCAAACATTAACTGACAACAGACCCTTGTCCTTTTCCTCAGCAACAATTCACTTCCTTTCAGTACAGACCCGAAAAGTAAAAAGAAAAGGCATTTTTAACGCAACCAAAACTCACAAATTATTTTTAATGAATACAAAGTACAAGTGACCATATAATTTACCCATTATTGCTATTCTATTTGATGAAGACACACACCTTCCCTGACACTCCCAAGCATGGTGGGATAACCAGCAGCTTATTATCTGCCATCTGTGTCTGATGGGAGCACTCCTATTTTTTCCAAATGTAAATTCTTAGGATGGAGAGCATTTGTCCTAACATCCTAAGATCCAACGCAAGTGAATGACACGCACATTCACTTTGACCTCTCATCCTTACACTATCTTTACATCAAAGTTATCCTACACCAATGTACATTTCTTACAAAAAACCACCATAAAATAACAGTTCAGAGCTTATCTTTAACAAAAGCCTAAAACATTGCATTTATCCATCTAACACAGTTGTTCTTAACCTGGGTTCGGTGAGTCGGGCTCAGGGGTTCGGCGGAGGTCAAGATACACCCGACTCATCGTGTAAATAAAAACTTCTCCCTATCGGTGTATTACGGATACGGCAACAGCAGAAGTCTCACTGATTTGCAGGTGTGTAATTTGTTGTGAGTTACTGCACTGTGTTGGTTTTGTTCTTTGAACAAGGTGATGTTCATGCACAGTTCATTTTGTGCACCAGTATAAAAACATGGTAAAACTTTAGTATGGGGAACATATTCACCATTAGTTGCTTATTAACCCTCTAACCCTAACCAAATAACTCTAAATTAAGTCTTGTTACTTAGAATATCAATCAATCAATCAATGTTTATTTATATAGCCCTAAATCACAAGTGTCTCAAAGG
Source organism: Entelurus aequoreus (assembly GCF_033978785.1). Classification (NCBI taxonomy): domain Eukaryota; kingdom Metazoa; phylum Chordata; class Actinopteri; order Syngnathiformes; family Syngnathidae; genus Entelurus; species Entelurus aequoreus. Next base: position 21,174,850 of record NC_084755.1, on the reverse strand, counting down.
GTATGTTCCCTTAGTGTCCAAAAAACTCTAAATCAAGTCTTTGTTACTTAGAATATGTTCCCCATACTAAAGTGTTACCAAAAACATAACTTTTGTCTTGAATTTGGAAAAAAAAACATTTTATTTTTCACTAAAGAAGGGTTCGGTGAATGCGCATATGAAACTGGTGGGGTAAGGTATCTCCAACTAGGTTAAGAACCACTGATCTAACATCACAAGTGAATGACACACATTCACTTTGACCTCTCATCCTTACACTGTCTTTACATCAAAGTTATCCTACACCAATGTATATTTCTTACAAAACCACCATAAAATAACAGTTCAGAGCTTCTTATCTTTAATAAAAGCCTAAAACATAGCATTAAACCATCCAACACAAGTGAATGACACACATTCACTTTGACCTTTCAACACAAATTCACTTTTACCTATCATCCTTGCTGTCGTTACACCAAAGTTATCCTACCCCAATGCACATTTGATACAAAAAACAAGCCTAAAATAACAATTTGAAGTTTCTTATCTTTTAACAAAAGCCTAAAACATAGAATTGATCCATTCAACACCAAAAGTGAATGACAGACATTCACTTTGACCTTCCTTACACTGTCATTACATCAGTTATCCTACACCAATGTACATTTCTTAAAAAACCCCACCATAAACAGTTCAGAGCTTCCTACTTTTAACAAAAGCCTAAGACATAGCATGTATCCATCCAACACAAGTGAATGACACACATTCACTTTGACCTCATCACAAATTCACTTTGACCTCTCATCCTAACACCGTCTTTACATCAAAGTTATCCTGAAGTTGGTAGAGTGGCCGTGCCAGTAATCGGAGGGTTGCTGGTTACTGGGGTTCAATCCCCACCTTCTACCATCCTAGTCACATCCATTGTGTCCATTGGTGCTGGTTAGCGCCTTGCATGGCAGCTCCCGCCATCAGTGTGTGAATGTGTGTGTGAATGGGTGAATGTGGAAATACTGTCAAAGCGCTTTGAGTACCTTGAAGGTAGAAAAGCGCTATACAAGTATAACCCATTTATTAAATGTATTTATTATACAAAACCATGTATAAAATAACAGTCCAGAGCGTCTTACCGTTAACAAAAGCCTAAAACATAGCATTTATCCATCCAACACAGGTGAATATGACACACACATTCATTTACACGTCTTTACATCAAAGTTATGCTACACCAATGTACATTTTTTACAAAAAAAACCACCATACAATAATAACAGTTCACAGCTTCCTATTTTTAACAAAAGCCTAAAATAGCATTTATCCATCCAACACATTCACTTTGACCTCTCAACACAAATTCACTTTAACCTCTCATCCTTACGCTGTCTTTACATCAAAGTTATCCTACTCCAATGTACATTTCTTACAAAACCCCCATAAAATAACAGTTCAGAGCTTATCTTTAATAAAAGCCTAAAACATAGCATTCATCCATCCAACACATGTGAATATGACACACAAATTCACTTTGGCCTCTCATCCTTACACTGTCTTTACATCAAAGTTGTCCTACACCAGAGAACATTTCTTACAAAACCACCATAAAATAACAGTTCAGAGCTTCTTATCTGTAATAAAAGCCTAAAACATAGCATTTATCTATCCAACACAAGTGAATGACAGACACATCCACTTTGATCTCTAATCACAAATTCACTTGTGACCTCTCATCCTTACGCTGTCTTTACATCAAAGTTATCCTACACCAATGTACATTTCTTACAAAACCACCATAAAATAACATTGTATCTTTAATAAAAGCCTAAAACATAACTTGTGTGTGTGTGATACATGTTAACGACACATTCACTTTGACCTCTCAACACAAATTCTCTTTGACCTATCATCCTTGCTGTCTTTACACGTAAGTTATCCTACACCAATGTCCATTTCTTACAAAAAACAAGCATAAAATAACAATTCGAAGCTTCTTATCTTTAACAAAAGCCCAAAACATAGCATTTATCCATCCAACAACACAAGTGAATGGCACTTTCACTTTGACCTCTCCTCCTAACACTGTCTTTACATCCAATGCGAATATATTACATAAAACCAACATAATATAACAGTTCAAAACTTCTTGTCTTTGACAAACGCCCAGCAACATAACATTTATCCATTCGTCAGTAAAAAAAATACATTAACGGTCAAATATTTTTTATAGCTTTTTGATCGTTATGTATTCACTCTTACTGTCAAATATTTTTTTATAGCTTTTTGATCGTTATGCATTCACTCTTACTGTTTTAAAAAATATATATATATATATTACCTTGTAAGTTGCTTGTTTGCTTGCTCAAAGCGCTGAAACCCGACAGGAGAGAGTTGCAGGGCGATGGTCGTCAAAGTACTGAATTGAAGTTAACTCACGATTAATTTATACCTTCGATGTGACGTACACATAAAAGAGGGCTTTGTAACGTTAGACGAGCATCTTTCATCTCTTTCATACCCTTATGACACCAACTTACGTTTCGACGAAACGACAATGTCAAACTATTATTTATTTTGCGTGTTGTTTTGCCGTGCTTTTATTTGTGTTTTTATTTGAATACGATTATGTTGCGTTCACGGATCCTGTGAAAATAACATTGTAATATCCACGCTTGTCAACTTGTATACACCGAATGTACAAAAGCGTGTGTTTTGTTTTTTAAATTGCAATAACTCTCTCGACAAAGCAAACACTTCCATTATAAATATTCTAAATATTTGGCGTGCCAACTACGTGGGGAATTCCCATCAAATTCATCATCTGATCACTGTTTAAAAGCTGGGCTACTTTGTTTCTCTTTGAATGGGCAAGATGTCCACCTATGATTGGCTGGCGGTGTCTCAAGTAGCTCTGTTCTGATTGGCTGTTGGTCCCTGCCATATAAGGAAAGGGGACAGCGGACGGCGCAGGAGGCAGGAAGTTGGGCAAAGCGGAAGTGGGGAACGGCCACAATGAAAGCATCGTTTTAGTTATTTCTCCATCCCCCCAGTCCAACCCTTTCTCATCAGAGTTTAATTAGTTTGTTACTGCAAATAGTAGTTCGAAAATTACACATATTACTTTTTTTTTTTACATTGTTTTATTGATTTGTTACTGCAAATAGAAGTTAGCAAAGTACACACATTGCTTTTTTATGGTGGGACAAAGTCCAAGTGCAGCCATATAATATCGTGTTTTTTTTTAAATGAAAGATAGCTTTATACATTTAAAGGAAAAATATGTATGAAAATCCAAAACCTACAAAAAAACAAACCAAAAAATATGCTGAGGGTATATCAAACATTTGTTTGAGTTGCTTGTTATAGAAATTGCTTGTGTTAAAAAGTAAATTTTCTATGAAAAGAAAGCAAAAACAAAAAAAAAACATTCTAACACCTTGTGTAACGTCAGGTTGTTGTCTAGAGACTTGATGTGAGTGTGACGTAATGTATGAGATCCGTCAACTGTAACATGATCACAATTAATAGGTATGGTTATGGTTTTAGTTGAGGAAAGCTGGAGCTGGCCTTACAAAGGAAACAGCATTTGAATAGCAAATAGCCACATCTGCAATGTCAACATAGAGCCTTTAACAGCAAGGCCAAGGAAGATGTAAGTAACATTTTATATACCAGTATTGCAGCATGTGACAATATGTGTGCTGTGTTGTGTTTTTTAATCTTCACTCAAAAGTAATTTGGCATTCCTTTTGGATGACAACTGGGCAAATGCTGACAGGCCACAAGACTATCACGCCTTCATCCATCATTTTCCCTTGTGCTTTGTTTTTATTTGGATTGGTAGGGTTAAGTGCATTTGTTGACCAGCTTGTCATAGCTGGCCACGGCCTTCTTTGTGTTAAATCTGATATCCATAAAAGGAGATCTTTAGGGGCGTCACATGGCAACATTCTAAAGAATGCAAGCCTGGTCACATGGGATGCAATCTACAGTTCTCCCCGCCCCAAGGACATGAAATAACGTGTACGTCATTGTGTGTATTTGTCTTGTTAAGTCTGTGAGCTATGCTTAGTGTTCATGCATTTTCTTACTTATGTGTGTGTGATTACAGTGGAAGTCACACCTTAAACTTTCACTTCTCTTTCCCTTGCTGTTCCGCCACTGGAATATGCAAAAGAGGAGGTTCATCCTTTCGTAATGAGATGAGTAATTTAGTAGTATAGATGAAAGGGGTTAATTTTTACCCCTCTTCAACGAGACCTATAATGCAAAACAATTTGTTCTTACCTATTGGTATCTGTTTTTGTGTTATTGAGATCTGCATAAGTCTTGAATATTTGAACGCAAAACTATGTAGGCATGGCAGAGATATTTATAAAACAATCTTGCCTTCCTTCACACTTCCTCCAAACAAGCCGTTTGGAACTTGTCCAATTTGTGACGTCCTTCCAAAGTGTGAAGTATGTAAAGTATGGAAAGTATTCACAGCGCTTTTTCCACATTTTGTTATGTTACAGCTCTATTCCAAAATGAAATCCATTCATTTTTGTCCTAAAAATTATACGCACAATACCCCATGATGACAATGTGAAAATGTTTTTATTTTTAAATTTACTAACAATAAAAAGGTTTGAGGTGGGCCGGGGGGCGGGGTTAAGGGGGAGGAGTATATTTATAGCTAGAATTCACTGAAATTAAAGTATTTATTTTATTTATATATAAATATATTATATATATATATATATATATATATATATATATATATATATATATATATATATATATATATATATATATATATATATATATATATATATATATATATATATATATATAAAATAAATACTTGTTTAAAAAATAAAAATAAATAAAAATTTATTTTCATGTGCGCTTACGGACTGTATCCCTGCAGACTGTATTGATCTATATTGATATATAATGTAGGAACCAGAATATTAATAACGGAAAGCGTGGCGAAGTTGGTAGAGTGGCTGTGTCAGCAATCGGAGTGTTGCTGGTTACTGGGGTTCAATCCCCACCTTCTACCATCCTAGTCATGTCCATTGTGTCCTTGGGCAAGACACTTCACCCTTGCTCCTGATGGCTGCTGGTTAACGCATCAGTGTGTGAATCTGTGTGTGAATGGGTGAATGTGGAAATACTGTCAAAGCGCTTTGAGTACCTTGAAGGTAGAAAAGCGCTATTCAAGTATAACCCATTTATCATTTATAACCCTTTTGTGTGAATGAGTGTAAATGGGGGAGGGAGTTTTTTTGGGTTGGTGCACTAATTGTAAGTGTATCTTGTGTTTTTTATGTTGATTTAATAAAAAATAAACAAAATACAATTTAATTTAATTTTTTTTTTGATTTTTTTAAATTTATTTCTTGTGCGGCCCGGTACCAATCGATCCACGGACCGGTACCGGGACCACTGATGTAGACCACAAGGAAGTGTTTTAAATGTAGAACAAAATCATAAAATGACCCCTTTAACTAATTTTACGATAAAGAAAATGCATCATTTTGAGTTATTACTTTATGTGGTATGAGCCATGATTACTAGACTTAGACTTAGACAAACAAGGTCCACAATGGAAATTCTTCCACACAGTAGCTCAGTTACAAAGGATGGAAAGGATAATGCACAAAAAGAGGGCAAAAACAAAAGGTGTAAAGTAGACAAAAAATGTACCATGGTAACAATATAAATATAACATATATGTAATATTTACATACTATGTATACAGTATATAATATATACAGTATATATAACAAATCCCAGTTACCACAATATTATAGTATATGTAACAGCTGCAGCAAAAAAAAAAGGGGCAGCATAAAAAAAGAGTAAATCCAGCAGAAAATATACATTATAAACAAAGAGAGGTAGCTACCATACAAGCGGCCTGGTAATAGACAGATATCATCTATTGCTGTATGGCGAGTGATTACACAGCTAATCTATTCTACATTTTAAGTGTAAGATTAGGAAAACACACCTTCCCCTTTAGCTTGTGTGGGCTCTTGCATCTCTATACTGCCCCCTACAGCTGCTTGACTATCGATTTAACCCTGAGGTTACTAACCCGAAGAGGCACTTCCTTTACCACGAAGCACCATATAAGGTGACCGTATGCAGGTAAAGACTTTATTGCTTTCATGCAACCACATAAGAGATCGGATGCGGGCGAACTCGGGTTTATCCTCACCGTTATCTGCTGCACCGTCAGCAAGTGTGTTAGTCATAAGGAAGGAAGTTTTAGGCAACTTTTTTTCTGACTCAGGACGCTGGACTTTTGACATGCCACTGCTTGGATACAGGCTGGCATGCATGTGAGGTTTGCGTGGCACTTCAATTAAATGTGGCCTATGTGTGTTTTTATTTTCCACATAGGCTCAAGTATGTCAAAAACTAAGCAACACTCCCTCCTTCCGCCTCTCGGTATCAAGACTTCAGCTTCTGCCCCTGCATGGTTCCTGACACCTCGACAGTTTGCACAAGATGTGGTATTCACTTCCTCTTTAGTTGGAAGGGTTAAAGTAGAAAGTCTCGCTTGACGAAAACCTACACGTTGTGTTTGTCCTTATTGGTGCAGGCCTGGGTGTTACAGCTAATTATGTGGAATTCCCCCTGGCAGCCGGACACACCAGAGCCCCCCCCCCAAAAAAATGTAGGTCAAGAGGCACGCTCCTTCCCGTGTTACATAATCAAACATAAACTGAAGTGTGTATGTATACGACACAAAACGGTACACCTATAATCCTAGCATTGGGCCCCAGTCAGCAACTGTTCTTAAGAACAAATTTTGTTCTTAGGCCCTTACGAAGTTTTTAAGGAGATTTTTCTATTCACCAATGTTTTCTTAGCTGGGATTTGTTCGTAGGTACGCGTGCACACACACACACAAACGCACACACCATTTCTTTTTAACGTCCTCAACTGTGCGGACCTCGCCGCTTGACACCATGTTTACTGCATCGGTTATAGTGCCCCAGATCTTAGCTTTATATGTGCCCTTAAACCCAGAGTTTGCACTGCTGAGGATCACTACTTTCTTTTTCTCCACTTCCTGCAGTAGAACCTCCATTTTTGAACTCGACCAGTTTTTCTTCAGCTTCGGGGCTACCTCAGCAGTCCCCCCTTTCTTAAACTTACGTTTTGACATTATGTATCCCCCCGCGGGATAATACAAATTTCTCTTCTGTAATCTGTTTGTGTTTTTTCCGTGTGTTTGATGTTTGGCTTTTCCGCCGGAATTGTGCCCCTATATGGGGAATTAAAGGCATTTACCTATGCAAGTTACGGAATTGAGGGTGTTTACATATGCATATTGGGGAAATAAGGGCGTGTTTATATGCAAATTATAATAGCTACGCATGCGCTAACCATTTGGCATTCAGCATTTTAAGAACAGCATGTGGGAACAATTTGGCCGTTAAAGAACACGTCATGAATTTGAATCAATCAATCAATCAATGTTTATTTATATAGCCCTAAATCACAAGTGTCTCAAAGGGCTGTACAAGCCACAACGACATCCTCGGTACAGAGCCCACATACGGGCAAGGAAAACTCACCCCCAGTGGGACGTCAATGTGGATGACTATGAGAAACCTTGGAGAGGACCGCATATGTGGGTAACCCCTCCCCCCCCTCTAGGGGAATGGACTCCTCTTAGAAAATCACTTAGGAAGAAAGATAAGAGGAAAAGTTAGGAACTTATTGCTGAACGGGGCCCATTGTCTTTATGTCTCATCAGGCGGTAAAATGCTATGGCGACTCTCTGCAGTGATTCGCTGATGACCGCAGGTAAATCACCTGGCGTGGATACCTTTTAAGGATAGGTACTTCTTTAAATCCGTCCTTCCTCACGTAGCTCCTCCTCTTCCCCTTTTTTTTCTTCACTCTAATTTACTTTCCTCACCTTTGCTAAATATGCTTTTTATTCATTCCTTTGCACCTCCCTGCTGTTTTTACACACTCTTCCCCCATAAAGAAGGCTATAAGGACAATAAGAGGAGGGGGAAAGGACAAAAGAGACATTGAAGACACGCCTTTCTTGGCTTATCTGATTGTAAGCTGATAACCTGGAACATACCAAGCTTGCTAGTTATATAAGGATTAGGAGACACATTGAGACATATTGTGTGTGTGTGTATGCAAAAGAAAAGAGTGTGTTACCATATGCCTAATTTTTTCCTGCTTTGTTTTTCCTCCTGTTTCTTTGGTTACAAGTAAAACTGGGTCAGTTACTGTTTTTTTTTAATGTAAAAGTTGCTCTTGTGCCGTTTTTACCTCTTTCATTTACACAACGGACACATTGCTTGAATTATGTCGTAGAAACCCACTTTTACTGACGGTGATCGCGGGGATTTTCATAAATTATTCAAGTTGAAATGCAACATACGAGCCCGACTCGTAGAGTTAAATATAAGTTGGCAACACAGTGGAAATGACGTTGTTATCATGAATTATTCACGGTTACACTTCATTTGACTTGTAACGTCTCTTCAGCTGAATCCATACACGTGTGTGCTAAATGGGTTTGAATTTCTAAGCAACAGTTCTACATACATCATATTTATAGTAGGGCTGGCAAGCGATTAAAAAAATGAGCGATTAATAAATTATGATCTGTAATAAATTAATCTCTTTTAATCTCACCTAATAAAATGATGACAAAAGCCCTCTGCTTGAGGCATTTTCATTTAAATTCATTACATTAAAGATAGATATATAAACAAATGAAGTGGCTTTATAAATGTGTTACATTTTTTAACAGATAACAGTCTGTTTTATTTACTAAAATAAAAATTCAGGTCTGTATAAGAGGCTAAAGTTCATCATTTTCATAATTTATTTTTTAGGGTTTGTATACCTTTTCCGTGGCCAAATTCAAGCACTTTTTAAGGACTTTCAATATACATTTTCCAGTTTTTCCAGCGAAAACCAGTGTGAATCAATCCATAGCCTTGTTGTTTGAGGTCAACAAATGCTGTCTGTAGGAAAAATACGGAAAATCTGCTAAAACCCAAGCCTAACATTGAACCAGCAGTTATCATTAACTGAATGGGGCATATAAAATGAAGCAGTGTTTCTGTAGACTATTCAATGTCATTGATGTTTGCAAACATGTCTCCATTTGTGTTGTTTTTCAAATTTCTTGTTCTTTTTCTTACTTACAACACTCCATGACATCAAACAGCACGCATTGATTCACACCGTATTTGTGCTTGTAGACTGCATAATGTGATATAAATACACGCACCCTCAAAATGTCAATTTCACTCATTTGTTAACAAAATTGTTCCACATTAATATAAGGATAGGCTACAAACTTCTGTTTTTAATGCATGTCTCTCTCTTGAGTTTTTTTATGGTTTTAATTCCATCTAAATGTTACCAATGAAAATAAAATCAGAAGACTAAACATGAGAATATAAATGTCAACTTCTTTTCTATAACTTAGTCATTCACAGCCTTGCAACTGTAGGCTAGCCATGGCACCCAGTGTTTACCTGAGGCATATTGTGCGCCAGTGGCGTGCGGTGAGGTTAATGTCTGGTGAGGCACTGCATCATCACAGTCAGATTTACAAACATATGAACCCTAAATAGTATCTTATTCACCATGTGATTGGCAGCAGTTAACGGGTTATGTTTAAAAGTTCATACCAGCATTCTTTACACAACTGTAGCACACAAAAAAGCACATTTAATAAAAAAAAACATTATTATGGTCTTACCTTTCTTGCTGGACATCCACACAGCCAGCCTTTGCGTGTGTACCACGCCGTTTGAAAAGAACGGGTCTTCTGTCCCGAAGTCAAAAGCAAACCTTTTAGCTCCGGCGTTGGTCTACCTTTAATTATTACCTCCTGCTTCGATTGAAAGTCCAGTTTAGAAAACAGTTTTATTTTACATATGTAATCCTCCATGTTTTTAATAAAAGTCCAGGCGAGAGGAAATAAACAATCGCTGCACTAATTGACTTGCAAACATTTTTATTTTTATTTTATTTTTCTTCTGCGGCCGAGGAATGATCTCTGGGATCACTACCGCCCTCTACCACCAGGAGGCCGGATTACTGCGAGCCTCAACCAGTACGTCTTTTGCAGCAGATTTATGAATGCTCAGCACAAGAAATACGTTACACACATACAGTTTTTGACAAAATACACTGTACATTATATACCTCAGCTAACTAAACTATGCCATAGTTTAGTTAGCTGATATAATTCATATAGCAATACAGTCTCACTGCACAGCAGCTCAGCAGTTAGCCGAGTCATTGTGCACAATCCATGTTGAGGCACAAATCAGTGACGTGCCTCAACTGGCTGCTGATCACCGCACCGTCTCTTCTCAGTATTTGAACGGCAAATGTGAAAATATAAATAAAAATAATCTAAAACTGGTGAAGTTAAATGGAAAATAACTTAATATAATCACTGGATACATATAACAATTTAATTAATTTTTTTTTCTTTTTAAATTTTTTTTCTTTCCATGATGGCAGGAGAGGCCCCGCCTCCCCTGCCTCTAGTGACTGCACGCCACTGTTATGCGCTAACGTCAACTGAGCTTAGATTTTTAGTTGAGGGAAGTTCTTAACATAATAATTTATCATTGACAAATGCTTGCATTTTTCCTTTCATAGCTCGTAATAACTGTCCGTAGTTAACATGTAATCTAGCGCTGATCTCACAGTTTAGGTCTAGCATGTACCAAAAGGTTAGAAAACAAAACTTTAGCTAACGTTAGTTAACTTGTAGGGCTAGTAATCTCTGTGGTTTACCTTTCATCTGACTCGAGAGAGCCGACTCTCCCATTGTGAAAAGCTGGATTTCCTTTTTGCATACTTTGCAGCAGGGTACATGTGGATTTGGTCCACGTTTTATGTTGCTGTACATATCCTACCAAGTCAGACCTACACTGTTCCAAAATCCATTTCTCTGTTCTCAATTGTTGATGACTGATGATAACAACCAAACCTACCCCCCCCCCCCCACCCCCTCCACACCCCGGATTGTAAATAATGTAAATAATTAAATGTGATTATCTTGTGTGATGACTGTATTATGATGATAGTATATATCTGATAGTATATATCTGTATCATGAATCAATTTAAGTGGACCCCGACTTATACAAGTTGAAAAACTTATTCGGGTGTTACCATTTAGTGGTCAATTGTAAGGAATATGTACCTCACTGTGCAACCTACTAATAAAAGTCTCAATCAATCAATCAATCAATCAATCAATCAATCCAAAGTTTGTACTTGTCATTCTCCATCCAAGGTTCATTAAAACGACAACCTCCCGGCATGATGGACCGATGCACCACTGTCCTCTTGTAACAACCTAATGTAAGGGCTCGTGCAAAGCCAACAGATCAAGCGTGTAGCTTTCATTTTTAAGGAAACGTATTTAATTTTTTTCCATTTTATAATTAGCCTAATGCGTCAGACTGCCGAGAAATATGATGAACATTTCCAAGCATTTACAAGCACTTCACCCAAAATTCAAGTATTTTTCAAACCTTGAAAACACAACATTAAAACCCAAGCATTTTAAAGGTTTTTAAGCACCCGTACGAACCCTGCTTTTTTATTCCTTCCATGAAAATGCATATATACAAGCCACGTACAGTTCACACTTTCCTTGTTTTTTTTTTGTTTCTTATTAATTTCCATGATCAGAAAGGAGCAGATGGAAGAATAATATTCTTATATTTATCTGCCCCCTTTTTTAACACAAACGATTTTAGATGACTTTATCACTGCTCCCTCCACCAACACCCAAACACTAACATACTTTTTAATTTTTGTTTAAGCATTTTCACAATGACACGTCCAATCAAAATCAAAAATCAGTTTGATATAATGCCAGTTGCATTATAAGTTAACACATTAAAAAACAGTAAAACCACTTTTCTGGGAAATAATTAATGTATATTGTTCAATCTACCATGTTGCTTTTCCCTTTGCTTCAGAAAATATAAAATACATAAAACTGAACTGTCAATCACAGTGCTAGCATACAACAGAATATAATATTTTTGTCACAATTACATGTTCAACTTTGTAAAATATTTCCAACAGAGGAAATGTAAAACATTGTCCTCCATGTAAGTGTGCTTTGATTTTGTAATGCACTTGGGGTGTGAATCTATGGGCACCTAACGATTCAATCCGATTCCAGTTCCTGGTGTGACGATTTGATTCTCGATTATTATTTTTATTGTTATTATTATTATCTCGATTATTTTCATAATGTATTTTTTGGTATATCAATTAAAATAAAACTTTTTCAAAACAGGTTAGAGGTTAGAAAAGCTCATTCTGGTTGCAGCTGGTCCTAAACCTTTTTTAAAAAATTATTTTTATACAAGAAAAGTGTGTACGTGTGTGTGTGTGTGTGTATGTAAATATATCCATCCATCCATTTTCTACCACTTGTCCCTCACATATATATTATATATCTATTTATTTTTTTCAATTCCATTTTTGGAAATTATGAATTTTTTGTGCACCCCTACAATGTACACATCATTGCACATATAATACATCACTACATTGATGCACAGACAAGTTACAATAGGGTAAAATAATTTTTAATGTCGGTCAAAAACACCTGGAAGTGACGCCATTTCTCCATAGCTTGTGTATTAGATAGATTAGCATTAAACTACAAAAAAGAAGCATTGTGTACTCTACGCTAAAACAAAGACAACATCCAAACTATAAAGACACCTCTGACACGTCTTTAAGTTTATTATGAACAATATACACCATACCAACCATATTTTATCCTATCCCCACTAATTTATGTAGCCAAGTCTAGTGACAGAGTGAGACCTCTTTTTCAGGTGGCTATATATTATCTTTGCAAGTCAAGCACAAAACGAGGGCAAGGATTATCTAGGACTAATCAATTGATCACAATGAACTTGATAATTTGACAGCCATGATTTATAGTATCTCACAAAAGTCAGTTGACCCTTCACATTTCAGCAAACATTTGTTTTACAGTATACCTCTTAAAGGGGCAATACTATAGAAATAAAACTTAGATACTTAGATACGTCTAAGGAGAAAGAGGTCTCCTTAGATGCATCCTCGCTCATCCATGCGGACTGGACACTAAATGTCCTTTGTGTTCTTTGATGTTTGATGTTTCCCACATGTAAGCGGGGTGTGTGCTATGGCTATGAGTTGTTTTTTCCCTTGGCCTTTAGTCTGGACCCCCTCTCCAGGGGCCCAGGTTTAGACTGATTTCCCCCCATTGTTTACCTGTATCTCACCTTTTTTGTAAGGGGCGCCGGAAGTTGGCAGCGATCCTGTTCTGTCTCCCTGTAATGTTTGTCTGATCTTGAATGGGATTGTGCTGAAAATTTTAATTTCCCCTCGGGGATTAATAAAGTATTTCTGATTCTGATTCTGATTCTGATTCTGATTTTGATTCTGATTCTGATATACTTTAGAGCAGTGATTCTCAAACTGTGATACTCGGACTCCATCTAGTGGAACGCCAGTGAATCACTTAATTAAATATTCAAACACAGTTTTACTGTTCAAACTGTGTGTAATGTTACAGTAGCCAAAAATGTTGAATATATTTGTTAAATAAAACCTATGCCATATTTTAGACAAACTTTATTGATCCACAAGAGAAATTGTGCAACATTTTTAATGAATATTTAGGCCTACTACGCTATTGTATTTTAACAGTGTTAATTATAGTGGTACTTGGAGAGCCAAGTGTTTTCCAAGGTGGTATTTGGTAGAAAAAAGTTTGAGAACCACTGCTTTTCCTTATAGAGTGTACAGCTTGTATTGCAGTATAGATGTAATATCCTCTGAAAATGACTCAACACAGTCATTACTGTCTAAATAACCGATCACACACAGATAATTGTGCCTATAATTGCCATTCACGGCAGTAGTGACATTATAGTGTTCGACTGGTGCGGGCACAGGGGAGCTGCGGTTCATTAAAGGGGTTACGCAAAAATAAAAATTCTAACCTATTGGTACCTGCTGTTTTGTATTTGGGATCTGCATAAGTGCTGAAATTTGTAATCAAACAGTGGAGGCATTAAAGCGATATTTATAAAATAATCTTGTCTTCTTTCATAATTCCACCAAACAAGTGTTTGGATTTTGCCCCAAGTGTGACATTTTTCCCAGGTGTGACGTCAGCAGATTATCCATATATGGTATAAACTTACCAAAAGTGCTGCACAGGTTCGCTTTGTAGTCAATAAGCTCCTTCATTTTCGCTATATCCTCTTGTTGTGGGGCAGACTGGCTTGTACATGCACATGCATCTTCCGCTGCTGCCATTTCTAATACAACATAGCTTATAGTTCAAACTTCATCTGTCAGTACTCACTATGGAAGCGCTAAAAACTACAACAAAGATGGCGGAGCAAAGACACTGTCGAAGTGGAGCCACGTTAATAAGACCGCCCACAAAGGGGTGCATTCTGCAGAGAAGGCCAAAAAGCGGCTCGAAAACGGTCTGTAAAACATAATCTAGAAAAAAAAAGAATTTAAAGGGTGAAATTGTGAAGCAAAACTGGGTTTTCCAACATAATAACGAGCCCAAACACACAATCATCAAGCGAAAGGAATTGATGTTGAAGAAGACTCCACTAACATGTGCAGCTCTGGTGAATTCCATGCCTAAGTCAGTACTCTAAATTATCTCCAGGTTTCATTTTCTATAGTGTTGTCCCCTATAGTTACACTATATCAAATATATTTGTACTTTCACTGCAGTTATAAAGCTGACACTTGCCCCTCTTAAAGCATTTGAACAGTGTGTGTGTTGGCAGTCGCACACAGGCTCTTTTCCAGTAAAAGCTTCACAGTCATCAATTATTCACACCATTACAAAAAAAAGAAACTGTTATCAACTTGTAGCATAAACCATTTTTTGTATAGTATTGAAATGATAGCTTATTTATATGCTGGATGATGGGGAATTATTAGTATTTTGCATATACTGTATACATGAACATGTCCCATCAGGGCTTCGAGGGGTCCAAAAGGGGGCTTTGTAATAAGATGCTGGCACAGCCCCCAGCTGCTCTTGAGGCTCTTGAGGGGAGGCCCCATCAGCTCCCTTTGTACAGTACAATTAGCATCTAAAACTCTTTATTACCCTCTGATACGGATGATATGAATAAAAAAAAAAAAAGAGAGAGGATGAGTGAAGAAGAGAAGGAAAGAAGGGGGGTGTGGGCGATTCCTAAGTGGCAACGACTACCAACAACACCTGCTACTATGTGTCTACTCACAGACGTGCTGTGAAATCCATTCAGCATGCAGAGGCTGGAAGTGGTGAAGTCTGCCATTGTCGCCAGTAGGTGGCGCGCTGGAGCTCCTGGAAGCTGCAGGGAAGAGAAAGGAAAAGCATGGAAGTCATTGAATGAATGGTAAGGCTTCAATCATTGTAGGGATAACCACTGTCAACTAATATCAACATTTACATAGAATGTACACATACTGCATCATAAGGTTTCAACCTAATATTTTTTTTTTTGTTACTGTAAACAGCAAACGTTGCATTAATACCTCTCTGTCATTTAAAATGAGTATTTTCTTTTGATAAATAAACGTGTGATGCTCTTTCTTTCTTTTTTGTAGGGTGCAGATGCTTAGTGGGCCTGCAATGAAAGGAAGCAGCAACAGGGCGTATAAGACAGGCAAGGAAGCTGGAATATTCCTGCCAAGCACTGCAGGGTGCATTCATGTGGCGAGGATGTGATGTCACAAGCAGGAAGTAAGGTATTTTTAGGCCTTCTGGTCGTGTTTCAGAAGTAGCCGTGTTTGTTTGGAGGAAAAGCAGTCTCACATTACAACTGCATAATGCTCAGTCCGGCACACACACAAAAAGTGTCTGTGCAAACACATTCATGTCCTCGCATGACAAACACATGATGCATGCAAAATGTGTGCACAGACACACGCACACACACACACACACACACACACACACACACACACACACACACACACACACACACACACACACACACACACACACACACACACACACACACACACACACACACACACACACACACTCTTTGGTGATCATGCACGCTTTAGTGTCCGACTCGCGCCTTACATCCCTGTTGCCTGACCTACATCTCGCTGTCAGCTGCGGGCCATGGCGGCCATGCACACTTCATAATGTGTTAAACAGAGTGGGGGAAAAGCTATGTAGAGGATGCCTTGCTTGTTGCCATGACAATACGCTAACGCTGGGGGCACCGCCAGAGCTCACATGTGCACACGGGCACCCACAGCTACATTGTGACCTTTGACCTGACCGCCGTGAGTGTGTGGGGTAACCCAGTTGCTGTGGCTTCCAGCTCTTTGTTCGAGGAGAGCAGGCCTGCAGCTGTGTGTGTGTGTGTGTGTGTCCGCACACACTCGCAAGCTAAACACACATTCTTTTGTGATTGCGCAATGACAAACACACTCATATGGCCATCACCACTTTCATCAAGTTTTTCTGAGTATTTACCACATTTTTCAGTACATATTCTTGAGTCATATACAGACATTGCAGGCATTAGTAGTTGAGGGTCACCACCAAATTGTACAACTGTCTGTTTTTAATCATTCCTGCAAAACCAACACTATAAGGACTTGTTTTCACTTGAAGCACTGCTCTGTATTATATATACAAGGCAATCACAATGGACATTTCACACTTTATAAGTTCTCGGTATTGGATGGTTTTCCTAAAAAAGTATGTGATCGCCATTGCCAAATGAAACTTTTCAATCCCCCTGACTGACACAGTATTTATTTTTAGTTACCCGGCTGATAGCAGCTAATTATGTGTCTCCATACACAGTGTGGAGCCGCTCCCCTAAGCTAATAATAATCACCTCCATTACTGCTAATAAACTGCATATCTTAGCATCTTAAGTATCATTGGAGGATGAGGTTAAACATGTTACACACTGAGAGCAAGCCAGAAACAGAAATACTAGTAATTAGGCTAGTTGCTGAGCTAGCTTTAAAAAACAGTTTAGGAAATGTAGATGCAACCACCAAGTAAGCAGTTATTAACATGAAATTAACAAGTAGATTAATAAGAGTTAGAGTGAGGATAAAATAACATTAACTGTTAGTAGTGATGTGCGATAACACTGATTTTCTTTCCAATCCGACGATATCAAGTGAAATGCAAGCTGGTATTGGCGATATCGATCCGATACCGATACTTTGTGCAATTACACCTAACGTGTCTGCTAAAATTTAAAAAGTTGTGTATTTTCAAATAATATATTTTTCTAATCCTGTAAGAAAAAAGCGCAAAAATCAGAATATAATGACAAAAAGCAGAACATTTTAAACTAATAATTAATAATAACATACTTAGTCATCTATAACACAAAGTTTTGTCTTTAAATATATATACCATCCGTTTTTTTTTTTAGCATTTTTTCGTTTTTGAATAAAAACATATCAAAATGGCCCTCCCACGTACATGAGTTTTCAGTATGCGGCCCCTGTTGGAAAAAGTTTAGACACCCTTGATCTAAAAAAAACAGAAGTTCTCAAATAAAAAATAAAATATGGTTAAAATATTAACAATGTTTAGTTAGTTAATTAAAAAATAAAACAATATTAATTTATGAATTAATTAGAAAAATTGCAAAAACCATAATAAACTGTTAAATGTGTAACTGAACATTAATATTTTCGTACCGGCAGAATTTTTGACACACTAAGTTAGGCAGTTACAGAATCATATTATTATTGTTATTCTATTTTTACATAGGAAAAAACAACAGTAAAAATGTAAGAACAATGAGCAAAATAATTGGTATGTAATGAGAACAACCTGAAATGTTCTAATTAATAATTAATAACAATATACTTAGTCACCTTATCACCTATAATACAAAGCTGACACTATATCTGTTTTTAGCATTTTTTTAAAATGAAAAAATATCAATATGGCCCCCGCATATTTTGACTTTTCAGTATGCGGCCCTTGGTGGAAAAAGTTTGCACACCCCTGAACTAAAGTATCAACAGTATCAATGTTTTGGTTTGAGAATCGATATTATAGTGTAAAGGTCTAATATCGGCGGTATCAATATTTCAGTATCGATCAGCAAATCACTAACTGTTGGTGGGTCAGCCTTGTCACGGACAGGTAAGAGGAGGGCGGATCGATCCATAAGTCGGTGGTCTCGATAGCAAAGGTAGTATCAGTATATGATCAATATGAGAGTGATTGGACTCCTAAAACACTACGGCCGAGCACCGCCCCGCCCCTTTTTTAGTTTTGGGATATTTATTTTCAATAAATATTGTTTGCATTAATAGCACATATTTTGACGTTGACAATGAAGTAAACCACGTGAAAATTGGTTGGTACATGAGCAACATGGTCAATATTTTTATTTTCTCAAAATCATATTTTTGTGTTTTTTGTTAATATTAACAAACTCGAAGAATAATTCCCTAGACACAAGGGCAAACAGGGCTGAAATGAGTAGTAGATAGTAGTTTTTGATTTATTTATTTTTTGCTATTGTGTAAGTAAGTACCGTATTTTCCGCACTATAAGGCGCACCTAAAAACCTTCAATTTCCTCAAAAGCTGACAGTGCGCCTTATAATCCGGTGCGCCTTATATATGGAACAATATTGAGCCACAATAGGTCTCGCAACTACGGTAACTACGCCGACTTCATTTCCCCCCTTCTACGGCTGCTTACCGTAGAAGAAGAAGCGCTCCTTCTTTTTCTACGGGGGAATATGAAGTCCCGTAGTTGCGAGACCTAAACATTATGTAAAGACCCAAAAATGTCTCCTATTAAGAGACACGCTTACGACGCAGAGTTTAAACTCAAGGCGATCAGTCACGCAGTAGAACACGGTAATAGAGCAGCAGCGAGAGAATTTAACATTAACGAACCAATGGTGCGGAAATGGAGGAAGCAACATGATGACCTGCGGCAAGTAAAGAAGACTAAACAGAGTTTCCGAGGGAACAAAGTGAGATGGATACAGTTGGAGGACAAACTCGAACAGTGGGTTGTTGAACAGAGAACAACAAGTAGAAGCGTCAGTACAATCACTATTTGTTTTGTTGACATTCCTTTTAGCGCAGCTCCATCTAATGGATGCATAACGTAACCCCAGCCTCTACTGTAGCGTCTATTCTATGCGCCTTATAATGCGGTGCGCCTAATATATGAACAAAGTTTTAAAATAGGCCATTCATTGAAGGTGTGCTTTATAATCCGGTGCGCCTTATAGTGCGGAAAATACGGTAAGTAAGTACATTTTATTTATAAAGCGCTTTTCACAGATAAAATCACAAAGCACTGTACAAAACATAGGTGAAGTAAAACAACAATTTGATTACAACAACAGGGGAAAAATCATAAAAAGGATACAACGTGGATTAAAAATGATAGTTAAAAGGTGCATTAACTAAAAACTTTACTAAATAGAGAGGTTTTCAAATGTTTCTTAAAAGTTTCAACACAGTCAAGATCACGGAGGGACTGGTGCAAATTGTTCCAGAGTCTGGGAGCTATAGCCTGTATTATTGATTATTATTATTGATATTGTTTTTCTCAAACAGGTGTATGTAATAAAAGAGAATAGGGGACTACTTTAAATATTGTGTTGATATTGTTAAACTGTCAATAGCACTCACCATAAATAAATAGAAACATTTACAGTTAATACATGTGGGCGGTACTGATATCAGCCGATCTCACACATGGATGATCAAAATCAGAAGCATAAAACCCTGATTGGAACATCCGTAATTTTAGATTATTGCATCATTCAAGAAGTAATTACTTTATATGTCAGGAAAAATGCAATTTTGTTAATGTTGAGTGGGGAACACTTGATCTGGACTTGCACCTTAATTGAATATAATAGTTCTAGACCCTTTGATACCCATTGTTTAGTGATCATTGGCCAAATAGTTCTTTTGTCTAATCCTGCTCACTAAAGCAAAACCATCTTTCTGTGAAAAAAGGTGTGCATTTGGGATATTCCTAAACTAAATGGCATTAAAATGATCATCATTGGTAAAATACAGACAGCAACATAGCTACCGCGGGCAGAACTTGCACAGCACAATCATTTATTTAAACACACTGTAGGCTGATAGTGGCATGAACAACAAGTTATGTTGCTCTGTATGAGTGACAGGAAAAAATATACATGACGTACTTGTTTACGTGTATATTTTGTGGCTATATGGCCTCTTTAATTGTTGACAGGCAGTGAACTACACAGCTGACAATGTGGTCATGCTGGCATTGAACTGGTACTTCTTGTTAGTCGCCTTCGGTCATAAAATGTCTGATCACATTTAAAACGGTCCGACGGTTGCCCAGATTGATTTTCATCCTTTAAGAACAAATGTCTTCTGGTATTATTTCTAGACAAAAAAGTCTCTCTATCTTCTCGTTTTGTAGAAACATGAGCTTTCCAACCTCTAGGGCGGGAAGAATAGAAATGTAAGGAGGGCTAAGTGGTGCCACGACGAGAATCAATAAAATCAATACAACCACCAACTGGGATCAGGGATAGTTTGGGGATACTTAGGTCATCCGCTCTGCAAGCCTTCCTTTCTCAGGAGATATTTACATCTCAGATGCATTTCTTTATTGTCCTGTTTGCCAAGAGGTTATTAGGAATGATACCAAGACCCCCAACCACAAACTGACACATTAACTTAAAAAAATGGTGTTTGGTGCATGCTCTGCAGTGTATGTCAGGAAAAAGGACGCTGACTGGTCAGCTGTGGTCCTGTCTGCTGCAGTGTTGCGCCCTCTATGGGTATTGTGAGCACTGCAAGTCCACTGATATGTTTTTGTGCAGCTTACTCACTGCAGCAAGCGACCAGCCCATTTTTTGGAGCCGCAACGTATTTGCATTTACAATTAAACCAGTGTTTAATAAGATGGACCACAAATACATTCAGCCATTGCAACCATATTAATGCGCAGTTTTGATTGACACTGCCAGAACACTATTGATTTAACAGTGTGTTTATTAGTGTGGTTTGCAGGGAGGTAGCACTGCACTTAATCAGCTCACATTACTGACAATAATATATGCGCTGAAGTTTAAAGCACACATTATGACAGGAATAGTCAAAAATGCATCAAATGCTGTTTTTCCCACAATACAAAAAACAGACAGATTGCAACATAAAAACTCTGAAAGCTGCATTCCCGAAAAGCCCGAGAGATATAGCAACTAATAAGCACACAAAAGGCCCATCAACTACCCACATTTCACGTTTCAATCAGGTTTAATTCAGTCTCTCCCACATATTTAAAAAAAGCACCCAACAGTTCTTGGAATTTTGCAGAACAGCCATTCAATGTCAGCCTAATCTTGTCCAGTTTGAAAAAATAAAGAACATCTTTCTTCCGCCTTTTTCTCTTTAAACTGTGCCCCCTTTGTAAGGAACATCCATTTGTGTGACTAGCAGCAGAGCTGAGTATGTGGGTTGTGCCCGAGAAAAATTTGCCAAATCTTGTTATATTGTTGACTCTTGTTTGGTGTTTGGTTGATAGGACGATTAAAGTTTAAAAAATAAGACAATTTGGAAATGTAATAATTTATTCATATAACAAAAAGGCACCTCAGTATAGGTTTGCGAGACATACGATACAAATGATATAAATTTGGCCGACAATAGAGCTTTAAATGCTATCGTTATATCGTGATAATGCATGTTGACGACAAATTCTAGCTGTGAACTGCAAATTTGACAGCAATAAGCGAACAAAGGCGTCCTCTATGCAATGTAACAGCTAACGCCTCTCCACAATGCGGCTTCAAAACCACTCCTCGCCTCCATGGCAGAAAGAAACTGTTTCTAACGAGTATCATTATCATCAACACTGGAGGACTAGAAGACAAGGAATAGCTAATCATGCTACACTACGCACCGTGGAAGGATGCAAAAAAGCTAACAGCTAGGCTAGACATCTTGGATGTAAACGGGTGGGCGGATTAATACAAATATCGACAGTTATGATACCAAAGTGCATTACAAATAGGGATGGCTACCGAATCCAGTACTTTCTCGGCATCAACCGAATCCCGCCAGTCCTACCAGGCACCGGTTCATGTAAAATCTAACAGTGACATGTTAGGTTACCTAGGTTGTGCGAGACGTCACCCTTGGCAATCACTCCAGAATCACTGCCAGAGGACTCAGCCAAACTACCTCTAGGTAATGTTGGAATTTTCTATGCCAATAAAGTAATTGACTAAAAACACACTCCTAACGTGAGTAAAGTAAGGCTCCACTTTTCCAAAAATGCAATAGCTTGATGCTAGTACACATTAGTTTTGCTATTGACAGGCTACTGATTAGCATTAGCGATTTTACAGGGCTATTTCAACACCTCCAAATTTGTTAACGAAAACTACAACTAAGATGCGCATTACTATCAAACAGCAGGTGCGTAATAAGTACACCACAGTATTAGCACTTTTTAGGGCACAACAAACAAAAAAAATACACATAAACTATACACTACTGCCATCTAACATATTTTACTTGCAACTGTAACTGCAATTTAATGTCATACTTGCAAATTATAATATGATGATAGTACAACAAGATATAACAGCTGGACAGCAGTTATCATAATCAGCTCATTTTTAAATGTTGCAATAAAAAATTGCTCTTATTATACAAAACAATTAATATTCATTAACACACAAAAAAGTACTGAAAATTGGTACCGTTGAGTACCGGTATCAATTCAAATGTGAACGCTACCCGTCCCTAATTACAAACTCACGAAATAAGAGCTAACAGTAGTTTTTCTTATGTTTGGTCATATTGCACTATTGACTTATAAATGTTGTTTGTAACTAAAGGGCATAAGGTTATTTTCTAAATATTAATTTATATTGTTGCAAAATCTCATCTCGATATCTTTCTGCATTGAGATTGTCTCAAATAATGAATCAGATTTCTCCCCACACCACTCCATACCTTCACCAAAATGTCTTGCTGTATCAATGCAGTAATCAACATAGCATCCGCGTCATCTCCACACTTTGATTCTACAATCCAATGGCCGTACGTGCAACTAACGTGCTGAACATAACACATGATTAGCAGCACCTGGGGGTATCAGAAGCTTGAAACGAGAGTCAATTACAACAGCAATATAAACTGTCGGGCAATGGGAAAGAAAATTTGCCATATTTTTCCTGGGCACAACCTACATACTGGTGTCACACATGCATGTTCCTTACAAATGTGGCAACATTTAAAAGGGTAAGAAACAGTGAAGGATTTATTGCAAAAAAGCCTTGTTACAACAAAAATAGAATCCACCAAACTACTTGTTGTGCTATTTATTAATGCATGCTTTATTGTTGGCTTTTTTTCCATCCAAGATGCAAGCCAAGCAATGCTGTGGAGAGTGATGGCTCACTATGGCATTCCCCCAAAGTTGATTAACCTCATCAAGAACACCTATTGAGGGATGCAGTGTTGTGTCCTCCATGAAGGTTGCCTGTCAGAGCCCTTTGAGGTCCTGACTGGGGTGCGGCAGGGATGCATGCTCTCGCCCTTCCTGTTCATCCTCTGTATAGACTGGACCATGACACAAACAACAAGCAATAACCGAACCGGCGTACAGTGGAGCCTGCCCGAGCAGTTGGAAGACCTGGATTTTGCTGATGATTTAGCACTCCTAGCACACACACACCAACATATCCAGTAGAAATCTGTCATGTCTGTGTGATCATGTTTTGTTTTGGTTATGTTCGGTTTGGTTTTTGGACCCTTTGTGAACTCTTGTTTGTTTTGTTTCCATGACAACCCATTAGTTTTCATCTGTCCTCATGTCACGCACCTGTCTCACGTTTTGCACTCGCGCACCTGTCACTAATCATGTCACTGTTATTTAAGCCTGTCTTTTTCTGTTGATCGTCCTGGTGACATTATCCTTACTCACTCTGCTTCATGTCATGTTTACGGTTTCATGCTTAGTTCACGCTGCTTGTTTCATAGTCCATGCTGCCCTGTTCACGTCATCGTAAGTAAGTGTTGTTTATTAATGCCACAGTTAGTGTCTTTTATTTTTTGTCCATAGTTCTGCCTTTGTGCTAGTTTTTGTTTTGATAGCCAAGTTTTGTACTTCCGCCCTTGTATGCGATTTTTGTTTATTCCTTTTGTTAGTGTTAAAATAAAGATGTCATTAACTTCACGCCTTGCCCGCGCCAACTTTCCTTTGCATTCCGGGAAAACACAACACCCCAAGGTACACGTTTTGACAGAATGTCTCCAGCAAAAACGTTTTTCCGCAAGAAAGTTATACAGTTTGAATGAGGCTTCTTGGGAGGTGCTGCGCGCCATGGAGGCCGAGACGCTGCGCTATTCCTCCTTTGAGCGCAAGGACCTGGTCTGGGGTCCTGGCGGCAAACTGGTGCCATTGAGCTCTGTGTGCCCTGACGACGTTGGCGCGTCTACCCAGCCACGGAAGCGCCGCTCAAGACGAGGGACGTCGGGAAAGCCTTCCGCGAGGGTACAGGAGGCACCGCTCCCGCAGGCTCCTCCCACTCCGGGCAGAAGCAGGCTGCTGCCAGCGCCGCAGCTCAAGGATGACGTCACAGACCAGGATTTTTTTTTCAACTCTTTTACTTTTGATCACCCGCCTCCAACAAAAGATTTAAAGACCATGATTGAACATTATCAGAACATGTTTTTGGACATTAGAGCAAGTCAATCCCAGTCATCTAGTTTTCATTCCCCGCCCACATCACAGGACTTTTCTTTTTTTCCGCCCACTCAATCCCAGTTAGAAAAAAATGAAAGACATTTTGGACAATTCAAAGGGGAGGATTCTGCCCCCCTCCTGACGTCCCTCCACCCACCCCTAAAAACGGTTCCAGACCGCGGGGAGCAAGTCTGGTATCCGCTCCTTGAGGGGGGGGGGGGGCTAGGTCTGGGAACTGTACGGGTGGGGTGACTCAGCATCACCATGCCAAGCCACAGCCGCCAGCCCGGCCGCCGCCACCAGTCTTTCGGCCTGCTAAGCCGCAACCTCCGGCCCGGCCGCCGCCACCAGTCTTTCGGTCTGCCAAGCTGCAACCCCCAGCTAGGCCACCTCCACCTGCACAACGGCTAGCTCCAAGGCTAGCACCAGCGCCAAGGCTAGCACCAGCACCAAGGCTAGCACCTACGCCACGGCTAGCTCCACGCCCTGCTCCAAGGCTAGCAACATACCTAGCCGCACCACGCCAAGTTCCTCCAGTAGCAGCTCCACGCCAAGTGCCACCAGTAGCAGCTCCACGCCAAGTGCCGCCAGTCGCAGCTCTACGACGCCAAGTGCCGCCAGTCGCAGCCCCACGACGCCAAGACCCAAGCCAAGACCCAAGCCAAGACCCGCTATGCCAAGCTTCGCCACGCCAAGCTTCGCCACGCCAAGCTTCGCCACGCCAAGCTTCGCCACGCCAAGCTTCGCCGCCTGCCACAATGACGATGCGCCCGCCTCCTCGTCGGCCACGAATGTGGCCGTTCCCGAGTCGCCCGCCTCGCCTGCTGCAGCAGCGTTCCACTCGCCGCCGCCACATGACTATGCCTCGGTGGATTCGGGGCCACTTGGTCTGGCGACCCACCGCCATGTCCCCCTCCCGCCCTCCCATGACTCTTGTTAATTTTTTTTGTTTTGGACATCTAGTATCTGTCCTTAAGGGAGGTGCTCTGTCATGTCTGTGTGATCATGTTTTGTTTTGGTTATGTTCGGTTTGGTTTTTGGACCCTTTGTGCACTCTTGTTTGTTTTGTTTCCATGACAACCCATTAGTTTTCACCTGTCCTCATGTCACGCACCTGTCTCACGTTTTGCACTTGCGCACCTGTCACTAATCATGTCACTGTTATTTAAGCCTGTCTTTTTCTGTTGATCGTCCTGGTGACATTATCCTTACTCACTCTGCTTCATGTCATGTCTACGGTTTCATGCTTAGTTCACGCTGCTTGTTTCATAGTCCATGCTGCCCTGTTCACGTCATCGCAAGTAAGTTTTGTTTACCTTTGAGACACTAGTGATTTAGGGCTATATAAATAAACATTGATTGATTGATTGATTAATGCCACAGTTAGTGTCTTTTGTTTTTTGTCCATAGTTCTGCCTTCGTGCTAGTTTTTGTTTTTATAGCCAAGTTTTGTACTTCCGCCCTTGTGCGCGCTTTTTGTTTATTCCTTTTGTTAGTGTTAAAATAAAGATGTCATTACCTTCATGCCTTGCCCGCGCCAACTTTCCTTTGCATTCCGGGAAAACACAACACCCCAAGGTCCACGTTTTGACAAAATCATGCAAACTGGAAACAACAGCTGCTTCGCTTGGACTCAAAATCAACACATCAAAAACTAAGTTAGTGTGTATCAACAACAAGAACAACTCCCCAATAAACATGGATCATAACCAGTTAGAAGAGGTTGCCACCTTTACATACCTAGGAAGCATTATTGCTGTGGACGGAGGAACGGAGGAGGATGTCAGTGCCAGAATTGGAAAAGCAAGGACCACATTCATTATCTTAAATAAAATCTGGAAAGCAAAAAACATATCACTCGAGACCAAACTGCAAATGTTCAACTCAAACGTCAAATCCACCTTTCTCTACAGTTCAGAAACCTAGAAGATCACTACCAACTCAACAAAATACAGATATTTTTCAACCGCTGCCTCCGTCGCCTCCTAAGTATCTACTGGCCTAACACCATCTTCAATGCCAACCTGTGGGACCTCACTAGACAAGACACAATAGAAACACAAATCAGGAGGAGGATATGGAACTGGATTGGTCACACACTGCGTAGACACAATAGATCAATCACGAAACATGCTCTAACATGGAACCCGCAAGGTAAGAGGAAGAGAGGAAGGCCTAGAACCACCTGGAGAAGAACCACAGAGCAGGAGATGAAGGCGCAAGGGCTGTCATGGCAACAACTGGAGCGGAGGGCACAAGACCGAAGGGGATGGAGGAGTTTCATCAATGGCCTGTGTTCCTTAGGGAATTTAAAGGCCTAAGTATTAGCCAAGCAAGGTTCACAAAGTCATGCTGAAATGATTTTGTTGCGAAAGCCCCCCATCAAACATCATTGGGATGAACTACAATAGTGACGCTTTCCAACATCACTGGTGTTGAAAACAATTCTCTCTTCCTCGAATAATGAAAGCTGCAATGAGGAGACAAATTTCCTGTTCTCTCCTTCAGCTGTAAGACCAGCTGTCGTGATACTTTTGCCCATACAGAGTTTGATTTATACAAGTCACTTCGGAACTAGACAGCAGACTTCATCGGAATTTCCTCTTGGTTAGTGTTATCCTCCGGATAGAGGGGGGAGAATCATTTATGGTTTGTTCTTTGGCCCATATTCCACCTCAGCAGAGAATTTGGAGTCCATGTCTCGATTAAGTAAAAGGCGGTTTAGCCAAAAAATAGCATTAAAAGAAAGATTGATTGTTGATAAGGAATTTATCTTTGACTGTGTTTATTCTGTTGGGCTTAATGTTTTGGGGTATGCCGCAGATATGACTAGGCCTGGGCCGGTAAAAAAATGTTCTGGACAATATATTGAGCTACAAATTTTTGCTGATAAACGATATTATTGCCAACATCATTTTGAGACCAAATTAACCAAAGATGAAATAATAATACATAATAATAATGCAAATAT
The DNA here is from genome assembly GCF_033978785.1 of Entelurus aequoreus. Classification (NCBI taxonomy): domain Eukaryota; kingdom Metazoa; phylum Chordata; class Actinopteri; order Syngnathiformes; family Syngnathidae; genus Entelurus; species Entelurus aequoreus. The sequence goes on along the minus strand of NC_084755.1, from coordinate 21,147,132 downwards.
CAATCAATCAATCATCAATCAAAGTTTATTTATATAGCCCTTAACCACAAGTGTCTCAAAGGGCTGCACAAGCCCCAACGACATCCTCGGCTCAGATCTTCAAATGCAATACACTTGTATTTCTCGTATATTTTAACATTGTAATTGGAATGTAAACTATTAAATATCCAATTTGAATGAAAAAAAACAAGAAACAAGTAGTAAAAATAAAATAAAATATACTCCAGCACCTCCACAACCCCAAGAGGGACAAGCGGTAGAAAATGGATGGATGGATACTTCGTTAGCAAAATGTTGCACAACCAAAAGAAATAACATATTTTCTGTCTCTGTTAAGGATGGTGTAGGAGACTCTCAAATATACACAACCAAAACATTAAATAAAATGGCTAAAAGAGTTATTTTGACCAAAATGCTCATAGTTATCATCATTATTGCGGTACTGTTGAATGTGCTCAAATTGCTTTTTTTTTTTTAACAACTAAAATGAATAGCCACACAAGAAACTTTCTCAGCAGATGCAACATTAAATATTGTTCTGGCTTCTGTTGCATCCAACCAGTCTTCCTGGTCACACACTGGTCAAGCCCAAGTTCTTTCGGATGACATATATGTTGAGTAAGAAGGACCACCGAGACAGAACAGCAATATTACCAAGTTTTACCAAAGCATTAGGAGACCAGCCCTTGCAATGCTATAATAGCAGCATCAAGAAGCAGTCTAAAAATCAAACAAAAAGACTCAGCTTATTTAGAGCGAAAACAGCCCCTCCCGCCCAGAAAGAAATACAGCTTTTGTTCTAAACAGATAAGGCTTTCTCCACAGAAAGGGAGTACATTATACTCACAGTAGACATTACAGCGCCTTCAAGGTGAAACACTAGTTTACTAACGAACATAACGAAAAAACACAAAGTGTACACATGGGAAAATATTAGCTGCTTTAAACATGACTATGGATAAAGAAAGAACACTTAAAATCTATGCATTCTCTACACTCCATAAGAGCCGTACTATTTTTTTTGTGTGTTTAAATATGTTCATCTTGCTCCTTATTAATTTATAAACGTTTTGGAATGTTTTTTTGTATAAATGCAAATCGTGGGATCAGTTACGTTTACTTCTGGTTTATGTGACATCACGCGCGCTCATTTCCTGTTGAACGGACGTCCGTCTATTTCAACTTGACATTGTGGAGTTTTTATTGATCACTTTACAGTGTGTAAAGACAGCATAGTCTTTATGTCCAATGCGAATACTGTGTCTTAGTTGTTTACAGTAATGTGTTTGTACAAGTTAAGAATGGAGTGTGACGTTTCTTAATGGGAAAAGACGTCAATGTCGATTGTTTTCATGTTAGAATTTAAGCTGTCAATGTCGCTTGTTTTCATGTTAGAATATAAGCTCGCTAGCAAGCTAACGCTAGTCCTATTCAAAGTGTGGTTATCACTAACGTTTTTTCAATGATTTTAATTTAATACGGTAATGCCAACTGTCGGGAGTTTTAAAGCGGTTATCAATATTGCCGCTTAGTACGCAGCTACATACAAAAGAGTGACCGCTCTTGTAACCCAAACATTGCATACATACTGTATGGCAATTATCAAAGCTTGAAAAAGATACCGACCTATTTATCATTCATTTAATTGACATATTGAATATCTTCCAATGCTTAGATATAACATATTTGGCTTAAAGCAAAATAGAATAAAATATTGTCCAAAATGTAAAGATTTCCCCTCCAAGGATATCAATACTGTGCTGGCAGCAGGTGAGATTTGGAAGACTCATTATCACATCTGTACTTTCACTTGGGAGACAAATTAGGCTACTTCTTTTGCACGACATGTGTTTGATTGCACACCCCTGCACCGAGAAGATGCCCGCAGTGATCTGTTTGCCCTCTTTGTTTTTACAAAGCCAGATCTCTTCTGCTGTCCTCTGATGTGCGTGCCGAAAGTCATGAATAGAGCTTTTTGTGTGTGGGTGTGCACACACCCGGTCCTCATGACTTGGAACCTCAATGTGTCCAGTGACTGAAGAGGATGTGATATTATGATTAAAGAATGGAAAACAGTTAGCAAAATGTGGAAAATGATTCTCCTCGCCCACACGCTAAATGGTTAATTATGCACCATTGCATCGCTCACACTGGGGCAGTGCTCCTTAAAGGTACTTGTTTAACACCAGTGTTGGGACTAACGCTAATTACAAAGTAACGCGTTACTGTAACGCCGTTATTTTCGGCGGTAACTACTAGTCTAACGCGTTATTTTTTATATTCAGTAACTCAGTTAACGTTACTGCATGATGCATTACTGCGTTATTTTACGTTATTTTTTATGTAGTATCGTCTAGAAACTGAGAAGATCTGAGTGTGTTTTACTGGAGAGCTGCAGAAGAGGCGCGGGAGAAGAGGCGCGCTGTGTATGTGTGTGTGTGTGTGTGTGTGTGTGTGTGTGGGGGGGGGGGGGGTTGTGTCTGTGTTTACTAACAAGACATCATGGCGGAGCCAAAGTCGAGTTTCTTAACATGGAGATATTGTCACTACTTTTCTTTTGTCGAGCACAAAGAAAATAAAATTTTAGTTTAATGTAAGTTGTGTCTTGGATCAACGATCCCATCTACTGCCCAAAACAGCAATTAAAATCTGCTGAAACAGCTACAAAAGCAACATGCTTTGACGATTCTAGTGAAGAGAGACACACTTCACCTCCAACACCATCTAAGCAACAGCGGCTGGATTTTAACAGAGGGACTGCTAGCCAGGACAACATTGATAGAGCCATTGCAGCGTATGTACTAGAAGATATGCAGGCTATTTCTACAGTGGAGTCACACGCTTTCAGGCAGCTAATTAGCATGATGTCGGGCGTTAAACAGCAAATGGCACGGAAAACATTTTCCACGTACCTGGACACAGTGGACAGTGAGCACATAAAAATGGAAAGCGAGCTAAAGAAAACACTCCAAACTCTGCCTCTGCTCATCATTCAGCACCGAAGGTAAACACTCTGTCAATTCTCTTATACACTCTTTCATTCTAGACTTCTAGAGTGTTTGATTATCACATCACTCTAAATGTATAGACTATAAAGTTCACAAACATAAAGAGGGATCCTAGTGGGCCAGGCCAATCTTTCCTTATCTCTAAACTAAAACTGGGGAAATGCGTAGAGTGTTCTGGGCTTCAGACATGATTTTATTTCAGAATTCCTTGAGAGAAAAAAACACCTGGTTAGGCTTTGTGTATGTAGTGTGTGCCTTCCTTGGTTCACAGCTATCAGTTGTTATTATGCTGTTTGTTACTTATGTATGTTATGTTGCTGCTATTTAAAATAGTTTTGTCAATTTGTTCTGGTCTGAAACAAATTGGCCCTTTGAAACATATCTTTGTCTTTGTGTGTTGTATGTAGACCACATTGCTTAGCAGAGTTCAGTGATGCAAATGCATGTCAAGTTGATCAACAGACTGTATTATTCTCCAGTGCAATAACAGTACTAAAATGAAGGCTAAAAGGGCATTAAAGGGGGCTTTAAAAAAATAAAAAATAGAAGTAACTAAATAGTTACTTTGCACAGTAACGCATTACTTTTTGGTGTAAGTAACTGAGTTAGTAACTGAGTTACTTTTGAAATAAAGAAACTAGTAAATGTAACTAGTTATTGGTTTTCAGTAACCAACCCAACACTGATTGCCACTGATTAACTGATTTCTGTGAGCAAATTTAAACCTGTTATATAAACTAATACATACACAAAAAAATAAATACAAATGAATGTATAATGATTGCTGCCACAGGCCTAGACCATGGGACAATTTTCATACTTAAATGACATCAGACCGGCCCATAAATCAATTAAAAAGTTGGATTTTTGATTCTTAAAAATACTAGCACACTCTTGTTAAATAAAAAAAATCTTAGGTCCCATTTAAACTGCACACCAAATTAGATTTTTTGCCCTGGAGTGACACAGATCGGATATTTTTTGGCAGTCTAAACACTCCAAAGTGCTTAAAATATGATCTTTTCGCATCAAATACAGGCCACATTAGGAAGTAATTCAAATTAATTTTATACCGCTTGTCCCTCTCGGTGTCGCGAGGGGTGATGGACCCTATCCCAGCTGCACTCGGGTGGAAGGTGGTGTACACCCTGAACAAGTCACCACCTCATCACAGGGCCAACACAGATAGACAGACAACATTCACACTCACATTCACACACTAGGGCCAATTTAGTGTTGCTAATCAACCTATCCCCAGGTGCATGTTTTTGGAGGTGGGAGGAAGCCGGAGTACCTGGAGGGGAGAACATGCAAACTCCACACAGAAAGACCCTGAGCCCGGGGATCGAACCCAGAACCTTTTTATTGTGAGGCACACAAACTAACCCGTGTTTCACCGTGCTGCCCTCGATTGAATCTTTTCAACTGTGACTTTAGTCTGAACGGAAATGCGACCTAATTGCAAATTTTACGTCATCTCTGTCATTCGTGTGCGGAGGAAAATACGCAAGACGTCAGTGGAAGTGGATACGTCATCACAACATCTGTTTTCGGTGAGAGAAGTATTTTTTCGGCGGTCGACTTTTCGGTGCATCACGAGTTAATAGTGCGTAAATAATTGGCTATGTGTAATATATGAAGACACATATATTATGTACAGTACAGGCCAAAAGTTTGGACACACCTTCTCTTCATTCAATATGTTTTCTTTATTTTCATGACTATTTACATTGTAGATTGTCACTGAAGGCATCAAAACCATGAAAAGGTGAAATAACTGAAAACATGTTCGATATTGTAGTTTCTTCAAAATAGCCACCCTTTGCTCTGATTACTGTTTTGCACCTCTTGGCATTCTCTCGATGAGCTTCAAGCACACCTGTGAAGTTAAAACCATTTAAGGTGACTACCTCTTGAAACTCATCGAGTGAATGCCAAGAGTGTGCAAAGCAGTAATCAGAGCAAAGGGTGTCTTTTTTGACGAAACTAGAATATAAAACATGTTTTCAGTTATTTCACCTTTTTTTGTTAGGTACATAACTCCACATGTGTTCATTCATAGTTGTGATGCCTTCAGCGACAATCTACAATGTAAATAGTCATGGAAATAAAGAAAACACATTGAATGAGAAGGTGTGTCCAAACATTTGGCCTGTACTATATATATGAATCGGAAGTAATAGCGATTGTTGAAGGGCCGGAATTGACGCTGTGGGGTATTTGCTTACATGTTACGTACATTGTGCAAGGCCTTTATGTAAGTGAGTTGAAAAATAAAGCTAACGAAGATCCACGCTGAAGTGCGTGTTGCTTCTACTTAACAGCCATAAAAAGATAAAAAACTTTATCGAACTGCACATGCAAGTGATGTCGCAGCCACATTGGGGCGTGTTTCTACTGGTGTCTGATAAAGATCACATTTTACTTGCAGTGTAAACAGTCAGCTGGAAAAAAATCCCATTTTGAAAAAATCTGATGTGAGCCACTTTGACCTGCAGTGTGAACATAGTCTTAGACTTGTAATTTTTTTTTTTTTGCAAACCGCTCCTTTTATAAAGTTAAGTTAAAGTTAAAGTACCAATGATTGTCACACACACACTACGTGTGGTGAAATTTGTCCTCTGCATTTGACCCATCCCCTTGGGGAGCAGTGGGCAGCAGCGGCGCCGCGCCTGGGAATCATTTTGGTGATTTAACCCCCAATTCCAACCCTTGATGCTGAGTGCCAAGCAGGGAGGTAATGGGTCCCATTTTTATAGTCTTTGGTATGACTCGGCTGGGATTTGAACTCCAACCTACCGATCTTACATGGGATCTTTGACTACCTTTTTTTTTTCAAAACAGTCGTCTCTAATTTATCGCTGTACATTGGTACCTAAAAGTAGGATTATTATTAATACATCAAATATTTTCATAGTTAGAGCGTAAAAAGCTCTTTAAACATGAAATAGCACCGATATAGTCACCTATACATTTGTTTTACCCAATATAGAATCAGAAATACTTTATTAATCCACGAGGGGAAATTAACATTTTCAGCACAATCCCATTCAAGATCAGACAAACATTACAGGGAGACAGAACAGGATCGCTGACGGGTCTGCCAACTTCTGGCGCCCCTTACAAAAAAGCTGAGATACAGGTAAACAATGGGGGGGGGGTGAGAAAAAAAAATCGGTCTAAGCCAGGGCCCCTGGAGAGGGGGTCCAGACTGAGGCCAAGGGAAAAAACAACTCATAGCCATAGCACACATCACTCTTACATGTGTGTAAGAGGGAAACATCAAACATCAAAGAACACAAAGGACATTAAAGGCCTACTGAAACCCACTACTACCGACCACGCAGTCTGATAGTTTATATATCAATGATGAAATCTTAACATTGCAACACATGCCAATACGGCCGGGTTAACTTATAAAGTGCAATTTTAAATTTCCCGGGTAACTTCCGGTTGAAAACGTCTATGTATGATGACGTTTGCGCGTGACGTCAATGGTTGAAACGGAAGTATTCGGACACCATTGTATCCAATACAAACAGCTCTGTTTTCATTGCAAAATTCTAGGGATGTCCGATAATATCGGCCTGCCGATATTATCGGCCGATAAATGCGTTAAAATGTAATATCGGAAATTATCGGTATCGGTTTTTTTATTATCTGTATCGTTTTTTTAAATTATAAATCAACATAAAAAACACAAGATACACTTACAATTAGTGCACCAACCCAAAAAACCTCCCTCCCCCCATTTCTTTCTGTTATCAATATTCTGGTTCCTACATTATATATCAATATATATCAATACAGTCTGCAAGGGATACAGTCTGTAAGCACACATGATTGTGCGTGCTGCTGGTCCACTAATAGTACTAACCTTTAACAGTTAATTTTACTCATTTTCATTAATTACTAGTTTCTATGTAACTGTTTTTATATTGTTTTACTTTCTTTTTTATTCAAGAAAATGTTTTTAATTTAGTTATCTTATTTTATTATTTTTTTTAAAAAGTACCTTATCTTCACCATACATGGTTGTCCAAATTAGGCATAATAATGTGTTAATTCCACGACTGCATATATCGGTTAATATCGGTATCGGTTGATATCGGTATCAGTAATTAAAGAGTTGGACAATATCGGAATATCGGATATCGGCAAAAAGCCATTATCGGACATTCCTACAAAATTCCACAGTATTCTGGACATCTGTGTTGGTGAATCTTGTGCAATTTGTTTAATGAACAATGGAGACTGCAAAGAAGAAAGCTGTAGGTGGGATCGGTGTATTAGCGGCTGGCTGCAGCAACACAACCAGGAGAACTTTGATTTGAATGGAAGACGCGCTATCCGACGCTAGCCGCCAACCGCATCGATGATCGGGTGAAGTCCTTCGTCACGCCGTCGATCGCTGGGACGCAGGTGAGCACAGGTGTTGATGAGCAAATGAGGGCTGGCGTAGGTGGATAGCTAATGCTTTTAGCATAACTCTGTGAGGTCCCGTAGCTAAGTTAGCTTCAATGGCGTCGTTAGCAACAGCATTGTTAAGCTTTGCCAGGCTGGAAAGCATTAACCGTGTAGTTACAGGTCCAGGGTTTAATAGTATTGTTGATTTTCTGTCTATCCTTCCAGTCAGGGGCTTATTTCTTTTGTTTCTATCTGCAGTTAAGCCCGATGCTATCACGTTAGCTCCGTAGCTAAAGTGTTTCGCCGATGTATTGTCGTGGAGATAAAAGTCACTGTGAATGTCCATTTTGCATTCTCGACTCTCATTTTCAAGAGGATATAGTATCCGAGGTGGTTTAAAATACTAATCCGTGATCCACAATAGAAAAAGGAGAAAGTGTGGAATCCAATGAACCCTTGTACCTAAGTTACGGTCAGAGCGAAAAAAGATACGTCCTGCACTGCAGTCTAGTCCTTCACTCTCGGGGACGGCGTGGCGCAGTTGGGAGAGTGGCCGTGCCAGCAACCTGAGGGTTCCTGGTTCAATCCCCACCTTCTACCAACCTCGTCACGTCCGTTGTGTCCTTGAGCAAGACACTTCACCCTTGCTCCTGATGGGTCGTGGTTAGGGCCTTGCATGGCAGCTCCCGCCATCAGTGTGTGAATGTGTGTGTGAATGGGTGAATGTGGAAATAGTGTCAAAGCGCTTTGAGTACCTTGAAGGTAGAAAAGCGCTATATAAGTATAACCCATTTACTCTCACGTTCCTCATCCACGAATCTTTCATCCTCGCTCAAATTAATGGGGTAATCGTCGCTTTCCCGGTCCGAATCGCTCTCGCTGCTGGTGTAAACAATGGGGAAATGTGAGGAGCCTTTCAACCTGTGACGTCACGCTACTTCCGGTACAGGCAAGGCTTTTTTTATCAGCGACCAAAAGTTGCAAACTTTTTAGTCGATGTTCTCTACTAAATGCTTTCAGCAAAAATATGGCAATATCGCGAAATGATCAAGTATGACACATAGAATGGATCTGCTATCCCCGTTTTAATAAAAAAAAAAAATTTCAGTAGGCCTTTAAAGACATTAAAAGAGCAGAGCTGATGCCACCAGCCACTTCTACATACAGATATGAATAAAAAGTAAAAGAAACATATACACTGTGGTGGCTTCTGCGGTGTTCCACGCCATCGTCTGCTGGGGTGGAGGGAGCATGGCCAGAGAAAGGAGCAGACCCAACAAAGCAACCAAGAGAGCCGACTACACTCTCGGCTGCCCACTAACTCGGCCAGTGTCCAGTCCGCATGGATGAGCGAGGATGCGTCTATGGCAGGGGTGCTCATTACGTCGATCGCGATCTACCGGTCAATCACGGAGGGTGTGTCAGTCGATCCCCAGCCAGGCATTAAAAAAATAGTCCTAAAACTGTACGATCATAAATCTTCACTATGACGTCACTTTCATCACTTGATTGACATTCACGGCACCTGAGGGTCTTCTGAGATGACGCTGGCTGCTGCCAGCTCATTATTAAGAACAAATTACCGACAGGAAGGCAAGAAACTCTTTTTATTTCAACAGACTCTGGCGCCGTACCTGTCGTCAAAACTTCAAAGACCGACTGCACAGTTGCACAATAAAAGCGCTGCTTCATCCTGCCTGCGCTAACAACATAAGAGTCTCAGAAAGCTGGCATGCACAAGCTAGCAAGCTACGAAGTTTGCCGCCAATGTATTTCTTGTAAAGTGTATACAAAGGAGTATGGAAGATGGACAAATAAGATGCCAAAAACCAACCACTTTCATGTGGTATTGGACAGAAAGGAGGACTTTTTTTCTCCTCCATTTGAAAATGCGGACGTTATCAGCACCACTGTCTGATTCCTATCAATGCAAGTCATCAGAATCAGGTAATACACCAACTTATATTCTTGTCTTCATGAAAGAAAGGAATCTATATGTGTTAAACATGCTTGCATTATCTTTAAACACCTTTAACTTGTTAACAATATTAACTATATGTGTTAAACATGCTTGTATTATCTTTAAACACCTTTAACTTAACAATATTAACTATATGTGTTAAACATGCTTGTATTATCTTTAAACACCTTTAACTTGTTAACAATATTAACTACATGTGTTAAACATGCTTGTATTATCTTTAAACACCTTTAACTTGTTAACAATATTAACTATATGTGTTAAACATGCTTGTATTATCTTTAAACACCTTTAACTTGTTAACAATATTAACTATATGTGTTAAACATGCTTGTATTATCTTTAAACACCTTTAACTTAACAATATTAACTATATGTGTTAAACATGCTTGTATTATCTTTAAACACCTTTAACTTGTTAACAATATTAACTACATGTGTTAAACATGCTTGTATTATCTTTAAACACCTTTAACTTGTTAACAATATTAACTATATGTGTTAAACATGCTTGCATTATCTTTAAACACCTTTAACTTGTTAACAATATTAACTATATGTATTAAACATTCTTGTATTATCATTAAACACCTTTAATTTATTAACAATATTAACTATATGTGTTAAACATGCTTGTATTATCATCAACCACCTTTAACTTGTTAACAATATTAACTATATGTGTTAAACATGCTTGCATTATCTTTAAAAACCTTTAACTTGTTAACAATATTAACTATATGTATTAAACATTCTTGTATTATCATTAAACACCTTTAATTTATTAACAATATTAACTATATGTGTTAAACATGCTTGCATTATCATTAAACACCTTTAACTTGTTAACAAAAACATATATTTCATAAATAAGTAAATATAAATTATAAATATGAATGAGGTAGATCCCCGCGACTTGATCAATTGAAAAGTAGCTCGCCTGCAGAAAAAGTGTGAGCACCCCTGGTCTAAGGAGACTGAGGTGTCCGATACCGGCTCATTTAGCCAAGACACTGTGAAGCCTGTCCGTCCCGGCGCTCAGTGCTATCTCCGCAGCCCTGTCTCTTCATCCGCATCTCCTCCAGTCTCTCCAAACTGACTCTGGTGTGGCAAAGACCCAGCAGCTGGTCTCCATGGCCAAAAGGCTCTTGGGAGGCAGATCCAGAAGTCCACAAAAAAGCACAGCAGAAGTCACGAAAGTGCCACCCCTTGTCAAACAGTCCCAAAGGGTCCCGAACCAAAAGGCAAAACAATATATATATATATATATAATAACACATGAAAACAAGAGGGAAACACAAAAGGATGACTCAAGAGCACAGAGCTCCTGCCAACAGCAGCTACTACAGTGGCGCCATCAATATAATAGCATTGAGTGTGTTATACTGTAGATTACTGTACTCATTGGTAGCCTGGAGGATCCTCCATTGTCACCCGGCCACTACAACATGGCCACGACGTGGAAATACTTTGTCACATCTTGGTAATTCTTCTTAAGTTAAAACTGGGCTTCCAAGCGTGTTGTTTAGCAACAACTTGGTCAACAAGTAGCTTTGCTGTTACTTGTTAGCATTCTGTTTTGTTAGCAATGCGTGTCCTGCGTTGTTATTTCACCTAGCTAATGCCAAAGCTGTGTTATCGATGTCAAAGATGAAGAGCATCTTGAATCAAGAGAGTTCATCTCCACTTTGCCCAGACAGCTGTTGATAGCTGTTAGCAGGCTCAGTTAGCCTGAAGTTCCACACCAAATTGTCTTTTGACATTGATCACGTCAAAGTCTCACAAATGTGTTATTTATGAGGTAGGAGGTGAAGATGAAGTGCATCAATAAGTTGTTTTGTCAAACGGTGATCAATTTGAGATTGTCGCTGTGAAGATAGCACGAAGATTATCCACCCGTTGTTGTAAGCGTTGTTCATCCTTAACCCGCAAAAGGAAGCCCCGCTTGATGAATATCTTTATCGATCGCCAGATTATATTAATAGAAAATAAGACAATAACCGCACCGTAGGACATACATAAATACAACTTAATTTAACACTTAATTTACATACATAAATACAACTTAATTTAACACTTAATACATGTACAACATGCTTGAAAAAGTTATTTTAAAAAACCCCGAGATGTAGTTAAGTGCGATGTCATTAAAAACAGCCAAGCACTCTAGTCATATATAAAATCTTAACTAGTTAAAACTAAGATTTAAGTTTTATTTTTTCTAAGTACATTTTTAAAAACAGCAAAGTGCTCCAGTCATACAGTTCATCCAGTCATTTTTGCCATGGGTTCTTATACTTCAGTCATATATTTAAGCTTCCTGATCTTTTTTCCAATACATCCTTAGGACAGCAGATAGACTGAGGATCCCTGACTAGTGATTTTTTCCCCAGTGCATCTATTAAAAACAACAGGCAGCTCCTGTTATATAAATTATTTTTGACTAGTGTTTTTGCAGTAGGTCCTTAAAAACAGCACAGGGCTCCTAGATACTTTTGACTACAGTGTGAACCTATTGCTTCTGTTTTAATGTAGGACTTTATTTACGAGTATATCAGCCATTTAGTGAGTTGAAATATGAAAATATGGCCAAGCCTTGCATTAGACATAGCCGGGACAGATTCTAGCAAATCCGCGCGGACTGGATGTCGGACTAGAGCTAGTGGGCAGCCTAGGACTGAATTGGCTCGCTTGGTTGCTTTGTTGGGCCTGTTCCAGTCTCTGACTGTACTGCTCCTCACCCCACCAGACGATGACGTGGAGCACTGCAGAGGCCACTGCGGTGTATGTGGGTGTTGAAATGGTGTTTTTGCTCTGTTTTGTTGTTCGTCAATGAATGGTGCAATCGAAAAGCGCAATAAGTATTATTTATTGCTATTTTTGGGGGTTTTTCCGTTGTGTTTTACTTTGGTAGTTGCATGTATAAAAAGCGTCTCTAAAGTCGCAGTTGGGTTTCAAAAGATCACTAAAGCAATACCTCTATCCTTAAAATCTATGGTGACTCAGGATGTTTTATATTCAAATACTACCCCTTGTCTGAGAAACCTTAATATTGAAGATGTTCATTTCTGTGATGAAAAATGTTCCAACAAATAGATGAGGGCAGTTTTAGTGAAAAAATATTTTTCGGGCACAGTTCATAGACAATATATACTGAAGGAGTTTACAAACGTTGAGCTAAGGAAAATAAGGACAAGATATATTACATACCCAATTCTTCCCAAAATTAAAGAAATACAATTTCAAATTATTAATGGAATATACCCTTCAAAGGATTTTTTTAAACTTAATTTTAACATGGAGGTTGATGGCTGTTATATATGTGGAGCTGTAGAGGATGTCAATCATCTGTTTGTGGAATGTGAGACTGTACATGTGTTTTGGGAGGAGATCAGAGATTGGCTGAGAAACAAGGGTGTGGAGATGTCCCCATTCTCTATAGAAGAGATCAAATTTGGTATTTTTATAAACGACTGTAACGCAGAAATGTTTGTCAACATTATTATGCTCCAGGCAAAATGTTTTGTACATAAATGTCGATTTATGAAAGTAAGGCCTACATTTTCTAATTGGCTTCTAATTGCTCAGTGGCCTTGTGGTTAGAGTGTCCGCCCTGAGATGGGTAGGTCGTGAGTTCAAACCCCGGCCGAGTCATACCAAAGACTATAAAAATGGGACCCATTACCTCCCTGCTTGGCACTCAGCATCAAGGGTTGGAATTTGGGGTTAAATCACCAAAAATGATTCCCGGGCGTGGCCACCGCTGCTCACTGCTCCCCTCAACTCCCAGGGGGTGAGGGTGATGGGTCAAATGTAGACATAATCTCACCACACGTAGTGTGTGTGTGACAATCATTGGTACTTTAACTTTAATCAATCAAATCTTGGAGGATGATTAAAAGTACAAAAGCCATTAAATTGATATCTTTGTTAAAAACATTTAAAGTGATTTGGGGATAGGTTGATTGGCAACACTAAATTGACCCTAGTGTGTGATTGTGAGTGGTAATGTTGTCTGTCTATCTGTCTTGGCCCTGTGATGAGGTGGCGACTTGTCCAGGGTGTACCCCGCCTTCCGCTCATGTGCAGCTGAGATAGGCTCCAGCACCCCCCGCGACCCCAAAAAGGACAAGCGGTAGAAAATGGATGGATATTTTGTACTTTTTTGTCTTTTGTAAATATTTTTTATTATTATTATTTATTAATATTTAATATTCTATCTGTATTTGCTTTTGTTTTCTTTCTTTGACATGTTTTTCTGATGTCGGGAGGGGGGGTTACCCACATATGCGGTCCTCTCCAAGGTTTCTCATAGTCATTCACATCGATGTCCCACTGGGGTGAGTTTTCCTTGCCCGTATGTGGGCTCTGTACCGAGGATGTCGTTGTGGCTTGTACAGCCCTTTGAGACACTTGTGATTTAGGGCTATATAAATAAACATTGATTGATTGATTGATTGATTTGCTCAACCTGATGTGTGGATTGTTGGTTATGTTGAAGGTGCCTTGACTTTTGTATTCAATAAAAAGAAAAAAGAAAAAAAAGGAAAAAAAGTGGCGGTTGGTTGCATCATCTCTGTGCTAGTTTAATGTCTCTTATGTCTTTGTGTTCTTTGATGTTTCCCTCTTGTTTTCCCCTTTTTTTGTCGACTTTTCCCTACTGTGGGATAAATAAAGTGTCTATCCTAGTGAATAAGTGGGAACAGTGAGGATAAAAAAAGAGGCCTTTGTGAAAATGATTTGGTACTCTTATTTTCTGTCATGGAAAGTGTTAGTGCACAAGGAGAGGCCTAAACTCCCTTTGACAGTTCAGCTGCTGTTCGCCAACATCCACAGGGGGCGTGTCGTCTGTGACGTCACTGGTGCTTATATAGGCTGCAGCTGTGGTGGCGGGACCGCGCTGATGAGGCAGGCAGAGGACCGGCGGCGCGCGCTCCCCGAACAAAGAAGCACGCTTGGCATCAGAGCATCCCACCCTTTCACGTCCAGAACCTCTCCAGAACCGGTCCAAAACCTCTAACCCCGCTCTCCCACATAACCGGTGCGAGGCAGAACCACCATGACAAGCAACGGCGCCACCAACGGAACCAGCGACATGCTGCAGATCCAGTTCGGCCTCATCAACTGCGGGAACAAATACCTCACGGCCGAGATGTTCGGCTTCAAAATCAACGCGTCGGCCACCAGCATGAAGAAAAAGCAGATCTGGACGCTGGAGCAGAGCGGCGACGACTCCAGCGGCAACGTGTTCGTCCTCAAGTCACATCTGGGCCGCTACATCGCCACCGACAAGGACGGCAACGTGACCGGGGACAGCGAGACTCCGGGCCCGGAGTGCCGCTTCGTCATCACGGCGCACGACGACGGCCGCTGGTCCCTGCAGTCCGAGCCCTTCGGGCGCTACCTGGGCGGCACCGAGGACCGGATCATTTGCTTCGCCCAGACGGCGTCCGTGGCGGAGAAATGGAGCGTGCACATCGCCATGCACCCGCAGGTCAACATCTTCAGCCTGACGCGCAAGCGCTACGCGCACCTGAGCTCCAAGGTGGACGAGATCGCCATCGACCGGGACGTGCCGTGGGGCGTGGACTCCATGATCACGCTGGTGTTCCGGGAGCAGCGCTACCACCTGCAGACGTCCGACAACCGCTTCCTGAGGAACGACGGCGCGCTGGTGGCCACCACGGACAAGAGCACCGGCTACACGCTGGAGTTCAGGTCCGGCAAGGTGGCGTTCAGGGACTGTGGCGGCAAGTACCTGGCGCCGTCCGGGCCCTCCGGCACCATGAAGTCCGGCAAGAGCGCCCGCGTGGGGAAGGACGAGCTCTTCCAGCTGGAGCAGAGCCACCCGCAGGTGGTCCTCACTGCTGCCAACGAGAGGAACGTCTCCACCCGGCAAGGTGGGTGCATGAATGTGCATGAATGAGTGTGCTGGTATCTTCATGTGATGGCATGTACTACATCAGGGGTGTCAAACGTACGGCCCGAGGGCCGGATCAGGCCTGCGGACAATTTTATCCGGCCCGCGGGATGAGTTTGCCAAGTATGAAAATGTACCTGAAATTTTTGAATGAAAGAAACTGCTGTTCTAAATGTGTCCACTGGATGTCACAATAGCAATTCTTTGTATTAAACTTAAAGTACCAATGATTGTCACACACACACTAGGTGTGGTGAAATTCGTCCTCTGCTTTTGACCCATCCCCTTGTTCACTTCCTGGGAGGTGAGGGGAGCAGTGAGCAGCAGCGGTGGCCGCGCTCAGGAATAATTTTTGGTGATTTAACCCCCAATTCCAACCTTTGATGCTGAGTGCCAAGCAGGGAGGTAATGGGTCCCATTTTTATAGTCTTTGGTACGACTCGGCCGGGGTTTGAACTCACGACCTACCCATCTCAGGGCGGACACTCTAACCACAAGGCCACTGAACATGTGTAATAGTGCCTATTATTCGGGCACTATTGACAAGTGATGCACCGAAAATTTGGTCTTCTTAATTAGAAACCGAAACCGGATGTTGTGATAAAATATTGTTTCTTTGGCCTACCACTAGGTCAGGAGTGTCAAACGTACGGTATTTTAATACACACACACCGAGCACCCACTGGCAGAAATGTAGATCGGCACCTATGACAGTATCAGTCAAGGAAAATTATCAAACTACATAAATAACATACTGTAATTTGATTTTGATAGCATTTTTTTATCTTGATAGATTGGACATTAACACCAGTGAGTTGACTGATGAACATTATTACATAATTTATTCAGAAAATATAAATAACAACAAATAAAGTATCTATATTATTAACGGCAACAGGTAATTGTACAAAAAAAAACAGGATTTGGACAATTTCAGAATGTTCTTGTTCTATTTTTAAACAAAGAAAACAATCTGAAGTTGTCTTTATTTTTAAGTTATCGTGCCGTGATTTTACCAGTCCGGCCCACTTGGGAGTTGATTTTTCTCCATGTGGCCCCCGATCTAAAATGAGTTTGACACCCCTGTACTACATGCATGCACCCCTCCTGCATCATTAAGCTCATGTAAGAGTCCATGCTGTGTGCAGAGCAGGTATATGCTTCTCTAATTTCCCGGGTGACTGCATTGGAAAAGGTCCAACAAAGGAGTCTTGAAGCCTGCATGTGCCTTCATTCACATGTAAACCAGAGTTTTCATTATTTCAACATGAACGCCACAAAATGGCAGCACAGTGGCAGAGGGGTTAGTGCATCTGCCTCACAATACGAAGGTCCTGAGTAGTCGTGAGTTCAATCCCGGCCTCGGGATCTTTCTGTGTGGAGTTTGCATGTTCTCCCCGTGACTGCGTGGGTTCCCTCCGGGTACTCCGGCTTCCTCCCACCTCCAAAGACATGCACCTGGGGATACGTTGATTGGCATCACTAAATTGGCCCTAGTGTGTGAATGTGAGTGTGAATGTTGTCTGTCTATCTGTGTTGGCCCTGTGATGAGGTGGCGACTTGTCCAGGGTGTACCCCGCCTTCCGCCCGATTGCAGCTGAGATAGGCTCCAGCGCCCCCCGCGACCCCGAAGGGAATAAGCGGTAGAAAATGGATGGATGGATCGATGGAACGCCACAATGAAGGAAGGGGCCTTCTGGTCCAGGCTGACCATGTCTTCAGGGTCCAAACAATGTCCTCCGTGGTGCATTTTTTATAAACGAATACATGGAACACACCTGAGCCAGGTTAGGTAATAACCATCAGACAAAAGCATTTTTTTGCTGATTTCCCCTCATCCTGCCCTTCCCCCATTCTCCTCCACCCATCAGGCATGTCTGCTGTGGGCCAAAGGTCAGTACCAAGTGGCAATCCCTATTTAAATCAACTCCAAAACAATTAACTTTAATAGGACTATATAATCCATATTTAGTGTGTGGTCACATGACCATGGAGGATACAGCACTCCCATCGCTTGCGGTTTGGCGTCTTCATTTCCGAAGCGGTCTCTCCGTGACACTCGGAGCCCTGTTGTTTACTTGTCAATGGTTCTTTTATTTATCCGCTTTCCCCCAACCCAACACATCAGCAGTTTAGCC
This sequence comes from Entelurus aequoreus, assembly GCF_033978785.1. Lineage (NCBI taxonomy): Eukaryota > Metazoa > Chordata > Actinopteri > Syngnathiformes > Syngnathidae > Entelurus > Entelurus aequoreus. The sequence continues at coordinate 21,129,678 of NC_084755.1, read as the reverse complement.
GAAAGCGGTGTTGGCCATACAAAATGGAGGGCAGAAACCGGTACAACGCGAGACCGTACACGCTCAGTTTGGATTTTTGTCTGTAATGTCAATTCAAAGAGGAAGCTCATGCTAAATAACCGAATGGCTGCGAGATCGCACAATAGTGCTTTGTGATATGGTCACTTCGCTGCTAATGAGCTGTTTGTGCCTGACAGTGTGGAGCTCCAAGAAGATGCCATGGATAACTAAGGTTGTGCAATATAAACTATATAAATGTAGCTCCTCGGTTGACACGTTCTCGCTGTCTTCCGCAAATTAAACAGCAGTAAGTCACTTCAGTCATCAATCCTCGCCTCCATGGTGCAAATTAAGGTTAACTATGTTTCTTACAAGTAGCATTATCACTGGAGGAGGAGGAATAGCTCAACATGCTACACTATACGCTGTAGGATGATACTATAAGCGATGCTAACCGCTAAGATAGAGTTCCTGAATGTAAACCGAGGTAGGCAGATACAGGTATGGACGGTATGGATACCAACTATAGTGTGGTATCACTGGAGGAGGAGGAATAGCTCAGCATGCTACACTACATGCAGTAGAATGATACAATAAGTGATGCTATCCGCTAAGCTAGAGCTCTTGAATGTAAACCGAGGTAGGCAAATACAGGTATGGACGGTATGGATACCAAATAAAGTTTGGTATCACTGGAGGAGCAGTAGCGCAAACAAGGACACTACACTACACGATGTAGCATGATACAATAAGCGATGCTAACCGCTAAGCTAGAGCTCCTGAATGTAAACCGAAGTTGGCAGATACAAGGTATGGGTGGTATGTATACCAAATATAGTATGGTCGTTACTACAGTGATTAGAGGGATATTTTATTATCCCACAATAGTTTGTCTTGTTTACAAACTCAGGAAATAAGTCCTTTGACACAGGAGCTGCCTTAAAAGGGAGTGGTTATGCAAAACCAACTTTTCTTAACTATTGGGACCTGTTTTTAGGATTTACATAAATCCTGAAAAGTTTTAATCAAACAATGGAGTCATGGTGGAGATGTTTATAAAGCAATCCTGCCTTTCGTCATACTTCCTCTAAACAATGTTTTTCAAATTACTGCTGGCAACATATACCTTTTTTATATATGATAACATTTTACCCAAAGAGCTTTGTGCGAGTCCGCCATTGTAGTCCGACGACCCTAGTTAGTAAGATACTACTTTTTCTCTTTTTTGTTGTTTGGCAGACTGGCTCGTACATGCACATGCATCCCCAGCTATTGCCATTCCTGATACAAAGTAGTTTATAGTTCTAACTTGTATCTGTCAGTAGACTCTATGGAAGTGTTAAACTACAATGTGGCTGACAGGGAGAGGATGGAGTCGTAGTCGAGGCACGTAATAGCATACCAACATACTAAGACATGCTGGTTGCAGGAGTTCTGTGCTCTTTTGTATCCTTGTTGTTGTTTCCCTCCTGTCTTTTATTGCCTTTTAGTTCGGGACTGCGCAACAAGGTGTGGCACTTTTGTGGTTTCTGTTGTGCTTTTTTGTGAACTTGTGGATAAGCCTGGGGGTAGCCTTTTTGGCCATGGCCCTGTTTTACACCAGAGACCCAGCAGGTGGGGGCTCACTCGGTTGCTTTGTTGGGTCTGTTCCTGTCACTGGCCGTGCAGCACCCAACACCAACAGATGATGCCGTGGGGCACTGCAGAGGCCACCGCGGTGTACAGAATGTGGGTGTTGAAACTTTGTTTGTACAGAATGTGGGTGTTTAAACAGTGTTTCTTTGTTTTGTCTATGCATGGTGCAATCGTATACGCGCACTATTTATTGCTATTTGTTTTGGTTTTTCGTTGTTTTACTTTGTAGCTGTATGTAGAAATGGCGTCACTGAAGTGGCAGCTTGTTGCATCAGCTTTGTGCTCTTTTAATGTCTTTGTCCTTTGTTTCCCTCTTGTTTTTGTGTTTTTACCTTGTTGTATTTTTGTATTTGCACGGCAACATCATTTCCCCATTGTGAGATGAATAATACCACTATTCTATCCTATATTGAGCCACATAAATAATATTGCCCACAAATTGGCACATCCTGAAGAGACGCACAAGAAAGTGGCTTGAAAATGGTCCGTAAAACATAATCTTTACAAAATTTTGACCAAAGAACCACCATTACATGTTATGTAGACCGCAAGGAAGTGTTTTAAATGTAGAAAACAATCATAACATGAACCCTTTAAGGGCAAAAACTAAATGATTTAAATCAGAGCCAAGTAGGAAATAATTGTAATATTTAATATTACACCACCAGTCTGGTTGTGTGATTTTGTAATTGTGATCAAAAATGTGTATTTAATGATCTGGAAAATTTTAAGTACCAGTATTGGCATTTGCAAACATTTTAACAGTCTTTGTAATCTGTACTGAAATGGTTCTATTATAATTTACATACCAAATATATTGTGATGTATATCGTTATCGCAGGATGCTGCTATATGGATTATAGGCAATATCGCCTACACATCACATATAAAAACGTAACTTTAAGGAGTGGGAGGAGGAAAACATAAAAGCTAGCATGGGTATGTGAGCTATGGTGCTAACGTCACATTTAAATAGGCCATAATGCTCGGGTAGCCTGTTCGCGGAAGAAGAAAAATGATCAAGCTTCCATTGTCCATGTCTGTAGCTGACTGACGAATAGTTGGCAGAGATCCAGGGAATATTTTAAAATGTGTAGCTCCAGCACCCCCCGCAACCCCAGAAGGGACAAGCGGTAGAAAATGGATGGATGGAAGTTTTAAAAATTAAAAAAAATAGCTGTCCCCTCTTTGAAGTTGTGGGTGATACACAGGGCAAGCTCATCTAGCCACATGGTGGGTCACCATCATGGATATGATGGTGTTTTTTCCTGCAGACCGCTGCTCCAGGCGTACCAGTCAAGATGGTACGCCTTTCATTAGTGGAAGCGGGTGGTTTTGATATTGGTCCAAAAACTGCTCAGTGCTATCACAACTGTTGATTGTTGTGCTGTTGATCATGTTCATACTCTTATATGCAGGAAATCAACTCAAGCCTCAATTTAAGTGTGTTGAAGAATTATACACATAATCATTTTTGCTACATACGGTCTATCCCTTTTTTTAAATGAGACAATTTCCTCAATTTTCTTGCAGTTAATAATTGAATAGGTCTACATTTTATGAATGTTATGTTACTCTGATGCTGCAGTCTTCTATCCAACTTCATTTTTTAATTGTACATTATATTTTTGCATTTACATCATACAATGGAAATGGGTTGTTTTTCAGAGCGTGTGCCACTCCTATGCACAATTTCATGAAAATTACTTGCATAATTTTTATGTAATCTTGATAATGAACAGACATATTAACAGTATTAGGGATTGGTGACATGGCCTAAAATTTATTTTGCAATATATATCACAATATTGTTTGCCATATAAATGATAATAAAATAATGTTGAAACAGGTTACAAAGGCTCCTAATACGTATGTGGCAATAACGTATTGCATCCTTTTTTAAAATATTTATTTTTTAACCTATTCATTCTTAACATGGTTCTATCTACATTTGTTTTTCTGTTCTATTAGTTTTGGGCAATAATTCAAATTTGGGTATCAATCCAATACCAAGTAGTTACAGGGGTAGTATTGGTCATAAAAATGCTGATACTTATTCAAGTTTTGATCCCAATTATAATCAGACAAATCACAGGATGTATAAGTATTAATTTATTTAAATTATTTTCTTTAGTACATACAATATGTTGCGCAAAATAAAGTTAATTGTGCAAAATAAAGTAACATTTGCTAATGTTATGTTTTTTTCCCTTGAAGTTCTCTAATTTCCTCTTAAGTCCTATTTCCTGATTGTGTAAGCAATAGCAAAAACGACAATATTTTGTAATAATAAAAAAATATCTAATTATTGTAGTATCGTTTATAAACTGATACTAGGTATCGTTACTGGCGATATTTATACCGATTTTCCCAGCCCTGTTTATATTCAAGAGCTCTACCTTAGTGGTTTGTTAACCGCTAAGGTTCTGGCTTCTTGTATCTTCCCACACTGTGTAGTGTATGTGGTATGTTTAGCTATTTGTCATCCTCCAGTTATAATACTTCTAAGCAACTTTGTTTATTTGCTACTATGGAGGTGAGGATTGATGACTTAGTAGTGACTTTGCACTGTGGAGGGACGTTAGCCACTTGATAGTATTGATACGTTCGTCAAGTTGATATACAACTAGAAGTGTCATGTCTTATCGCAATACAATTAAAATCTCTTGTCAGCCAAATTTATATCATTTATATTGTCTAGGTATATAGAGTTCCTCTCACCCTTTAAAGCTAAATGGCTATTAATGGCATACCATTACTGCATATAACTTCACTGTATGAAAACCATATGGCATTGGGGCGTTATCTTTTAAGATAATGGTCTATAATACACGATGAAGACCAGGTAGACAAATTACTTACAAAAAAATATTGGTGTGTCTAGGTTCTTTCCCCTCAAGATATTGAATGTGTTTGGAGTCGAGGTCATGGTTCTGCTGAGTTTTTTCAACACCACACACCTCCATGAATGCCGTTATGAACTTGTCATGCTGAAAACAAGAAGGGGCTTTGGTAAGATGACTATTCAAGAGGAAACAAGGTGTCTAGTTCAACTCCTGAGGTAATAGATTTTAAGTGTCTTCATAACGTATAAGTGTCATGTTACAGCCAATATTTCACTATTAACTGCAGTTAACTGCAGTTTCCTGTCATTAGTGCTTGTGTCTCATCTAATCTTGCTATGAAGACGGTCCCAAATTCCCAGAGAGGCCGTTTATGGACTGGGATGCTGTTTTGACTCCGTTAGCCTGCAGTACAATGGCTTTTCAGAGTGCCAAGATGGAAGGTCGAGAGCATCTTTAAAAGGCCATCATTTCCTATTTGCTACAGAGTTGTGTGACCACTGACTGGTTTTCTTGGCCTCTGGCTCCACAGCAGCATGTAGAAAAAAGATGAAGTTAGCTTTTGCAACCAAGCAATATGGTTGGTTGCACTGCAGCGCCTTATCAAAGTTCCCCTAATATGCAGAATTGTCTTTTTGGAGTGTCACAGTGTGCCATCATACCTAGGCTTCACTACACATCTTAAGATTGGAGCTCTGCTGACTCTTAGTCAGTCTGCTATGTGGGAGCATTAAGTCTGATCACTGTTTTTATTCAGTGAATAGACCATTAGTGTTCCTACTTTACCCTAAAGCTCACTTTTGACATATTCTGAAAACATGTAATATTTTATATTTCAAAGATTACACTAATTTACTTTGTTGCCTATAACAAAGCTAATGGCTGATAAGGACAATCGGACTGTTTTTATGATAATTTCCCCCCTTCTGACCAAAAAACGCAAACACCCCATTATCTTATATCGCATAAGATTGTCTTATAATTAGTGTTAACTAATGTGATTAATCACAAAAAATATTTAATTAATCCTGTATATTTGCAGTTAAATACGCAATTCATTTTGACTACCCTAACCGTGGATGTTACCTGAAAGCCGGCGCGGGTTGTTACAAGTTCAGTGATCAGGTCAATGTATACGTCAGTGCAAAGATGAGTGAGGAGATTTAAAAAAATACATAAAAATAAACCCAGACTGCACTTTAAATAAAACTTAAGTTTTGAATGACGTGCATTCAAGTAAAACATGTATTAAATGTTCCTGTATGACATTCTGAAAATAATTTCAAAAGTTAATTTAAATTATGCAAGCAATAACCTTTTAATTGATCATGATTAATCCAAATTCAAAAGTGACAATCTGATTTTAGAAAAAAAATCATTTGACAGCACTAGATTATATAGATATGTTTTATTAGGGCTGTCAAGAGATTTTTTTTTTTATCAGATTAATCACACTCTTGAATTGTTTATTCACGGGTTATTCGTAAAAATAAAATGTAAGAAAATAGCCCAATATTTGGTCACAAATGGAATTTAGTTGTCAGAATATGACCCGGGAACCTTTTTAAACATTTACTATGGTATCTATTATAGTACATTTTTAGTCTACTTTACACCTGCATTATCCTTTCCATCCTTACCCTTTCCATCCTTTGTAACTGAGCTGCTGTGTGGAACAAATTTCCCTTGTGGATCAATAAAGTTTGTCTAAGCCTAAGTAAGTCTACTTAACTGCAAGTCATTAATTTGCGCAAAACTTGGTGACAGTAAGTATAGTAAGAATTAACTGCACATTTTCAATGTCTTTGCAAAAATATAGTAAACAAAGTACAGATAGTAAACACGGTAAGACACCCATAAATAACTTTACATAGTGCACCATATCTGTATTTACGCTTCCTTTAACTAGTTGCTTAAACAAACTACCTTATTTACCCTTTCAGATGACCGTGTTGATCTCTTTTCAAATTTTCTTGTAATCAGACAATATTTTCGGTATATTCTATGGAAAGGGTCACCTGACCAGTGACCCTTCTGAAGAAGACTGCAGATGACAGTCGAAACAAGTCAGGTAAAAATTCCATCGAACATACCGAAAATATTGTCTGATTACAAGAAAATGTAATTAGTATATGAATAAGAAGACATAATGAACCTTTTTTGAGCAAAGTGTTGATCTCTTCATTCGGTACAATGTGGTGATACAAATAACATCTTCTTGCAGCACTTTGTCTTCACTGATATTAACTATATAGCTTACATGCGCTGGCTGTCCATTTAGCGAAGGCTATGTTTAACATATCTAAGTTTTTCGCTGCACTGTTGACAAATGACCTCCGTTTTATCTAAAGCTCCATCTGCGTGTGTTTTGAAGTCAAATTGGCTGCCACTTATCACTCATCTTTGCACCGTGTAAAAATAGGCGCCGACTTCCAGGTTTAAGTGTGGTCATAACAACTGGTGATTAATCTTTATTCATTTATGATAGCGCAACAATTTTTAAAAATTAATCACATGCCTTAACTTTGACACTCCTATTTTTTTGTGTAAAATATATAAAAGAGATATGGTAAGAGAGTAGGAACAATACAATTACAGAAGTTACTGCACTGTAGCCCCACATAGCTATGCTAACTAGTGCTGCTGGCGTTTGTCCTCGGTGATATGTGGTGTCAATGTTGGACAAGTTGGTGTTGCATCTCGTTGTCGAAACGGAGTGAAGCATATGTTGAAAAAATTCAAAGGTTGCTCTTTGGCTAACAAGTGGAAGATTTGCTTGGAGGCAATATTTGCTAACTGGCTTTAATGTGTGGTCTGTTTCTTTGTGTGGAACATGCATGCCCGAGGTCATGTTGTCCAGGAGGTCAATGCATCCAGGCTGGAGCACAGAAGTATCACTAAAAGCCAAATTGGAGATATAGTGGCACAAAGATGAATTTTAGAGCAGCTGCAGTACTTTTTAGACAAACTCGCCTGAGACTGTTTGTAATCAGTATTATTAGCTATTTAATTGATCTGTTTAGTAGTGTAAAACTGCACACCGACATACTGACAGCTAGAATTTCTCTTTCTTGTGTGGTTAACCTTAATATTAGATCTTCATCTTCTACAGCACACACCCAAGTCGGGTTTGCTTTGGTGTGTGTTGTGAGGAGGCCATGGGCAGCTGTGGCACAGGGCGTGGTTTACCAAAAGGGCCATGACACTACATCTGTGTCCTTCATCACCTCCCACTGGCAGGAAATGACACACACCTCCCACATTGGACGATAAAACTACGTCTACGCACAAAAAAATAAGGGTGGTGTTATCGGACTATCAGTGCGTGTGCGTGTAAGCAGAAGGGGATGATATCTATTTCATTATAGCTTTGGCTTCCTGTCCGCAGAAATGCCCTTCACACTCGGCATGCTTGAAAATCAATCTCGGTTTTGACCTTTTTTTTTTGTCATTTTCTGCAGGAAGTGTCTAGCGTACGTGTTTCCTTCAGCTTAATTAAAGCGGCTCTCAAAACAAAGGCAGACGATCTGGTGTCTCCCCGTTTGTGCCCCAGCTGTCCGCCTCCTCAGTCAGGCCTGCTGAACAATAGCAGGCGCACACACTAAGTGGCGACGGACCTGGGTACAATCGCGTGCTCACAGCAGACCTCTCTGGTGCTGGCTCGCATTAAACTGTGGCCAACAATCTGCCTGCCTTCATCAGAAGGGATGAGTTGGGTGGGGTGGACAGAGATGGCACTTTTCACCGTGTGGTTTGGGAGGATTCTGCATGTGTGGTCACTTTTGGTGTGGTGTGCAGATCCGTTCCTGCTTTTTTCAGTGTCTACTTGTGATCATTTGGCTTCCACACACACTGACTCCTATCTGCAGCCGTGGACTCTGTGGGTCACGGCTTTGTTTCCACTGGCGTCACTCTTGTGTTTTGTCTATGTCTGTGTTGTATATTTCACACTGTGTATTTTTCTTATGATACAACCTTTTTCAAGGCTTTTTTGTGTGTTTTTGGGAAAACAGACCATTTTTCCACACCCCAAACGCCATCCCACTTCAGTTCAGATCACAGTTGAATGTAGCGTGAAGTTTGTTTTAGGGAAAATGTGGCTAATCATGGAAAATGGGACAGAATGTGCTGTTTTGCAAGAATTAATTTGTGCAAATCTATGATAAATTAAATCTTTTCAGGCTTACAAATGTTATAATGTTGGATACTTGTGTTAAACAATGCCAACATATCAAATCAAAAGGTTCATGCATTCTGTTGAAGTTTGCACACAGTTTTGGATGTCTCTGTTCGAGTCTTGACTACGTTGTGACATCACAGCGAGGTGAAGGTTATTATTTGGACATTAAGTCAAGCTATCTGCCAGAGGGGGACGAGCTCCACTCATTTTCGTCTAATCTGTGCAGCCATATGCATAAAAACACCGATGTGTGACATGCAAAATATTTTTTCGCCACTTCTGAGTGGGAACTGTTCAGGGGTATTTAATGTTGTGACCTGGTGAATGGACATGTTTTTGAAGTTTATTTTTGACAGTGTCTGGGGGAAAAAAATGGTGGCAACGACTTCAAGATATATCTATAGTGTTTTTTTCAAAATATAAATTATGATGGGAATGCCTTGCAGACACATAAAAATGACCGTGATTGATTGATGCCAAATTTACACAAAAGCATATCCAATGTGTTTTATCTAGACCACAAGGAAGTGTTTTTAATGTAGCTTAAAAATCATCATAGGTCCCATTTAGTGACTGATGCTTTTCAAAGTTTTTTAGGTCTGTTGAAAACAGTGCTCCTGCCATATAGAGTATCTTCGATTACTGTTTTGCACCATAGGTACTTTAGCTTTAACATGCTGCTTCCTTAATTTATGACCAAGACTACATTATATGGCAGAGCCTAACATGAAGGGAGAGGAAATGTTCGCCCCAGCCCCAAAACTGTGTACTGCAATATTTGTGCACTTTTATCAGAACTGGTTCAGCTATCAATGATTTCAGGGGCTTGCAGTCTGTTCTAAATCGCTATTTCCTCAATGCACTTATTCTGATCTGCTCATCCCATTTAGCCTGTCCCTCATGTTTGAAACGCCATTTTTTCTGCCTCAGCTTTATAGATTAAAACCTCTCAAGTTGTACACAAGTCACAAATCTTGTGCTTTTCCGCACTGACGGATGCTTTAAACACACTCCTAATATATGATGTCTCCACTGCTACTGTGCTAGCAGGAAATGGTGAGGATTAGAGCACCGTGCCGCGACTTAAAAGGTGGAGGATGGGAGACATTTTACACTCATTCGTTCTCTCCTCCTTGCTTCAAGACCTCTTTGTCTGTTGTTGGTAGTTCTCATCTTCTCTGAACATGTGGTTTCCATTAAGCTGCCTTATGTTTTCTCTCTCTATCATCTGTGTATGTGTGTGTGTGTGTGTGTGTGTGCGCATGCATGCGCATTCTCACATATCTGCAGAAACTCAATATGTTGGCAGAGGCCAGAGGTCTCAAGTTTTGGAGTTGATTTTAATGTGTGCCCGACCCATGAGGAGTAATGTGTTACGCTCCATTTTGTCATTTTTTTTCCCTCTGAAAACAAAATGAGAGCCGTAATTCTTCAGCGTTTGGTATTTTACATAACTCGGCCTGGAGTTTTAGTTCCTTTTTTGCATTGTGCAGTTTTTCATTAGGTGGGGTGGGGCAGTATAAAACACATTTTAGATTTAATAAGAGTTCAATCTCTAAAACTGTAAAAATGTCTCAATTGTGAATTTCTGCCATCTCTCCCTGTTTTATCTTCTGTGCAAAAGGCAGAAATAAAGGATTTTGCACCCCAAATTCTGCCTAGCTACAAGTCAGAATGGGAGGATGAAGTTGTAAAGTTTTGACACATTTTGTGCTCTTTTAGTAAAAGAAACATATAAATTATAATGTAACTCAATAAGCACATGTAGTTTACCTTCAACCTTTTTTTTAGTTTCAAACACTAATGAATGGGTTTATTTAGACTACAGTTGTCCCTCATTACTTTGCGCTTCAAATATTCAAACTCCACCATCATTTTTTAAAGGCCTACTGAAATGCGATTTTCTTATTTAAACGGGGATAGCAGGTCCATTCTATGTGTCATACTTAATCATTTTGCGATATTGCCATATTTTTGCTGAAAGGATTTAGTAGAGAACATCGACGATAAAGTTTGCAACTTTTGGTCGCTGATAAAAAAGCCTTGCCTGTACCGGAAGTAGCAGACGATATGGGCGTGACGTCACTGGTTGTGGAGCTCCTCACATCTGCACATTGTTTACAATCATGGCCACCAGCAGCGAGAGCGATTCGGACCGAGAAAGCGACGATTTCCCCATTAATTTGAGCGAGGATGAAAGATTTGTGGATGAGGAAAGTGAGAGTGAAGGGTTAGAGGGCAGTGGAAGCGATTCAGATAGGGAAGATGCTGTGAGAGGCGGGTGGGACCTGATATTCAGCTGGGAATGACTAAAACTGTAAATAAACACAAGACATATAGTATATATACTCTATTAGCCACAACACAACCAGGCTTATATTTAATATGCCACAAATTAATCCCGCATAACAAACACCTCCCCCCTCCCGTCCATATAACCCGCCAATACAAATCAAACACCCGCACAACACACTCAATCCCACAGCCCAAAGTACCATTCACCTCCCCAAAGTTCATACAGCACATATATTTCCCCAAAGTTACGTACGTGACATGCACATAGCGGCACGCACGTACGGGCAAGCAATCAAATGTTTGGAAGCCGCAGCTGCGTACGTACTCACGGTACCGCGTCTGCGTATCCAGCTCAAAGTCCTATTGTTGCTTGACTGTCATCTTTCGGGAATGTAAACAATGAAACACCGGCTACGTGTTTGTGTTGCTGCAGCCGGCCGAAATACACCGCTTCCCACCTACAGCTTTCTTCTTTGCTGTCTCCATTGTTCATTGAACAAATTGCAAAAGATTCACCAACACAGATGTCCAGAATACTGTGGAATTTTTCGATGAAAACAGACGACTTAATAGCTGGCCACAATGCTGTCCCAAAATGTCCTCTACAATCCGTGACGTCACGGGCAGGCGTCATCATACCGAGAAGTTTTCAGCAGGATATTTCGCGGGAAATTTAAGATTGCACTTTAGTAATCTAACCCGGCCGTATTGGCATGTGTTGCAATGTTAAGATTTCATCATTGATATTTAAACTATCAAACTGCGTGGTCTGTAGTAGTGGGTTTCAGTAGGCCTTTAAAAGCGTATTCTATAACATTTTCCCTATATTAAGCATTTTCGAGCATAAAAATAGCTAAATGAGCCAAAAATATCAACACTACAGTAGTATTGGCCACTAGAGGAGACCAAACCAATCAGCTCATGCTGTTCAGTACTGTGGTCACTGATTGGCTCAGCTTCAGCTAGCATTACTATACTGCAGAGGTGTCAAACGTATGGCCTGCGGGCCGGATCAGGCCCGCGAACAGGTTTTATCTGGCCCGCGGAATGAGTTTGCTAAGTATAAAAATGAGCCGAAATTTTTTAATGAAAGAAACTGCTGTTCTAAATGTGTCCACTAGATGTCGCAATAGCAATTCTTTGTATCTTTGTAGATTATGCTTCATATGTTTAAAAAAAAAAACAAAAAAAAACACATTAGTGCACCGGTCGAGGAAAATGAGCAAACTACATTAATAACATCCTGTAATTTGATTTTGATATGTTTTATCTTGATGGAATAAAAATGAACACCACTGAGTTGACTAATGAACATTATCACATAATTTATTCACAAAGTATAAATAACAACAAAGAGAAAATATTAACCGCAACATGTAAGTGTAATACAAAACCCAACATTATGATTTGTACATTTTCAGAATGTGCTTGTTCTATTTTTAAAGAAAGAGAACAATCTGAAGTTGTCTTTATTTTTAAGTTATCGTGCCATGATTTTACCACTTGGGAGTAGATTTTTCTCCATGTGGCCCCTGATCTAATGTGACCCCTGCTATACTGGATTAAAAGAGTGCACATGTGACTAAAGGGTGTTATTGTATGTCTAGAGAGCTCTCATAATGTTGAAAAACATTTAGAAGGTCAAACCTTTTTCTATGTTCTAACAATGAAAATATTTGATTTATAATTGATTCCTACTTCGAGGAAATTAATTTATCACGGTCATGTACGGAACCAATTGACTGCGATAAATGAGGGACGATTGTAAAAATTGATATTTTTAAAAACGTGCATATGCAGGTCCAGCATAACACTTTCATTTTTGTCTGTATGATATTTCATTTCATTTTAATGTTTTAAGCTTGACCTGACACCCAGTGTTATAATGGAAGAGTGATAGCAAACAAAGAGCTTGGAGCGTCCAGGCGGGTGACATGCATGTGAAGTGGAGACGAAAGCGAGCACATGATTACGTTGGCTTGTGCACCGAAACACACATTTCTTTCTGCAGCAGCCATTTACACAACGTTGTCCATGTTTCTGTCTCTCTCAATCAGAGCTTCAGGCTAACGGTCAACTATGACCTCATCAGGCACAATAGCATGCATTGTGCTCTATGAACTCTGCGTGTGTGTACAGTTGTGTATGGTGTCCTGTATGTAGACTGGCATTGTTTACTTCTCTGTAGCTCTTTGTGGGACTTGTGTGATGTTAATGAGGTCAAGAGTTGTGTACATTAATGGTGAAGCTGTGCCGGCAGTGAAATCCTTCACTAATCCAAGCTGTCTGATGTTGCTCATTTAGAACGTCTGATCCTAACCAGATGATTGGCTTGTGTGTGTCTGGATCGTGTCTATTCGCAACCAGTGACAGTGACATTGTAGACGACCCCTTCTAAACCCTGCGTGTCCCCAGGTATGGACCTGTCTGCCAATCAAGACGAGGAAGGTGACCAGGAAGTCTTCCAAGTGGAAATCTGCCGCGAGAACAGGAAGTGTGCGTTCCGGACCGCCGCTGGGAAATACTGGACCCTCACTGCCAATGGAGGCCTGCAGTGCACCGCCTCATCCAAGTATGATCGGCAACATTTGATCCTTTTTACAGCGTGGGTGTATGGGGAGCATGTCGAGCCAGAATGTTGGCTGTTAACCCATAACCTTTGACCTATTGGCCTGTGCTCTTGTGGGTTTTCTCTAGATAATTTACTGATACTACCCTGGATATCAACAGCACCAATTTATGGATTGATCTGCCCTCCTCTTACGTGTCGTGTACTGGCTGCAACAATACTGACACACCAACAGTTGCTATATTATCTTCTCTCTAGACTCTTAGTCTACTTGATTATTTCCTGGTAATACTGTTTACTTTCAGCTGTAACGCCTTTTGATCTACACTTCTTAAACTTTACTAAGCTCCTATTCCTTGCTGTCATTTCAAATGATCTATGCGGTTAGCTTAGCTAATAGCGTGCATGCTCCTGGCTTGCTCTTAGTGTGTAACATGTTTAGCCTCGCCCTACAGTGATATTAGTACTTTATGATTCTTATAGGGGTTATATGATTTTTTTTTTCTACATTTAAAACACTTTCTTGTGCTCTACATCAGTATTAACTTTAGGGCGAGGGCCTCCTAGAGGGCAGCCAAAAACGGTTTCTCAGCTGTGGTCTGTATGGGCCGCAGGGGTACTCATTTGTCACTTTTCCACCACTTGTGGCAGTAATGACAATATCAAACAAACAGAAGTTTGGAGCTAAAGTCTTAGAAATTTCTTAAGCGCAAAAATTATGACTCAAGTGGTGGTCTATTTTCATTTGTACTTAAATTGTATTATTAATCTAGTTATAATGTGTTTATTTCAAAACTGCAAAATTGCGTGTGAATGCCCCTTTTGCAGTGTATGTGATATTTATTTTTGTAATAAGCCTGACCTAAGCCTTGATATTTGTAATTTAACACATGATTCACTGTCATTTGAAAAGGTTTATCCAGTTAAATTGTAAGTAGATTAGACATAATTATTGATTATGATTAAATTCATGAGTAGCATTACTATTTCAGTGCTAATATTTGAGTGGGCCTCGTGGCCTTCTGTAGTGGAAAAGTTGGGCCCAGAGGTTAAAGGTTAATGGTGGTTCTTTGGTCAGAATTATTGATATTTTTTTTACTGACCGTTTTCAAGCCACTTTCTGGCCGTTTTGGTCTTATTTACATGGCCCCACTCTGACAGTCTTCTTTCGCCATCTTTGTTGTAGTTTTTAGCGCTTCCATAATGGAGTCTACTGACACATTAAGTTCAAACTATATGCTAATTTTCATAAAAAAATGGCAACAGCAAATGATACATGTGCTTGTCTGCCCAACAAGGATAGCGAAAAATAGGCTTATTGACTACAATGATGGACTCGCACAAAGCACTTTGGGTACCATATACGGTATGGATAATCTGCTTACGTCACACTATGGGCAAATTCCAAACAGCTCGTTTTTATGAAGAAAGGCAAGATTGTTTTGTAAATATCGGTTTGATTTCAAATTTTTGCAAACTATGCAGATCCCAAATACACAGCAGTTACAAACGGGTAAGAAATGTTGGTTTTGCATAATGGGGCCCCTTTTAAGATACTAAGAAATTCAGTTTATTTGCCGAGATGGACATGATTATTACCAACTTAAAGGAGAACAGCACTTTTTTTGTAATGTTGCCTACCATTCACAGTCCTTATGTAAGACAAGCACACCTTTTTTCTTTTTTGATGCATTCTAAACAGTAAATACATGTGATCAAAAGTCCACTTACAATGGAAACTATATGGGAGTCGCTCTATTATTCCTATAAAGCACTTAAAAACATCCAAACACCTCCGTTAAAGTTTAATATACATGATTTAAGTATATATGTAATGTAGTAAAGGGCACATCCATAACAGTTAATATTTACGTATTTTGATCATTTTAAGCATTGCGGCGCATTCATTTCTAAAACTCATCACAACATTCACTTTTTTCTTCAACATCACCGATTACTCACTGCAGACTTTGAGAGCCAACACACATAATACAATATCACTTACTTTACAAGGTCTGCTGTCATTAGGATGCACACTGATAAAATATTGATACACTCCCGTTTGGATGAAGAATGACACAATCTTCGCTTCACCAGCCGATGTCCCAGAAGCTTGTGACGCTGCTATAGTTTGTCTGCGTTGGCACTAATAATTTGTTAATAATCAAGTCACAAAATTTAAATGGAGTATTGTTGGCGCTTTTTGAAAGTTTTTTTTATTGGGTTTTTTAGGCGGAATAGAGGACCTTCCATTGGCTCCATTGTAAGTGGACTTTTATTTTATTCATAAGTTAGAATGCATTAAAAAAAATACAGCCGTCATGTCTTTCATAATGATTGAATGATGGGCAAAATTACAGAAAGTGCAGTTCCCCTTTAAGGGAGCGAGGACACACATAATTAGCTGCTAGCCACTTATCAGCCGAGGCTAAAAAACAGTGTCAGCCGAAGGAGATCGCCATTTGATTGGCGTTAAAAGTCCCTAATTAGCATTGGCGATCACACACTTTTACCACGAAAATGGGCTGATACTCATCGGTGGCCGATCGATCGGCACATCCCTAGTGTCAATCAGTATGTGCTTAATTTCTTATTGAGTATCGCATGATTTTCACAACAACATATCTGGTTTAAACGTTTGAGGTTCCATTACTTACTCCTTAAAGGTGTTGTCGACTTGACAAAAGAGACACATTCCCTGCAGCCGCATTCCGTCAATGCACTCGGCAGCTTTTGTTCTCTAGATGCCTTTTGTCCACATTGGACCACAAAGTCTCATTTCCTCTCTGGAAAACACAAATAGTGAATGTTTAAGTTAGTTCAGGCATGTGAAATGCACACTTAGTACATTGAGCCAAGTAAAAGAGAAAGGAAATCAGACGCTTGATTCAACTCCAGAATCTTTTCCCAAAGACCTGCATCAGTGTTTACACTTGCAGGTGCCACCTGAATTTCTCAATGTGCTCCTTATTTTTTTTAAATTTGTTTCTCTACAGGTCAGCTAATTGCTACTTTGACATCGAGTGGCGTGAGAAAAGGCTAACTCTGCGAGCCGCCAACGGGAAATATGTCGCCGCCAAGAAAAACGGCCAGCTGGCAGCCACCATTGATGCTGCCGGTCAGTCTGATTCCTTCATGTCTTTAAAGGATCATTCCAAATTGAAATACTCTTGCATGTGTGCAGATGTACTGTAGGTTAAAAGCACATTGATTGCTCAAATTTTTTTATAAAGCTGAATTTGACCGAAAAAAAGTGTTGTTGGTTATTTAACAATATTATTGTGGTTATAGTTTTGTGGTTTAGAACCTCATCATACAAAAAACCAAGATATTAGAAATATTTAATACTAAGGTGGATGTGTTCATTTAACGTGGCAGGTGAATCCGAGGAGTTCATCATGAAGCTGATCAACCGGCCTATCATCGTGCTGCGCGGCGAGCACGGCTTCATCGGCTGCAGGAAGGTTACGGGCACACTGGACTCCAACCGCTCCTCCTACGACTACTTCACGCTGGAGTTCAGAGATGGCGCCTACAGCCTGCAAGGTCTGTGCGTGCATACTGGAGTGACAGCAGTACACTTGTTGTTGCTGCAGGCATGAAAGGGATTAAATCTCTTTCTTTACATACTCATTATGGATTTACTCTAAAAGGGATTTGATTTGGTTAATTATCCTCACCAAAGGAGGATGTGATTTTTTTTTTAATTTGTTATTATTGCCATGTTTGTGGGCAGGATTATGCAAATGTCTTATTCTGCGAAAAAGCGAACTAGGGGGGCCAAGAAGAATCCAAAAAATGTTGGTCCTGAATTGGAATGTGTAAAGGTTACAAGATGGAGACTTAAAGGAGGATTTTTGTTATGCAAACAGTTTGTACTGATACAAAGATTTGTAAATGCAGTAATATTAGTGCCTGTAGCTCTTGGAATAGGAGAACCTATGAGGGGAAAACACAGAAAGAATAACACTTATATCGTGACTCAGACTCAAGAGTACAAGTAATTATATTCCTGTGAAAGTGTTTTATTTGTAGCAGGTTGACACGAGTATGACTTTTATTGTACACTCTTAGGCACGGGCAACTAATGTCATTAATGAAATAAAAATAGAAAATCAACTAAAAAGAAAATTAATAGGTTTGTAATACATTTGTTTTTGAGTCCCAATCAGATACTTTGGCAATAGAATGTTTCAAACACTAACACACTTTTATAAAGCTCATCTTGTAAAATTTTGAATTTGTTAATATTGTTGTAAATCAGATGTTTTGCATTTGTTTTTAACAAAATGTGTGGTGTACAACAACTAAACAAAAGCCAAAACTATTAGCTCCCATTTTAAATCATTTGGGTTTTGCCCTCAAAGCCTTCCTGTCTCCAGAGACTTATTCCCCTGACTCTGTAAACGATAACAAAAAATGACAAAGAAATGTATTTGGTAATAATAAAAAGACAAATATCAATCTGGTTGTATCGTTTATATACTGATACTGCACTAGGTATCGATATCAGGTTCGATCACCCCTACTTTACATTGAAGCTTTAGCAGTTAGCTTTTTGAGTCGTCCTGCTCTGTGTGTAGCATGCTTAGCCATTCTTTTTACTCTAAACCTCCAGTGATAACGATACTTGGAAGAAACCTAAGTTTATTTTCCGCCACGGTGTTGAGGATTAGTATTTTAGAAGCAACTTCATAACTCGGCCCCCCTCCACTTCAATGCAGCTCGCTCGCTCGCAAATTCGAGCCAGTGTTCTGTTTTTTTGGGGGTTTTTTTTTGCGTTGCCACTCACTCTCATCCTGTATCTTTGTCTGCAGACTCCACTGGTAAATACTGGATGGTAGGAAACGAGCAGGCGGTGGTAAGCAGCAGCGACACGCCCGTCGACTTCCTTTTCGAGTTTTGCGACTACAACAAGGTGGCCGTCCGCCACTGCGCCGACGGCAAGTATCTCCGTGGGGACCACGCCGGCGTGCTCAAGGCCAACGCCGACGACCTGGAGACGGCCACGCTGTGGGAATACTGAGGGGAAAGAAGGGGGAGGGGGGAGAGGATGCACACATGACAACAGCACCACCCCATCTATAGCGTCTGCCAATCCACCCCCTCCCTGTCCTTAAACAGCCTCTTGTATGACTTTATATGTTGAACTGCACAGAGAGAAGGATGGAAGAGGATGGTTCATTCTCTGCCTTCCTCGTTACTTCCTTCCTATCCCTCCCTTTTCCCAGCTGCTGACCTTTATGTTTCCATAGTTACCACGGGGCTGTGCACTATATCCCCACCTCGCTCACTTTGGTTCGCTGCTCGACCGCCCCCCTCCCCAATTATCGCTCACTCCCTCGTCGCCTTAGCACCAACTGGACTTATTCTCTTTCTACTCGTGTCTATTGTATATTGGTGTTCTGATGGCGTTCTACTTGATCCCTCTAAAAACATATTTCTGGGTCTGTTTTTTTCTTTTTTTGGTTCAAGCAGAAACCAAGCTTGAAGCTTCGATGAAAACTAGGTATGTGTTGATGGTTTGAAGGCGACCATAAGCCCTTCTCCTTAAACATGAAAGTGTCAACTAGCTTCCTGTGTTGTCCTCTTGCTGTGTTCCTATTGGTCAGTTGGAACCAGACAGGATGTATGAAGCCCCTCCACCTTGCCTATTGTCCTCTTGAACAGTTGAAAAAAGAAACAAAATGGGTGCTCTCACTAGCTTGGAGTCTTGTCAAAAGTCCAAGGCACAGACATTATTATCATAGCAAAGTCCAGTTGGAAAAGCTAAAATTGAAGTTTTGTGAAAGCTGCTTTTTTGGATGTATGTAGACCAACCCTTGTGATTAAACTGGATTAAAGCACCGTGTCCTCTCACACAAAGCTGATACAACTGGAACGTGGTGCTACAAAATGTGTGTGCTGTTTGGACCAACTGATGGTTTGGTTTCTCTACTGTCCTGCCAAACCCAGTGAAGCATCTCATTCTTCACAAAAGCACTTGAGTCCCTTGTCATTAACCAAATCTGCTGCTTTGTGACTTAGTTTCTGTTCAGCTTGTCGTATCTGCCTTTTTAAATGAGATACGACTTTTTTTCCAGTTTTTGTTTGGAGCAGTAAAAGTGAGAAGTTGTCAACAGTCTTGACACAGTGAAGCCATGACTTGTCAGCCTGATACCCCTGTCAAACACCTTGTTTTGCTTTCAATTAGTTGAATAAGACATGATTGTATCCAGCTCCTCACAAGTTTGTTTTGTTGAGAATCTCAAATGACTAAAAGGTTATTTTTGGAGATGCCGTCTTCCTGGTAACCATAACCTAGGCTTACAGACGGAACGGAAAAGTGTGGTAATGACTGTGCCTTACGCTTAAGTTTTGGGCAGTAAGAAAATGTCTGAGTACAAAAAAAAATAAAAATCCACATCTTTGCTTTGTATAACTGGAACTTCCTTCTGTATTATTTTTTTTGTATAATTTGTTTGATATTGTGGATTCATCTCTCTCTTGTGCCATTGGTTCACCTAAAATCCAACCAATAAAACTGGGATTTGGAACATTGTGTGTTCATAGTAATTGTGTACTAACACACGATATATGCTCAAATGCATTAAAAATACTCACCCTTTGATGGCAATGAAGTGGAGTTGAGTTTAGGTCATTGAATCTTTTCTATGTCACAAGTGAGTGTAAAAACGGCAGCAAAAAACAAACGTTCACTTTCCTGTTCTTTAATTTAAAGCGTTCCTATTACTGGTTCTATGGTAATCATTAGCGATTGGTAAATGAATGGCTCACTCACTACCTGTATTGACAAAGCACTGATACAGTGTTGGTGTTTCATAATGGTCACCCGCTATGGATGTGAATCTTACAACTCATGATTCAATTCAATTCCGATTAGACTGAATCACATCAAACTTATTTTCGGAATATATTATCGATCCATTGATCTTCTACCGTTTGTCACTTTCGAGATTTGATATATAAATTAAGATAAAATACATAAACTGGTAAACGCTCCAAAGAACGTGTCTTAAAAATCAATTCGGATGTCAATTTTTTTTTTTCGTCTGCCATCTGCTGGATTATACAAGTCAGAACACTTGCCCTGCAAATCAAATTTAATAGTAAGAATGTGTTGTTTTTTTGTAAACAATAGTTTCGCAGAAAGGACTATTGAAAGTGCAACTCTGGTCAATAAGCCAAACATTTATTTGGTACTATTAAATCAAAATAATCTCACACTTTGAATTTTTTTTCATTTTTATTGGTTTTATTTAGTCACGATGGAGATGAAAACCACTCTTCCAACTTCTTTCAGTACGAGCTGTCACTTGCTAGCCAAAAGAAGCGTTTCACATTCAATGACACACCAACTGTATCGGTCTCGTGTTTTTTTGTTCTGGAAGTGACACATCGAGGTATCAAGGGACACAGTATCACTGCTTGTCTTTCATAAGGCATCGGTGCTTCAGTATCGTTTGACCCATCACTAGTAATCCTATTGCTCCGTTTTTGCATCACTCGAAAACCTGTCAGTGATTAGGAAAAAGCCAAATAAAAAGAGAAACATCCATCTTCTTCTGCTTATCCGAAGTCAGCAGCCAAACTAGAGAAACCCAGACTTCCCTCTCCCCTGCTACTAAAAAAAGCAAAAAACGTGGTGTAAATTTAGAGATGTTCCGATCAGGGTTTTATTCTGCTGCTTCCTTTATCGATCGGCCGATTCCGATACCAATCACATGTATCAATTGTAAATATTTCAATTAATTTTTGGTGATTGCACTTGGAAGTTTAACAATATCAACACAGTATTTGATCTAGTTCTTTGTTTATTAGTTTTTTTTACATACAATTGATTAAGTCATTAGTGAACAATAACTAAACAAAAACTATAATCTACTACTAATGGAAATATTTACCGCCCTAAAAGTCCTCGTGTCCATGAAATTATTCCCCAAGTTTGTAAATATTGACAAAAACAAAACAAAAATATTGATGAAATGATAAATGGGTTATACTCGTATAGCGCTTTTCTACCTTCAAGGTACTCAAAGCGCTTTGACACTATTTCCACATTCACACACACACATTCACACACTGATGGCGGGAGCTGCCATGCAAGGCGCTAACGACGATCCATCAGGAGCAAGGACACAACGGACGTGACTAGGGTGGTAGAAGCTGAAGATTGAAACATGAACCCTCAGGTTGCTGGCACAACCACTCTACCAACTGCGCCACGCCGTCCCCTGGAATTCACCCTAGTATCGATCATATGCTGATACTATTGGTATCGACACTAACAAATCATGGATCAAGCCTGCTGGCAAGCGCAAGTCAAGCATAAGGCGGCAAACTACAATGTCTTAGCATAGCATAAGAGCCACGTAAAACAACCATGAAATGAACATGAAGCAGTCTATAAACCAACGTGAACAGTTGCGTAAAGCAAACAATAATCCTGCAAGACTGGCATAACTAGTCCTCAGACTAGTGATCAGCGACAGGTGTGCTCAATCAGCGCTCCTAGCAATGAGAAGTTAAGGGAGGAAAGGAGCACTGACAATAGAAATAAACAGGACAACTGATAAAAATGAGCTATTGTGCTAACTCCGACATATTTACATTGTTGCTCTATGTTGATTAATATACATTGTCCTAATACAAATAAATAAATAAACACTATAAACAGAACTACAACAAAATCGAAACGAAACATGACCAGCAGTGACAGGTCATGACAATTTTGCTATTTGTTAATTTTTATGTTAACAGTTTACTTTCTGCTGTAACTCGTCCCCCTGTGATAATGATACTTGATAATGATATGTAAGATACTAAAAAATTAAGTTAATTTGTCGTAATGGAGTCTATTACTAGTTTAGGGGAGGGACTCCACACTGCGTATGGAGACACATAATTAGCTGCTAGCCGCTTGTCAGCCGGGGGACGAAAAATAATAGTTTTTATAATCAGCCAGAGAGGATTGGTGTTTGTCATCAGCATTGAAAGGCATTAATCAACAATATTGATCAGTTTTTTTCCCCACAACATTCTGCACATCTTTGGTGTAACTTCTTGCTATGCTCACTGTACTGCAAGGGCCACGTTTTGGTTGAACTTGTACGACCTTAAGGGCATAACCATTTTGAGGTTGTAAGAAAAAAACCGATGATGGAATTTTTGTGTAAATAATTCACATAATTAACAATCTCCTGTTTGATTCTTTGTGTAATCACAACGGCAAAGATTCCGACCACATGGATTTGCCTGGCTGACATACACATGTGGGAACTACTTGCTCTCCTGTGTGCTGAATAGAGCCTTTGTGTTGAAACATGAGCGTCAGTCATGATGGTAATGTAATGATGGAGCCTCCACAGCAGGTCTCTAATCCATTTCCCTCCCATCAGCTTGCAGATCCTCAAGGGACACCCAATATGGCAAAACAAACACACACCCACCTCTTCTCTCCCCAATTCCACCATGACTGCCGCTTTTTCACTCTCTATACCTCCTTTTCTCCCTTTGCCCATGCGTCAGACTTGGCCTGAAAAGATGAGTCACAGAAAAATAAGAGCCACATCCCAGGAACAAGAGCGGAGGATTGTGGCTAAAGCGGACTCGTCCATTTTTGCGGGGAGGGGGGAGGGAGGCTGCGTGCGAAATGGCCGCCATCTCCACCCCCCCTCTGTCCAAACTCATCCCCCTGTCGCCATGGCAACACCGGCTTGAAAAACCTGTGTGTGGCAAAAAGACAGAAGAGACTTGGCAAGAAATGAGTGTCCAAAACCTCCCTCACATCCACAAAGAAAAGGATAATATGTAGTAAATCAAGTATAAACGTGCTCCATTCTCAAATAGCAAGGCAGGCATGCAGGCAGTAGGTCAGTGGGTCAGCCACTAATCTCTTTAGGGGGTGGAATGAATCTCAGAACTCCCAAACGCGTTAATTAAATGCCCTATTTAGGTGGATAAAACAAAGTGGAAACAGGAGCTCTATTCAATGAGAGGACATAGCTGCCATACTGTGTAAGCATTATTTGCCCTCCAATAATATACTATGTCATTGAGGCAAAAAAATTATGCGACTCCGACATTGCCAAGAAAGTATGTGACTTAAGGAAACGGGGGTAAAATCCAAGGAGCGTCAATTGCAAAATCTACACGTCCTGGAAAAAATATATGGAATTACCAGTCTTGGAGGATGTTCATTTAGTTCACAGGTGTCAAACTCAAGGCCCGGGGGCCTGGAATTTTTTTTTTGTTGAAAGGACTAGTTGGTACAATCCCTGGGGACTCTGCATGGCAGGGGCGTCCTCCTCCCTGAACCAGGCTTGCATCCGACCGCAGGAGATCATCGTTGACTTCAGGAAGCACCGGTCCAGCCACGCTCCACTCTACATCAACGGCACAGCGGTGGAGATAGTAAGCAGCACCAAGTTCCTGGGGGTGCAGATAACTGACAATATAACCTGGTCCCTACACACCGGAGCTCTTGTAAAAAGAGCTCAGCAGCGCATGCACTTTTTGCGTCGGATGAAAAGAGCACAGCTTCCTCCCCCCATTCTCAGCACATTCTACAGAGGCACTATAGAGAGCCTGCTGACCAACAGCATCTCTGTCTGGACTGGAGCCTGCAGTGCCTCAGACTGGAAGTCTCTCCAGAGAGTGGTGAGGACGGCGGAAAAGATCATCAGGACTCCTCTTCCTCCTATCCAGGAGATCGCAAAAAGCCGCTGCCTGACCAGGGCTCAGAAAATCTGCAAAGACTCCTCCCACCCCCACCAAAGACTGTTTTCACTGCTGGACTCTAGAAAGCAGAACCTCCGAAGCAGAACCTCCAGGTTCTGTAACAGCTTCTTCCCTCAAGCCGTAAGACTCTTGAACGCATCATAATTAAATTATCCCCTCAACTCCCCCCAAAATGGATTAACTCGCTGGAATAAAAAAGACAATATAACATGCATCCATAAACGTGGACGTATGTGGAAAAGTGCAATATATTTACCTGTACAGTAATCTATTTATTTATTTCTATATATTTATTTAGTTTATATATATATTTATTAATATATGCACCTTATTGCGTTTTTATCCTGCACTACCATGAGTTTATGTAACGAAATGTTGTTCTTATCTGTGCTGTAAAGTTCAAATTTGAATGACAATAAAAAGGAAGTCTAAGTCTAAGTCTATATCTGAGTGAGGCTAGGTGACACTGCTGGGAGGCTTTTCCACCATTGGGACACATCATCAGTTGTGTGCCCCAGCGTCACGGGGTGTTTCAGCCCGGCTTACCACAAGACACCCTCTGCGGAGGAAGGGCCCATCGTATTATATTGACTTGTATTTCAACTTTCCAATATATTCTCCAATACAAGCAGTCGTGCAGCATTTTTATTTGGACAGCCAGTTAACATCTAAATGTCCTCCAAGGTTGGTCTTTTCTTGTACTTTAGTCATCTACAAAAGGTAGCCCAAAATTGTACAGGGCTAGGCTATTAAAACCTAGCAGCTACACAACAGCTATTCAAACAATAGCACATAAGCTAGGTGTCCTTATTTGAACAATATTGCCGTCTAAAATGACACATTTGTCAATATAAACAAGTATAAGATCATTATAGTTGCATATTACTTACAGATACAAAGTCTACAAGGCAGAAACGTATTTAAAAAATATGCAGTAACAAACACGTCTGCATCATTCAATTTACTACTGTACGTCATGATCTTCACTTCATGAATTATTGTGGCCAGAAGAAAACAATTTACCATTCTGCTTCAATTTAAATCCATTCCAGACGGTTAACAACCAATGGGTTAGTGTTTTTCACCTACCTAATTTCACTTGATCAAGCCTTTTCTAACATCCTACTAGGATTGTACGGTATACCGGTATTAGTATAATACCGCGATACTAATGAATCATATTCGGTACTAAACTGCCTCTAAAAAGTACCGGTCCACGAGCCCACCACTCACCTGCCCGTTGTCGTCACGTCGTGTCATTGCTGGTTTTAGGAGCAGAGGAGCATGTTCGACAGCGCACACTCACGGAGTACTTACAAGCAGACAGGGCGTGTAGACAGAAAAGGGAGAACGGACGCATTTTGGCTAAAAAATTAACGATAAAGGTGAAGTTATAACACTAAAACGCTCACCGGAAAAGGTGCTTTAAGACATGGCTATCTACCTAGATAGCGGCTAAAGTTCAGCCGCAGTCGGCAGTGTTTTATCTACTTCTAAATCACTAATCCTTGCCTCCATGGCTACAAATAAAGTACGTTTTTTACAAATACCATCCCTGCAGGACAAGGAATAGCAAAACATGATTCACTACACACCGTAGCTCACCGGCGTCACAATGTAAACAAACGCCATGGGTGGATCTACACCTAACATCCACAGAAATGATACCAAGTACAGGATCGTACCAGGTACAGGATCGTATTTAGTGGATACTACTATGATTACATCGATATTTTGTGGCATCACATCTTCTTTCATTTTTTTAAAATTGATATTATGTTTATGAACTCAGGAAATATGTCCCTGGACACATGAGGACTTTGAATATGACCAATGTATGATCCTGTAACTACTTGGTATCGGATTAATACCTAAATTTGTGGTATCATCCAAAACTGATGTAAAGCATCCAAACAACAGAAGAATAAGTTATTATTGCATTTTAACAAAAGTGTAGATAGAACATGTTGAAACAGAAAATAAGCATATATTAACAGTAAATGAACAAGTAGATTAATAATCAATTTTTACAGTTTGTCCCTTATAATGTTGACAAAATAATAGAATTATAAATGACACAATTTGTTACTGCATACGTCAGCAGACTAATTAGGAGCCTTTGTTTGCTTACTTACTAATAAAAGACAAGTTGTCTTGTATGTTCACTATTTTATTTAAGGACAAATTTGCAATAAGAAACATATGTTTAATGTTAAGATTTTTTGTTAAAATAAAGCCAATAATGCGATTTTTTTGTGGTCACCTTTATACAGAAAAGTATCAAAATAATTTTGTTACCGGTACCAAAATATTGGTATCGGGACAACACTACATACTACACTACAAAATAATAAAAGTACGTATTATTGGTACTGATATCATTTAGGGCCAATACTTAAATCTCCAATATCGGTATTGGATCAGAACACCCCGGTTATTAGTGTCAACATTTAATATTTTTCTCATTACATTACAGCTGTTTGCTTTTTTATTTTACTTTTTTATGTTGTTTTCCCCCCTATTAATGTTTTTAGAATGTTCTGCGTCATATATGGCCCCCGGGCCGCACTTTGGACACCCCTGCTCTAGCGTGTTACATGAGTATTATCAAAGACCGAAATGGGGCCACAAAAAGTAAATGTATTCTTCTACAGCTGCTTTATTGTGACATTGTGGCGCGTAAGCCTCGCCTCCGCCGCCTGCAGAGCATAGAAAGTACTGCATGAATAAGCACTTTTTAGGTGAGACTCAATAGATGCATTATTCTGGTGATGTTTGGCGGTTCAACTTAAAAGTGTTGTGAAGTGTCTTGTATTTTTTTTAAAGGCTGTGAAACACGTGTACCTCAAAAAAGACCAAAAAAAAGGACTGCAATAGTCACGCTGTAATCCATCCATCCATCCATTTCTACCGCTTGTCCCTTTGTAATGTTATACATGTTGTGGCATAATAGACCCAAAAAACAAAGATAAGAACACTGGTTAAGGTTAAAAAAATGCCTTCAGAACACAGAAGGCATTGAATAACAGGAAATATTAACAAACATATATACAACAATGAACCACGAAAATAGTAACTAAAAGCACTAACAATGTGAGGAAGGAGAAAGTATGACAGACAACAGGTAAAACTAATGAGTTAAGACACACAAATTAAAACAAAACCTTTACAAAATTAGAACAAAATAAACAACCTTTACGATATCGTCGACAGTGTTTATATGGAATATTGCTTAATACAACCTTTAAAAAAAACGACAGGACACATCTCGTTATGCTAGCATTAGCATCCGTGCTAACGGTAACGTTCAGAGCGGTTATAGAGCCTGTGCGAATTTTAAAGCACACTAAAATGAGTTTATTTTGTGATAAGTTAGTATGAGAAAAGATATTTAATATGCACTCACCTTTATAGATTCTGACCATGTCAGCCGCTCATTACGCTCCTCGACTGTAGGGAGAGCTGATGAGCAACATGTATTTACTGTATATTGTAATGTCAAAAACAATTACAGTATTAAACTTAAAAGACCTTTAAAAGACACTTTACATTATTTTTTTTACCATAAATATCATCATGTTAAAAAATATAACTTCATTATCGTTTACTTTATTAGTTATGTAACGTTTTTTTTTTAATTATTATTTTTTATACAAACTAAATTACTACGTAATATTACTGTATGTACTATGCATTGTGTTATGTCAATAATTATTAAATTATACAAACCTTCATAAAACACTAATTATTTGATTTTAACTAAAATAATTATGTACCCGCATTACCTATTTTCTTTCATTATTTATGTAATATATATATTGTAATATTTGATAAATTAATACATAACACTAAAAATGTATAAATGTACATGACATCAATTATTAAAGTAAACTTAAAATATGACGTATTAGCTTTGTTCTGATTGGCTGGGGAAAATCACATGACTATACTGTTTTAAAACTACACATTGGAGTTAAAAATGGTTACTTGCCTTATTGCTATTGTGACTATATGATGACTTACAATACTTAAAAAAAGACAAAAAAATATTTTCTAAAAAGCTATTTTAAGAATGTAAATAAAGTCCACCTTTTGGTGCAGTTTGTCTCAAACTAGCAGTCTGAATTACATAAATACTTTTCATAAAAGGTTCCAAAAAAAGCATAATAAGAATAAGAAAAACATGCAGACAACCATTGCACAGAGGGAGCCCAGCTGTGAAAGCACACACTCATTAAAAACACAGATTGACTCCAACAACATACACAAACAATAACACACTCTGAGCAGCAAGGATAGTGTGGGAAACACATGCTGCCAGACACATGCTGTCCCCCTGGAAATACACACACATTGGTGTGAAGGGCACATCAGATGAGCTATTATACAGTTAAAAGTCAGAGGAAGTTGAAGCAGGGCAACAGGAAGTGTCACGTCTGCTTGATAGATTGTGTATTTGTACATGGCACCACTCTTATCATGCACTGATTCTCTCTGTGTTTATAGACTTTATGTGTGTTATGGCTGAAATTGCTAAAGGTCAGAGTATGCATTTATTACACAATGAGATACTGTACTTATTTATTAAAGAAAGTAGACCCCTCAACTAACTATAAGTTATTACAACACTAATTCCACCCTTTTATTAAGAATTTTTTTTCCATAAAAGTACTGAAATATGTTAAAATAATAATTAGTTATGTTTTAATTTTAATGGCATTTAATGTTTATGAATCACTTTTTTTTTCATAAGGTTCACAAATGTAAAAAAAAAAATAATTCTCTGGATTTCTTTTCAATCAATGATAAAATGTTGATGACAAATGTATTCAATATAAAATATATTTTAGTTTCGACTATTATTTGTATTAAATTATTGACTTAAAAAAAATGTTAGATATATATACATATATAATTGTATTCAATTAAAAATATATATTTTATTTTATTGTCCGTAAATTAAATATATTTTTGGAAAAGCTCACAAATGCAAAACATTTTTTAAGGTAATTATCTGATATTTTTGCAATCAAATGATACAATGTTAATGACAACATTGTTTTAAATTAAAAAAAAGTTTTGACTAGTATTTGTATTAAATTATTTTTTCAATTAGATTTTACTATAATGTTAATAAATTAAATATATTCTTGGAAAAGCTCACATATGTAAAAAAAAACAAAAACAAAAAACATTTCATAATGATTACCTGGTATTTTTTCAATCTAGTGATAAAAGACAAGATATTTAATGTTCGAACTGAGAAACTTTTTTTTTTTTTTTGCAAATAATCATTAACTTAGAATTTAATGGCAGTAAGACATTGCAAAAAAGTTGACACGGGGGCATTTTTACCAGTGTTACATGGCCTTTCCTTTTAACAACACTCAGCAAACGTTTGAAATTTTTGAAGCATTTCAGGTGGAATTCTTTCCAATTCTTGCTTGATGTACAGCTTAAGTTGTTCAACAGTCCGGGGGTCTCCGTTGTGGTAATTTAGGCTTCATATTGCGCCACTCATTTTCAATGGGAGACAGGTCTGGACTAAAGGCAGGCCAGTCTAGTACCCGCACTCTTTTACTATGAAGCCACGCTGTTGTAACACGTGGTTTGGCGTTGTCTTGCTGAAATAAGCAGGGGCGTCCATGATAACGTTGGTTAGATGGCAACATATGTTGCTCCAAAACTTGTATGTACCTTTCAGCATTAATGGTGCCTTCACAGATGTGTAAGTTGCCCATGCCTTGGGCACTAATACACCCCCATACCATCACAGATACTGGCTTTTGAACTTTGCGCATAGACCAATCCGGATGGTTCTTTTCCTCTTTGTTCCGGCGGACACACCGTCCACAATTTCCAAAAGCAACTTGAAATGTGGACTCGTTAGACCCCAGAACACTTTGCATCGGTCCAACTTAGATGAGCTTGGGCCCAGCAAAGCCGGCGGCGTTTCTGGGTGTTGTTGATAAATGGCTTTCCCTTTGCATAGTGGAGTTGTAACTTGTACTTAAAGATTTAGCGCCAAACTGTAGTTACTGACAGTGGTTTTCTGAAGTGTTCCTGAGCCCATGTGGTGATATCCTTTACACACTGATGTCGGTTTGATGCAGTACTGCTTGAGGGATCCAAGGTCATGGCCATTCAATGTTACGTGCAGAGATTTCTCCAGATTCTCTGGACGTTTTGATATTACGGACCGTAGATGGTGAAATCCATAAATTCCTTGCAATAGCTCGTTGAGAAATGTTGTTCTTAAACTGTTTGACAATTTGCTCACGGGTTTGTTCACAAAGTGGTGACCCTCGCCCCATCCTTGTTTGTGAATGACTGAGCATTTCATGGAAGCTGCTTTTATACCCAATCATGGCACCCACCTGTTCCCAATTAGCCTGTTCACCTGTGGGATTTTCCAAATAAGTGTTTGATGAGCATTCCTCAACTTTCTCAGTCTTTTTTGCCACTTGTGCCAGCTTTTTTAAACATGTTGCAGGCATCAAATTCCAAATGAGCTAATGTTTGCAAAAAAAAAAAAAGTTTCCAGTTCGAACGTTAAGTGTCTTGTCTTTGCAGTCTATTCAATTGAATATAGGTTGAAAAGGGTTTGCAAATCATTGTATTCTGTTTTTATTTACGATTTACACAACGTGCCAACTTCACTGGTTTTGGGGTTTGTACATTTAGATTTATTCTCATCTACCACCCTCTTTCGGCTGTCTTTTTGACACCTACATATGCCATGTAATGTACCACAGAATGTTTATTTATTTTTTAGTAGATCATTTACTAACATTATTATCATTGAAAATGTTATGTAAAATTATATAACATGCATGCAAAGGATTTAGAAAACTTTTCCAATTTGGCAACTCTATCCTGTAGCCACGCCCCCTCGTGTGATATACTTCCAGTGTTGTGAGCTCTGTTTACTTCCGTCACATCAAACGTATATCTCTGGCTGGTTATTAACAAATACTCTGAAACTACAACTGGTTCGGAACTAACAGTGTTGGGATTGTAAATATGTTTAGTAGCAAAGTGGACAGCCGTCAAAGTAATGTCTCGGAGAACAAACGGAGGCGACAAGTAAGCTAGCTAGATGGTTAGCTAATTAGCGAGCTTGTTTCGGTGCTCTTTAGATACATCTCCTCTACTTGCAACTGAGGCGAGTGTTCAACAAATTTTGTTTACGTCCTATTTTAATTGATAATTAATTTTAAAAAATCAATGTTTAAAAACGCTTATTTCCAAAAAGCTAAGTATCGGTGGGCCAAACTTCTCCCTTCACTATTAAGCAGAGGTGGGACCAAGTCATTGTTTTGCAAGTCACAAGTAAGTCTCAAATCTTTGCCCTCAAGTCTCGAGTCAAGTCCCGAGTCAAGACAGGCAAGTCCCGAGTCAAGTCCAAAGTCAAGACTGGAAAGTCTCAAGTCAAGTCCCAAGTCCTGCATTTTGAGTTTCGAGTCCTTTCAAGTCCTTTTAACCACAGACTAATATATTTACACGGATTGTGTATGCTTTTAAAACGCTGTATTTATTTATTAAAACAAGTGCATTTGAAATTGCAGGAAAAAAAAATAGTGCTGACATTGCACTTAATAATAGCACTATTAACCAGTCATTTTAAACATTTAACTCATTCCTTTACAGAATAAACACATTTGGAAAAAACAAGTGGAACTGTACTTATTTGCACAAAAGTGTTAATATTGTATTTCCATGGCATATTGCATTGTAACTAGTTCCACAGCAGTTTCTATCTTGTTCATACCTTATCTCATTGATCTCATCTCATACTGTATGTGTGTTTATGTGTGCGTACACATGAAAAACATAACAAATACATGAACAGAACAATGAACCGAGTTGTAGTTTTTAGATGTCAGGGCCCTACGCAATATGTACACATATTCTTAATATAGTATATATTTTAACTGACCTTTGACTATATTTGTCTTTTTGTAAGTGGCTAAAATACGTGGTGCTGCTGACCGCCGTCTAACGTTACGTTACTGTGTGTGATACATTGACTAACGTAACGTTATGTATAGGTACCTCATGCAACCCTGCTTAAAAAAATCACTTGACAAAAAGTATGAATAAGGTAGCGAACCGCAGTGGACGCAACAGATTGCCGTGTTTGCAATGACGTTATAACCAGAGACATCTTATAAGTAGACGCAGCATTGGCTGCTGTGACGCGAGCAATTTGGCCGCCATCTTGAAGTGGTGATGAGGAGCCGGCGAGCAGCCTAAACTGACACTTGACAGGTAGAAAACAAAGATGCCGGGCTGGTGTTCAGCGTTTTCCTGCTCAAATGAGTGTACTGTTGAAAATAGGAATCGGGGGATTACTTTTCATAAGTAAGATTTAACATTAACGTATGGCACTATTGGTTGTATTTTGTGAAAATAATATTACCACAGAGTTGAGAAGGTGCAAAGATCTTCAATATTTGTATGTGAAAATCACAAATAAATCTTCTGGGGGAGGATGACCCCCCTATAGGGGTTTGGTTTACAAACTTTCAGCCCCACCTAAAACAAAATTCACCAGCCGCCACTGATTATGATGCATTCTCATTTTAGGCAAAATATAAGATAATACTTTCTTAACAGTATAATTGTAACCAGGAATAAGTCTTCAAGTAACAATATTCAAATACTAACATTGTTGGGTAAGACAGAATTTGGTTTTATTCTGAATCCAGTGAAACAGATTGGTGGTTTTAGCTAAAATAAAGACTTTCAGGTGTTTATGTATGTTTATGTTTAAGTGTTTGGCAGACGCTTTTATCCAAAGCGACATACATAAAAAATACATATAAAACAATCA
This sequence comes from Entelurus aequoreus, assembly GCF_033978785.1. Classification (NCBI taxonomy): domain Eukaryota; kingdom Metazoa; phylum Chordata; class Actinopteri; order Syngnathiformes; family Syngnathidae; genus Entelurus; species Entelurus aequoreus. The sequence goes on along the minus strand of NC_084755.1, from coordinate 21,096,580 downwards.
CTGTAAACATGATCATTTAAGGGAAGAATGTAATACAAAATATCAATACAAAGGGCCGAGACAGAATAAACTTTGCTGCTGCAGCAACAGAGATACAGTCTATAGGTTCCTAAGATATATAGGTATCTAATGTATTTATACATTGTTTATGTAGGATATACGCATGTATATATAACCTAATCATATTGTTTCTTCAACTTAAAAATAGCTGACCGTTTTTTCCCCCTTCTCTGGGATTATATTCCCAGTTTTGATCTCGGACGTCTGGTCACTTAAAGCATATAAGACTATTCTATTACTGTTAAGCAAACTATGAATAATAAAACACGCCAAAACATGTGTCCTTTATCATAGCTACACGTATGACAAAAAAACGTGTGAAAATGAGTGGTATTCAGTGAGGTAAAATGAATTAAATGCGCCGACAGTTCATTGCTCCTGCCAAATGAATTGCACTGAGTGGAGCGGATCACCACTCCAAGATGGCGGCCCCGCGTCTCGTCTGCGCCAGTAGGCAGTAGCGCTCGATGCTGCGTACCCTTATAAGATGTCTATGGTTACAACGTTAGCAGTGAGTTTACAGCATCACTGATTTAACTACACAGCAAATAAAAGTCACGTTACTTAGCCAATAAACGTTAGCTTACATTCAAAACGTACCCTTCTTTGTGCATCTTCAAATGTCGAACGAAGTTGGAAGTTGTTGCGTCTCCGTCTGTAATATTCGAACTGCATGTTTAGCATACTGCAATTCGTTTTTTGTTGACCAAGTCGTAGTTCTTATACCCGAACGAAACCAACTTTGGTATTAATTTTCCTCACTGGCGCCTTGTTTGACAACTCTTGTTCGGTGATTGTCCTGCAATTTGATTGGATGAATGCTGTGTGATGAAAACAATGTAGATCTAATTTGATTGGCTGATGTACTGAGAGCACACACGCTGATAGACAGACACGTACAAAATGAAAGGAACGCAGCGCTCCTGAATAACTTTTTAAACTTTGGGTTTGGGGGAAAGTAGCAAGTCATGTCAAGTCAAAAGGCTCAAGTCCAAGTGAAGTCACAAGTCATTGATGTTAAAGTCTAAGTCGAGTTGCAAGTCTCTTTACATTTTGTCAAGTCGAGTCTAAAGTCATCAAATTCATGACTCGAGTCTGAGTCGAGTCCAAGTCATGTGACTCGAGTCCACACCTCTGCTATTAAGTCTTATTTTGTATATTCTGGAGAACCGGCGTCTTCTACAGTAGACATTTGATTTTGGTGTATTCATTTTGTCAGTTACAGAAGCTGTTCTTAAGGACCTTATGCTAAAAAAATTGTGAAAGATCATCTCTATGACAGCACTTTAGTGTTTTTAGGTCCAAGTTCCTCTATGCAACAGGAGCCTCCTCGTGTTTTTAAGAATTTGCTTCAAAAATGTTTGTTTTCAGTTTTGAACTGAACTCGGGGGCCAGCATGGTGTCATTAACGGGGCCTAGTTTTAAAGCATCCTCACCTGTCACCAGTCAGCCCTATTGAAGATTGAGAACCTTAACAACAAACTTTTATTAGAAAACTGCGTGGCTTCAAATGCACAGAAGGGAATGCTTGATTCTTTGCAGTACAGAAACAAAATCTGCTACAACAACAGTGCTGACAAAGTCTTAGAACCTGAACCCTCCTCTTTTTTTTTAACGCGACGGATAAGTGGAAAAAGGGCAAAATGAGTGAGAACATGATTCAGCATGAGAAGGCCAAGTGTTTTCTTTATGTGAACGCAAGAACAATGTAACGAGTAAAGATGTGTGGCATAGTAGCAAAAGGCCAGCGCATGAAAAAACAACATACAGCTCTGAAACCCCGTGTGTGTGTGTGTGTGTGTGTTAGTAGTGTCTGTAATGGCGATGGGCGGGCCCATAGTGCATGGGCAAGTCAAACATGTGCAGGTTATGCGGCTGACGAGGGTTGTCGTGAAGATTGTTATTGTGATGGTGGTGGTGATAATGTTCATAGTGGTGCTGGTGGTTGTTATTCAAAGGGGGCGGCACGTACGGCGCCGGTGGCATAAACATCTGACCCTGGGCCAGATGTTGGGGCACTAAGATAGGACCTTGTACCGCTTGGAGAAGAGGGGGTACGACCACATGGGGCGGCGGCACAGGCGCAAGTTGAGGTTCAGGGGGCGGACCCACTCGTGGCCGCTTGGCCTCGATGACAGGAGCCTCGATGGGAGGGCCTACTTTCTTACCCAAATTGTCTGAGGGTAAAAAATTCAAAATAAGAGCTGGACCAGTACTTACAAACACAATGAATACAAATATGATGAGCAAAGATACCTGAAAACTTCTTATTCAGCTGCACTTCTCCTTCCTTCTGGATATTTTGAATGATTCGCTCGTCATCTTGCTGCAGGAACGAATAAACACACGCACACATTCATATAAGATTCAAGGAACTTTGTCATACCAGCAAACATGAGATGGAATGAAATTTAGTACCCAAGGTCCCAGATTTAGCCCAATGAGTACTACAAGAACAACAGTATATGCATACGATAATAATAATATATATATATAGTATGTTATAAATACCATAGGCTGATAGGAATAGATGATGAATGAAAGTGAAAAATAGAGGGCTGCAGCTATCAATTGTTTCAGTAATCGAGTAATGTATGGATTAGTTAGTACGTTTAATCGAGTAATCGGATAAAACAATTTATAGCCTCAATGCGTATTTTATGGAAAACCTTCATTTTTTCTTTTTAACAAATGCACATCATCAACACTGAGGCCCTGTCTATATCAAGCCGGATAACTCCTTAAACGAATAACTATTTAGCCTAAACCCTGTGTCAGCCACACTAACCCATCGTTTAAGGTTCCCCTCCTTGGATATTTTTTTTTACATGGGTAGGTGCGCCGTATATTTCTTGAATCTCAGGCTCTTAGCTCTGTATGGACTCATCAATCGTTTCTAAACAGAGTTCGGCGATGAAGTGACGTCAGAAAGAACGCGCCACAGCCAACTTCATAACAACCGAGGCTCATTTGGAGCCAAACTATTCGAGAAATCGGACTAATTTAGTGCATGGACACGTACAGAGTGGCACATTCGCACAAAAACTCTTTAGTGTTGGACTTTATAGAGGTTCTACTGTACTGTTGAGGAAGCCTCCAATTCTCCACCCTTGTTAGCCATTAGATCAGTGGTTCTTAACCTGGGTTCGATCGAACCCTAGGGGTTCGGTGAGTCGGCCTCAAGGGTTCGGCGGAGGTCAAAACACACCCGACTCATCGTGTAAATACAAACTTCTCCATATCGGCGTATTACGGATACGGCAACAGCTGACTGATTTGCAGGTGTGTAGTTTGTTATGAGTTTATGCACTGTGCTGATTTTGTTTGAACAAGGTGATGTTCATGCACGGTTCATTTTATGCACCAGTAAAAAAAAAACATGGTAACACTTTAGTATGGGGAACATATTCACCATTAATTAGTTGCTTATTAACATGCAAATTAGTAACATATTGACTCTTAACTAGTCATTATTAAGTACTTATTAATGCCTTATTCGGCATGGCCTTATTATAACCATAACCCTCTAACCCTGACCAAATAACTCTAAATTAAGTCTTTATTACTTAGAATAGGTTCCCCTAGTGTCCAAATAACTGTAAATTAAGTCTTTGTTACTTAGAATATGTTCCTCATACTAAAGTGTTACCAAAAACATATAACTTTGTCTTGAATTTGAAAAAATAAATAAATATATTTTTCACTAAAGAAGGGTTCGGTGTATGCGCATATGAAACTGGTGGGGTTCGGTACCTCCAACAAGGTTAAGAACCACTGCATTAGATAAACTCAAAGCCCATTTAGGAGCAGCATAGGAGGTGGGGGTCGGGTGGGGGGGAATTGTTACTTGTGCTTGCCAGTGGCACTGTAGCCAGGTCACTGTGGGCGTTCACGGGGCCAGATGGTTGGGGTCAAAAAGCGTGTTGAGTGAATATTTTAGATGCTGGGAGCGGATATGCACTAACTGAAGGTATATAAAGGCCACAGAATAGAACAAACAAGAGTTGGGGGTCATGTTATTCACAAAGCGTGCACACTGTGTGTGTGTGTGTACCGTGGGATCCGTCCACAGGGAGCACTTCATGCATTGGCGACAGGGAGCGCCCGGCGAACGAGCGTGCTGGCAGAAGTGGTTGTAGCCAGCAATGGGCTCTCGGCAGAGGTAGCACATGAAGCTGCCACAGCGACACGACATGCGGTTGCAGCCCTCCGACTTGACCAGTCCAGTGCCGCACTTGACACACTTCCTGACACGGGCTTCCGTCATGCGCTCCTCGCTGTGGAATAAGAGAGCCACGAAACAGCCAAACACATTGTGAGGTGATTGGGTCATCACTGCAAAGTACACCACGATAATAGCAACAAATGAATGGAAAGTGAACACAGAATAGCCTTTGCTGCTGATAATCATGTTTGTTTTTGCTCTATTGTCTCAGAGTTGTGTATTTTTTAAGCTTTTATATTGAATTTGTATAAGCAATCTTATCAGTTAAGTGATCGCTTTGAAGCCATGCAGGCACTGTGTCTTTTTGTAACCCATCCATCCATCCATTTTCTACCGCTTGTCCCTTTCGGGGTAACGGGGGGTCGCTGGAGCCTATCTCAGCTGCATTCGGGCGGTAGGCGGGGTACACCCTGGACAAGTCGCCACCTCATCACAGGGCCAACACAGATAGACAGACAACATTTACGTTCTCACACTAGGGCCAATTTAGTGTTGCCAATCAACCTATCCCCAGGTGCATGTCTTTGGATGGAAGGAAGCCGAAGTACTTGGAGGGAACCAAGGAGCAAAATTAGGTTCAGGCTCAACTAGTTTGCCTCCTAAATAGGCTGCAGTAAAGCGACCAAACACATCCTCAAACCAATGTAGCATTCTCGCTAGCAGCCAATGTCTCTACACAGTGCCAAGCCACTTTTAAGTCACTAATCCTTGCCTCCGTTGGAGATTGAAGAATAGCTAAACATGCTACACTACACACTGTAGAGCTCGAGCTCTTGAATGTAAACAAAGTGGGCGGATCGATACAAACATCAACAGTAACAATACCAAGTATAGTATTAGTATACAGTCAATACTACAGTGATTAGATCGATATATATTTTTTTTATCATCAAAACATTTTTTGTCGTTTATATTGTTTACAAACTCAGGAAATAAGTCTCTGGACACAGGAAGAATTTCAGGACAAAAACTAAATGATTTAAATCAGAGCCAATAGCAGGAAATAATTAAAATATTTAATTGATTTTTTTTTACATCGCCATCCCGTGTTTTTTGTCTGATTATAATTGTGATCAAAAATGGAATCATTCAATTACTTTGAACATTTAAAGTATGAGTATCAGCTTTGGTAATTGACCAATACTGCCCCTGTAACTACTTGGTATTAAATCGATACCTAAATTTGTAGTATCGTCCAAAACTATCCAAAAACCGAAGATTAAGTGCATAGTAAATTAACAGAAGTGTAGGTAGAACATGTTCCAACAGAAAGTAACCAGATATTAACAATAAATTAACAAATAGATGAATAATAGTTTTGACAAAATAATACAACTGTAAATGACACAATATGTTACCACATACATCAGCAGCTAACTTAGGAGCCTTTGTAACCCATGTAAATTTACAATAATATATCGTGAGACATATTGTTATCGCAGGAGTCTGCAATATATATCGCGATATAGTTTAGGCCTGTGTTTTTCAACCTTTTTTGAGCCAAGGCACATTTTTTGCGTTGAAAAAATCTGGAGGCACACCACCAGCAGAAATCATTAAAAAGCAAAACTCAGTTGACAGTAATTGTTGGATATGACTTTAAACCATAACCAAGCATGCATCACTATAGCTCTTGTCTCGAAGCAGGTGTACTGTCACCACCTGTCACATCACACCCTGACTTATTTTGAGTTTTTTGCTGTTTTCCTGTGTGTAGTGTTTTAGTTCTTGTCTTGCGCTCCTATTTTGGTGGCTTTTTCTCTTATTTTGGTATTTTCCTGTAGCAGTTTCATGTCTTCCTTTGAGCGATATTTCCTGCATCTACTTTGTTTTAGCAATCAAGAATATTTCAGTTGTTTTTATCCTTTTTTGTAGGGACATTGTTGATTGTCATGTCATGTTCGGATGCACACTGTGGACGCCGTCTTTGCTCCACAGTAAGTCTTTGCTGTCGTCCAGCATTCTGTTTTTGTTTACTTTGTAGCCAGTTCAGTTTTAGTTTCGTTCTGCACAGCCTTCCCTAAGCTTCAATGCCTTTTCTTAGGGGCACTCACCTTTTGTTTATTTTTGGTTTAAGCTTTAGAAACAATTTTACCTGCACACTGCCTCCCGCTGTTTCCAACATCTACAAAGCAATTAGCACCGGCTGCCACCTACTTTCTCTGCCGAGCTCTAGACAACACCAACACTCAACAACAACACATAATTTGCAGACTACAATTACTGGTTTGCAAAAAATATTTTTAACCCAAATAGGTGAAATTAGACAATCTCCCATGGCACACCAGACTGTATCTCACGGCACACTAGTGTGCCGCGGCACAGTGGTTGAAAAACACTGGCTTAGGCTATCCCTAGAGACAAAGATAGAATTTATGTTCAATGGTTGACAAAAGTTAGTGTCCTATCAAGCATGTATAAACGGCACGTTAACACTTCTGTTACAGCTCTGACTACTTTTGCAAACCACTGTTTTAAAAAACACCTGATTGAATGAGTGAGGTCCCAAAAGTTAGCAAAATGATCATCATTAGGCTTTTTTCACATGCTACCATTTATATGAAACAGTTAAACAGGTTTGACTCTGAGCTTTAGACTCTGTTGCTCTCTCATTGTTTTAAACAAGGCAGAAAACTGAATAATTTTTGGATGATAAAAAGGAATGAAATTCCAAATGCAACATGTTTAATAGTTAGGTCAATACTGATCTATCCAACAGGCCACTTCCTGTCTGTCAGCACCAGGAAGTAGGAAGATCTGCTCAATGGCTCAAAACAGGAAGTACCGGCCTGGCGGGCTCACAGGAAGCAGCCGGCCTATTTGCTTCCCAGAGGGTTGTCCGGGAAACCCCATCACTACATCCTGGTGTACAAAGAGTAGATGAAGAAGGCACAGAACACATTATGGACTTACAAGAGCACCCTCATGCGGATCTCGTCTTTCTCCAAGACTTGCTTGCACGTCTTTCCTGAATGCAGCTTCCATTGCACGTGGCATTTCCGGCAGCTTTCCTACACACCAACAGACATTTATTTATTTAGGTTAGATTTGATGGTACTTTATTAATCCTGAAGGAAATTAAGTGGTCATCTGTAGCTCTCATTCATACATAATAGGGTTGTCACGATACCAGTATTTCAGTAGTCAATACTTATGAAATGACAAGGTTCTTGTAATTTACAAGTTTTTACCAATACTGTGCTTCAACATCTTTCTGAACAGAATTTAAATTGCAGTAGCAGCTGCCAAGAGCTAACTTTACGTTGAAAAAAAGAACAGCAGTGGCCAAAAGCATCCCAGTAATTCAAAACAAACATTACCATGCTTATAAATATGGTCATAAATAACGACAGTCAACTATTCTACTAAAAATACAAGCAGTGGCGTGAAACCTTCAAGTACATAAAACAAAAACTATGGTAGTAGTGTGACGTTGTCATGTCATTTGTAATGTAAAAATAAAATAAGCAAAAATATAACAGGAAAAACATTTCAACCTTTTCTCATTACATTGTGCCTTTTTTGTTTTAACACTTTTTTTTGGTTTGTTTTATGTCTACAATGTGCCATTAAAAGAGCTGCGTTCAGATGAAATAAGTAAATAAATGTGACCAAACGACAGAAGAGTGTCTTTAAGCAGTGTTTTTGTTGCATTTTTAAAAGTTATAAAAGTTGAGTTAGTTGTATGCCTCTCGAGGTTTTCTGCAAGCTACGGTAATGCACACTCCTTGGGCTTTTGGTGGCGGATCTCCGCTTCCACTTGCACGGCGACAGGCTTCCAATAATACATAAATATATGTAAACAATGTGTCATTTTTTAAGACAGCTTCAGTGCCGACCTTTCGTGACGGGAATTGATGCAGATCGCTGAGGAAAAAGTGTTCAGTAGTCATGATACTGAAAAAAGCAGGTGTTTATTTATTTTTTGTGTGTTGGTATTGACATCAAAGTATCAATACTTGCGACAACCCTAACACATAACCATTCACACAAACACTACATACAATACATGAAAAACAACAATAGTGCAAAAAAAACAGAATTATAAACATACATGCACAGGATTATTTAAATACGTTACCAGTACTACCAATATTACTTTTTAAAAAGGTAAAGTCAGAGAAATAGATGTGCATGCACTGCAGACACAGCAAGGTGTGGCCCCCCTGTGCATGCATTGCCCTTTACTGACTGGTTGCCTAGAAACTGCGAATCCATCCTGCAAGCTTCAGCTAGCCCACATACAGCATTGTCTCACACACACACACACACACACACACACACACACACACACACACACACACACACACACACACACACACACACACACACACACACACACACACACACACACACACACACACACACACACACACACACACACACACACACACACACACAAAATGCTGCAGCTAGTGTTAATCCTTAGCTAAGTGGAACCATCATCAATATTTGAGTCATGACTCATCTAACATTGAAGATTGGCGAGGAGGATGAGGAAGGGGGGGCAGACGTGGCAGCATGTTGCAGAGTTGCATGCATGTGTTTTCCACACAAGACAAAGAAAAGACCTGATCTCGACGAGTAGAGCCTTTTGAAGTCCATTTATAAGCTGATTCAACCTTTGTGTGACAGTTTGAAGTGAAAGCCCCTTTTTGACACATTTAAATGAGTTTACATTGAACGAGGCATTCAGATTTTTACACATTTTGCGGGGGAAAAAAAATAGACCCTCGTGTCACAATAAGCCAGTGTATGGTGAACCATCGCCCCCTACTGTTCACCACTGACTAGACCAGAAAGCATGACAGGCGGCTTGGCTTGCTTTAATAACAGACAGATCTCCACCCAATCCTAAAAAAAAAACACAAACAGACACAGACACAGACACACACACACACACACACACACAGACACACACACACGCACACGCACACGCACACGCACACGCACACGCACACGCACACACACACACACACACACACACACACACACACACACACACACACACACACACACACACACACACACTATAGCAAAGCTCTTCCTTTACGATCCACATCCGTTCTTTCCAGCCTTGGTTTGCACTCCTCCCTTGCAACCATTCCCGCTTGTGCTAACCTGTCATTTAACGGCACCCCCCTGGGGTTCCTCCATTTGTAGCATGCCTCTCTTCCTCCATTTCTTTTGTTTCGTGGCTGCAGCCTGCACATTCCCTTATAAGGCGGTACGAGCCCTTTTGCAGAGGCTCTGCAGGGGAAGTGGGGGCTGCATTGTGTTGTCTTTTCGGGCTGGAGGTGCTGACATAACGCTACATCTGACTTTCCACTGGCCGACATTTGAAAATCATGCCATGGAGAAATGATAATGCAAGCCAGGAACTAGCTTGTTCTAATGTTCTCGGATTTAACCACATGTGGAATACATTAGCCCAAAAGCATGCGAGGGAGGGATGGAGGGGTGGAGAATATGGGTCATACTTCAAGTGAACCACATTTGAAATAAGGGAGGAAGTGTTTTCAGCCAATGAGCAGCCAGTGTGAGGGGTGTGGAGGGAAGAGCTTGCCGATGAGGCAGCATTGAATGAGAAAATAACGGTAGGCAGGCTTATGGAAGTGTGTCAATAACATAATAAGGCCCCGCCCTAACCATAGGCCGAGTTGCTCATGGGGTTGCTTTTCAAAAACTGGAAAAGTACCTATGCTGATTGCTAAATTAATTAAAAAAACAGATAGCTGGTGTAATACATTTGGCCTAATGAGAAGAGACATCGCAACCGAGACCCCACTCACAACCTTAACGTATAAAAAGAGCAAGATACTCCCAACTTTTTTTTTAAGAGCAAATTGTTCGTAATAGAACATTGTAGAGAAATCTTATAAGGTTAAATGCTGACGTCTTAATACTTGATCAAAATGTGCAGCTGTTGCATACACAAACACTGAGGGTGTGTGCAGAATTGTTAAGCTGCAGCTGTGTGCATACAATGTACACTCGAAAAGAGCAAAGAGCACCACTTAGAGGCCCATTGACGGAATTGCATTGGAATTAATGAATTCCTTGGATTCTTGTTAGCATGTAAGCACCAGGGTTAGTTTGTTTGTAACATAACTGTGGATTCAGGATTTTTTTTTAAAGGAATCTTTACTATTGGGAAATGGGGACTTGCGGGGGTCTGCACTCTCCAAGAGTTATTTTAGTTTAAGGCTGAAACGACGCGTCGACATAGTCGACGTCAGCGGTTATGTAAATACGTCGACGCCGTTTTTGTGCGTCGACGCGTGGCATAATTACGTCACACTACCGTCATGGCAGAGCGCAAAGCAGACTGTGCGAGCGAGGGGAAAAACGCACGCCAAAAGTCGTCAAAAGTGTGGGAGTATTTCAATACACAGCCTAATAATGTTGTTGTATGCACACTGTGTCGAGCGGAAATGGCCTATCATAGCAGCACAACGGCTATGAACGAACATTTGAAAAATGTTTTAGCAGGTGAGCATCAGGCAGCGGACTGTCCCCAAATGATAATAAACACCTCCCAGTCAACTACTAGTAACATCACTAGGAGCCCGTTGACCTACTAGAAACTTAAACTGCAGCTCAGCTCGCTCGCAGTCCTGGTTTGAGGTGAAGGCTAATTACCTCTCAGTTCCAGCCACATCGACCCCTTCTGAGCGCCTATTTTCAGCTGCTGGGAATATTGTAAACAAGAAAAGAACCAGAGCATGTAGACATGCTAACCTTTCTTCATTATAACTGTTAGTCACTCACTGGAATGAGTAGAATTGGTTATTGTGTACTGTGTTGGACTGGATGTTTATTTTGCACATTTTAAAAGCAATACTTAATGTTTACAGTGCTCCAGAATATTTAGATTGGCACTTTTTTGTATTGGATGTTATTTTTGCACATTTTATAAATAATAAATAATAAGCAATACTTTCACTTCTGTTGAAATGTTTACACTGTTGTTACAGAATATTTCGTTTTGCACTTTTTTGTATTGGATGTTTATCTTTATTTTTTGTATATTTTAAAGCAAAATAAGCAATACTTTTACTTTTTAAATGCTTATACTATTGCAGAATATTAAGATTTGCACTGGATGTTTACTTTTATATTTGCACATTAAAAAGCAAATAAGCTACTTTTAATTTTGTTAAATGTTAAAAGTTTTAAATGTTTACATTGTTACAGAATATTTTGTCATGTTGTTGTCAATGTTGACTGAGTGGCCATACTTTTTTTTTTGTAAATAAAAGCCATGCCTTTTGAAAAAAACTGGCCTACTTTTATTTTTTCATCTTCATTTTAAATAAAATAAAATAAAAAATAATCGGTAAAAGGAAAAATAATCTATAGATGAATCGAAAAAATAATCTATAGATTAACCGATTAATCGAAAAAATTATCTATAGATTAATCGATAGAAAAATAATTGTTAGCTGCAGCCTTATTTTAGTTATCAATATCAAAATCTACTTCAAAATGCCAGGACTGGTCGGTGAAGTTTGACACCTGACACTCGATTCTCCAGCCCTGTTGTGTTTAAAGTAATTGTTGCTGTTTGTATGCACTGTTGGAATCCCAAATACTCAACCCCATATGAGGGGGATTTTAATTTGCAAAGTTTATAAAATAGCAGCAGTTTTCCAACACTTTTAAAGGCCTACTGAAACCCACTACTACCGACCACGCAGTCTGATAGTTTATATATCAATGATGAAATCTTAACATTGCAACACATGCCAATACGGCCGGGTTAACTTATAAAGTGCAATTTTAAATTTCCCGCTAAACTTCCGGTTGAAAACGTCTTTGTATGATGACGTATGCGAGTGACGTCACTAGTTAAACGGAAGTATTGGTACACCTTTGAATCCAATACAAAAAGCTCTGTTTTCATCTCAAAATTCCACAGTATTCTGGACATCTGTGTTGGTGAATCTTTTGCAATTTGTTTAATGAACAATGAAGACTGCAATGAAGAAAGTTGTAGGTGGGATCGGTGTATTAGCGGCTGGCTGTAGCAACACAACCAGGAGGACTTTGACTTGGATAGCAGACGCTAGCCGACGCTAGCCGGCGCTAGCCAACGCTAGCCGCCGACCGCACGGATGATCGGGTGAAGTCCTTCGTCCTTCCGTCGATCGCTGGAACGCAGGTGAGCACGGGTGTTGATGAGCAGATGAGGGCTGGCTGGCGTAGGTGGAGCGCTAATGTTTTTATCATAGCTCTGTGAGGTCCCGTTGCTAAGTTAGCTTCAATGGCATCGTTAGCAACAGCATTGTTAATCTTCACCAAGCTGGAAAGTATTAACCGTGTATTTACATGTCCAGTGTTTAATAGTATTGTTGATTTTCTGTCTATCCTTCCAGTCAGGGGTTTATTTCTTTTGTTTATATTTGCATTTGAGCCCGATGCTATCACGTTAGCGCCGTAGCTAAAGTGTTTCGCCGATGTATTGTCGTGGAGATAAAAGTCATTGTGAATGTCCATTTCGAGTTCTCGACTCTCATTTTCAAGAGGATATAGTATCCGAGGTGGTTTAAAATACAAATCCGTGATCCACAATAGAAAAAGGAGAAAGTGTGGAATCCAATGAACCCTTCTACCTAAGTTACGGTCAGAGCGAAAAAAGATACGTCCTGCACTGCACTATAGTCCTTCACTGCACTATAGTCCTTCACTCTCACTTTCCTCATCCACAAATCTTTCATCCTCGCTCAAATTAATGGGGTAATCGTCGCTTTCTCGGTCCGAATCTCTCTCGCTGCTGGTGTAAACAATAGAGAAATGTGAGCAGCACTCCAGCTTGTGACGTCACGCTACTTCCGGTAGGGGCAAGGCTTTTTTTAATCAGAGACCAAAAGTTGTCGTCGTTGTTCTCTACTAAATCCTTTCAGCAAAAATATGGCAATATCGCGAAATGATCAAGTATGCCACATAGAATGGATCTGCTATCCCCGTTTAAATAAAACAATTTAATTTCAGTAGGCCTTTAAATAGCGCAACACAATACCGAATCCCTAAAAGATTGATAGGGATGTCCCGATCAACATTTTTGGCCTCCGATACGATTTTTTGGTCTCAGATCCGATACGATTTCGAGTACCCAGCCGATACTTTATCAACAGATCATAGCAGTCAAATGTTTCATAGGAAATAACTAAACACAATACCACATTTTTATAAAGTTATCTTACTATATTTTGAATTTACTAGTATTGTTGTAAATGTGATGATGTATTACATTTTATGGTAAACAAAAGCCAAAACTTCTATTGGCTCCCATTTAAATCCTTTGGGTGTTGCCTAAAAAGCCTTCCTTTATCCAGAGACTTACTCCCTGACTTTGTAAACTATAACAAAAACTACCGAAAATTATTTAGTAACCACTTTAGTTTGGTATACACTGATACTATACTATGTATTGAAAGTATCGACTTCTGGATCTATTATCCCTACTTTACATTAGAGCTTTAGCGGTTAGCTTCTTGAGTTGTCCTGCTTGGTGTGTGTGTGGGCGCAGCATGCTTATCCATTCCTTCTCCTCTAGTCCTCCAGTGATAATGTTACTTACAAGAAACAGTTTATTTTCCACCATGGTGGTGAAGATGACTATTTTAGAAGCGGCTTTGCACTGGGGATAGACATAACTTGTTACAGCTTGCTCTCAAATTGGAGTTGGTGTTCTGGCAAGACACACGCCCTTGGGGAATTCATGCAACTCCAGCATGTGTGTAACAATAAATATAGATGTTTAATCGTGTCTCACTGAGCGTGCATCCTTTTTGAAGGAATCTTTCACGTGAGTACAATCTCCAGACATGTAAATATGGGGACACAGCTGTGTTAAAGATAGGCTTGGCTTGACAGCTCATCAGCTGCTCTGTGAAAAAAGGCAAATATCGGCCACCAATCCAATCCCATGGGACAATTCAATTTTTCAATACAGCTATAAGTGTGTGTGTGTGTGTGTGTGTGTGTGTGTGTGTGTGTGTGTGTGTGTGTGTGTGTATATATATATATATACATATATATACACAAACACATATATATCCATCCATCCATTTTCTACCGCTTGTCCCGTTCGGGGTGGCGGGGGGTGCTGGAGCCTATATCAGCTGCATTTGGGCGGAAGGCAACGTACACCCTGGACAAGTCGCCGCCTCATCACAGGGCCAACACAGATAGACAAACAACATTCATATATACTGTATATATATATATATGTATATGGATATATGTATATGTATAAATATACATGTATGTATGCAGATATGTATGTATGTATGTATGTATACATACAAATATACGCACATATACAGGTATTTATATATATATTTATATAATATATATATATATATATATATATATATATATATATATATATATATATATATATATATATATATATATATATACACACACAATGCATATATATATATATATATATATATATATATATATATATATATATATATATATACATACATGTACTGTATATATTCATAAAAGTATGTATATACAGTATATGTGAGTGTATATATGTAATATATAAATATGCGTGTGTGTGTGTATATATAGATGTAAACTATAACTATAAGTAGATCATTGATATCAATCTCAGACACCTGTGATAAAAAGTCTCCCAGGTGAGTCCAATCAAAGGAAAACTGCTTAAAATTGATGTTCTACATTATTAAGCAGGCCACAGGTTTCAAGCAATATCGAGAAGAAAAAAACATCTCTCTGCTGCTGAAAAGTGTAAGATACTACAGTACCTTGCTCAGGGTATGAAAAAATTGGATATTTCAAAAAAATGTATGCGTGATTATCGAACTGTAAATAATTTTGTTGCTAATTCAGAGCACAAGCAAGTTTGTGCAGATAAGGGCAAAATAAAAAAAGTCTCTGCCAGACAACTTCATCGGATTAAGAGAGAAGCTACTAAAAGGCCATTGCAAAGCAGCAAAGAGGTATTACTAAGGTGTAGGATCCTCAAGAAGTTTGCAAGTGTGCTTAAAGTTAATATTCGGCCATCCCTAAACAATGCTCACAAGCAGAAACGGTTGCAGTGGGCTCAGGAATACATGAAGACTAATTTTTTTAAACAGTTTTGTTTAGCGATGAGTGCCGTGCAACCCTAGATGGAGCAGCGTATGGTTGGTGAATGGTCACAATGTCCCAACAAAGCTGAGACGGCAGGAATCATGGGGAGAGAGCTGGTAGGTCCCTTTAGGGTCCCTGAGGTTGTGAAAATTACCTCTGCAAAGTATGTAGAGTTTATGACTGACCACTTTCTTCTATGGTACAAAAAGAAGAACCGTACCGTACAAAAAATCATCTTCATGCAGGACAATGCCTCATATCATGCTGCAAAAAACACCACAGAGTCACTGGCTGCTATGGGCATAAGAGAGAAACTGATGGTGTGACCACCATCCTCTCCTGACCTCAACCCTATTGAGAGCCTCTGGAGCATCATCAAACAAAAGATCTATGAGGGTAGGAGACAGTTAATATCCAAGCAGCAGCTCTGAGACGCTATTCTAACATCCTGCAAAGAAATTAAAACTGAAACTGTCTAAAAACTCACAAGTTCAATGGATACAAGGCTTATGAAAGTGATATCAAGCAAGGGGTCCTATATTACCATGTAACTCAGCCTGTTTAATCAAAAAGTTTTTTCAATCAAAAATATTTTAAACTATATGGTCTTATAATGCTACAAATTCAAAATGTAATCATTTTTAGTTCTTTACAGCCTATAAAATGTCTTGAAACGCTGTTGTGCTTAATACTTTGGAACAGTGGACTTTGAGTTATTTATTGTATTTATTTATTGTAAAAATACTGTCATCATTTCGATATTTGTTCAATGAAGTTTGAATTACACTAACGGCTGATGACTTGAAAATTATACTGACAATTGCATCAATTATTTATGAAAATTTGATTAAAATGTACTTTGCATAATAATTTGGAACACAGTGTGTGTGTGTGTTGTGTGTGTGTGTGTGTGTGTGTATATATATATATATATATACATATATATATATATATACATAGTGTGTGTGCATGTAAATAAAGGCTTTTAATTTAACAGTTGACAAATGTTCAGCATTTTCTCCTGTTACAAATCCAAGGCATCTACTGTCAACAGATGACATTAAACAGATACTGTGAAACACTATCTACTAAGGCTTGCACTGCTTAGATAGTCAAGTCGAAAGTTGTAATTCAATAGAAGAGGAATCTGCAACTGTTTCATCTATAGTCAGATTGCAACCTCTGGTCGTTAAAAAAACATGTGAGTAACACGGTGTTAAGTGTTGACTCAAATATTGCAATTCGGGAGGGTATGACACATTTGCAACACGCACATGGGAGGACTGTCATCCTGGTTATGGAGACTTTTAGACTAATTCATTGCGTTCTTGCCCTCTTGCCAGCATTCCTCAGACAGCAGGAGGAGGAACAGTGATAAGAGGTGACCTCTCCAGATGGCACCATTCCCCCCGCCCACTTTCAATCCCTCCTCTTGCACATGCTTGACCTCTGCACCCAGCCTGATTCCTGCTGCTCCACTCACTGTAAACCTATGCCAGTCAGTGGAGCAACACATTTATGATGCACTCCCATGGAATTTGTATGCATCATTAATAAATGATGACATCTGGCTTCAATTATTCTAACCAATAAAGGGAATACAGGATTTACCTTGCGACAGCGAGGGTTGGGGCAGCTGAAGAGAGACATTGCTTTGTCCAATAAGGCCGGGAAGTTGCAAAATGGACATCTGGATGAGGGGTGAAAGTATGAGGATGTTAGTATAGCACTCAAAAACATGTATATGGTAAAAAAAAATAAAAAAATACAAAACTACACTGCTAGCTAACTCAAACATGTTACCAGTTCCTAAGAGTCTTCTGAATCAGACAGTGTGGGGGTGTACATTTTGCAAAAAAAAAGTTGAATAATAATAATAATAATGGATTAGATTTTATATCGCGCTTTTCTATTATTAGATACTCAAAGTGGGAACCCATCATTCATTCACACCTGGTGGTGGTAAGCTACATTTGTAGCCACAGATGCCCTGGGGTAGACTGACGGAAGCGTGGCTGCCAGTTTGCGCCTACGGCCCCTCCGACCACCACCTATCATTCATTCATCATTCATTCACCAGTGTGAGCGGCACCGGGGGCAAGGGTGAAGTGTCCTGCCCAAGGACACAACGGCAGCAATTTGGATGTCAAGAGGCGGGGAGCGAACCTCCAACCCTCAGGTTTCTGGCACGGCTGCTCTACCCACTACGCCATTCCGCCCCATACTTTTGAGGGTAAGTGTATCCTTACATTCAAACCCATCCACGTTAAAGTCGAGGGAAGAGAATAAAATATATATTTAAAGAAACCGACATAGATTACAACATTTCCATCCATCCATTTTCTACCCCTTGTCCCTTTTGGGGTCGAAGGGGGGTGCTGGAGCCTATCTCAGCCGCATTCGGGCGGAAGGCGGGGTACACCCTGGACAAGTTGCAATATTTATGGCTCTGAAAAAGGGAAATGCTATTGCATAATAAGCATTCAAGTAGTAATAATGTTATCAAAGTACAGCTTTGATTTTCTTTACTTTGAGATAAACATAATTAATAGTTAACTACTAAAGTCACTACTGCCTAGTTTCTCTTGTTATATTCTTATTTTACTGTTATGTTTTTATTCTCATTGTTGCTTTTTATTTTTATTCTTATTGTAATATTTTTCTATTTTGTTTGCATTTATACCCCCATTACTTACTTTTTAAATTTGATCTCAATTCTGTACACTGCTGCTGGAATTTTAATTTTCCTGAGGGAACTCTCCTGAAGGAATCAATAAAGTACTATCTATCTATCTATCTA
>NC_084755.1:21038380-21073380 GCF_033978785.1 Entelurus aequoreus | reverse complement strand
ATCTAGTAACAGCATTTCATGAATAATATCCTTAGATTAACATTCTGACAGGCCTCTCCCCCTTCATCTTCACCATCTACACCACCGATTTCCACTATCAGTCAGAGTCCTGCCACCTTCAGAAGTTGTCTGATGACTCTGCGATAGTGGGGTGTATTGAGGATAGTGATGATGAGGACACTGGTAAAGGACTTTGTCACATGGTGTGGAAAGAACCACCTCCAGCTCAATGTGACGAAGACCAAGGAGCTGGTTGTGGACCTGGGAAGGAGGAGTACTCCGGCGACCCCTGTTTCTATCAGGGGGGTCGATGTGGACATGGTTGAGGATTATAAATACCTCGGAGTACACATCGACAACAAGCTGAATGGGTCAAAACACGCTGAGGCACTCTACAAGAAGGAACAGAGCCGCCTCTACTCCCTCAGGAGGCTAGAATCCTTCAATGTCTATACAAAGATGATGAAGATGTTCTACGAGTCGGTGGTGGCGGGCGCCTTGTTGTACACCGTGGCCTGCTGGGGCAGCGGACTGAGAGCGAGGGACGCAAACAGGCTGGACAAGCTGGTAAAGAAGGCCAATAACGTGGTGGGAGTGGAGCTAGACTCTGGCGGTGTTGTCAGAGAGGAGAAGTCTAGCACAGCTCCTAGCCATTATGGACAACACCTCCCACCCACTACACTCGGACCTGGCGGAGAGAATGAGCACGTTCAGTGGAAGGCTCAGACTCCCAAAATGCAACATGGAACGACACGGGAGGTCCTTCATACCGACAGCCATCAGACTGTATAATGCACATGTTTCTTCTTGACTGCACTTAAATGTAGAATATATGTATAATATATTTATATTATTCACGTGTGAATAATGCTGTATAGTATTTATTGTCTATTGTGAGCGAACTGTGGTGCTGAATTTCCCCCAGGGATCAATAAAGTACTTTCTATTCTATTCTATTAATAAATGGCTGTAAAATAAGCACACATCTGAGTCATAGTGTTACAACCTGACAATTACACATTGTGTGGTGTTGGAGTTGTCCGACGTTTTGTGTGGCCATAAACGCAGCACTGGCTAAGTGCCATGAGTGCTTAGTGTTGGTGCAGGTGAGACAGAGCGAGCTGCTTCTGTTGATATGATAATGACTAAGAGTTGGTTTAAGCCTGGGTTGTATGGCAGAAAAAGACCAGTTTTTCTAGATCGTTTTTTCCTAATGTTTTGGTGTGCTTACAAACAGGTTTGCTCAATAAAGTGATTGATGGAATTCCTGTCTTTAAACATCTCGACGGACGATAATTGAACTGTGTTGACAAACATAATTTTATCCGTTAGGGACACTCTTGTTGTCACCTGTCACTCAGAGAGTTGCGTTGCAAAATCATACAGAATCAATTGTGTTTATTTTGTTTAGAGTTCAGATGGGATTTTTGATTTTCTGCCCGGCATAAATTTGCTGTGTCCAGAGTCTGCGTGAACAGTGCGCAATTGCGCACCTTAGAGGGAACGTTGGTCATAGGGAAACTGGGGATCGAACCTGCAACCTTCACGTTGGGAGACAACCGCTGTACCACCTGAAGTATCACAGGCTCGCCTAACTTTTCATTTATATATTCAAGATATGACTGCTGCTTATTCATTGAGTGTCATTACTTCGCACGGCTACTTTCAAACATAAAAACGACAATATTCTATACCTTTCCGGTACCAAACACCGCCTCCTGAGCGTATTTGACGAGGCACTCTTGACAGAACAGGTGACCGTCTGAACATTGCGTCATTTTCTCAAAGGCAAACTCCCCGTAGCAGCAGCCGCACTCAATCAGCTGCCCATCCTGAATAAAAACAGGAATAATACTATTTATTAACTGACATAATAAAGTATGATTATTGAGATGAGCTCATATCAAATTATGAAAAATCATGCGGCATGTTTTCTAGACGGTGAAATAATTACTTTCTTGTATTCATCTTCATTGACTTGCAGCGCTAGAAGGAAATCTTCATGCTGGAAAAGAGAATGGAGTTATTTGAATGCTTGAATCTCCTAACTTTGAAAGAAATGAGCGTGGATGAAGGAATAATGTACCTCAGCCCATTCCTTGGCCTTCTGCTGAAAGAATGTAACCTCCTTTTTTAAAGAATCGTCCAGGTTGCTGTACGTCCTGCAATAGCGGCGGTCATTCTCCAAGAAGTACATTCTCTTGTCAAATTTCACCTCACCTGCAGCACAGAAAGAGATGATACATTCAGGTTATTTTCTTAAACGCAGTGTTTGCTTTACAGGCAACACAAATAGAAATGTCATCCAATGCTGTACCTTGAAAGAGCTCTTTGTTCTAAGTAGCTAACTTTGTGAGTGGAGAGGCGAGCAAGTGTACATACAAATTGTTCTTTTAATCTTTCCTTACCGTATTCAAAATGAAAATCAATGAAGCAGCGCTCAGAAGATGCTCTGCTTCGTCGTCTCTTTCCTGAGGGGTCGCCTGAATCTTGCCACTTTTTCACTGCTTCAAATAAGGCCTGGGGACAGGTTAAGCAAGACATTGAACAAGCACTTGGTTGCATTTATTTTGCTTTAGAATATCTAAAAGAATGTACAACAGTTCAACAAAAAACATTTAAATGTGTGTGGTATCTCTCATCTTCAAACCCTGTTAGATGCGTGATTAAAGATTGCCAGAGGATATACATTTTCGGATTGTAATCAATTTCTTAAATAAAAAAAATGGAAACTAAAAACATTTTCTAAATATACATATTTTTCCACACAATAACTATTTTTCTCCATTCAGTGTTTTAAAAAATATTGCGTGAAAATCAAAGTCGCTGCTAAACATTGACGAATTGACAAATTTTTATTATGCTGTTTTTAAAAAAAAAATAGTTATGTACCGGTAAAACACTAAATTGGCCCTAGTGTGTGAATGTGAGTGTGAATGTTGTCTGTCTATCTGTGTTGGCCCTGCGATGAGGTGGCGACTTGTCCAGGGTGTACCCCGCCTTCCGCCCGAATGCAGCTGAGATAGGCTCCAGCACCCCCCGCGACCCCAAAAGGGACAAGCGGTAGAAAATGGATGGATGGATGTAAACATACAGGCTTTAAATTAAATGATGAATCCTTATAGAGTATATTGGGTAGGAGACGTGTTAATTCTTTCAGATAAATGTTTGCTTTATTTTTGGTCATAACTTTGGCTGTGTTACTCTGGTTTTTGTCCTAATGCTAGGTTCACACCAACGGCGCTTTAAAGCGGCATGCAAAGCGGCATGCAAAGCGGCGTTAAAGCGTAACAAAGCGTGATTAAAGCGCGAGGGTCGTAATGGATCGTGGGAAAGCTTGTAGTGAAGCGGGACATGCGGCAAGTTCGCCAAAAATTTTTAAACGGTTTAAAAAAACTCGCCGCTCTGTCAAGAATGGAATAAAGCGCCGAGAGCGTATCAAAGCGTGACAAAGCTCAGCAAAGCTTGACTCAAAGCGTAGGAAAGCTTACCAGATCTTGGTTCAAAGCGCGGACCCCAGTCTACAACTACAAATAGGAAGTGACTGTGATATTGACTAGTGTCATTGAAACTTTATGTAAAACCAACACAGGATTACAAATCCATTCTCTTTTGCATCATTGCCTTTTTTATACGATGATCATTGTTTCTGTACTTCTGTGAGTTTGCTGTTTGATGTTACAGTTTGACATTACTGTCTATAATTTTTCTGTATGAAAATGTAAACAAAAATGGTTCTTAACTTTCTACTTTGTGGACAATGTTGATCCACTCTCTTGTATCATCTCATACAACATAATGTACCCTTTGTCATATGAACCCCACATTATGTAACCTGATTGGTGAACAGTGATACTATTTGTGCTTTTTTGTTTGGTCAAGTTTGTTGCTTGCTGTACATGTTGATAACATCTTCCTTAATAATAAAGAGAATATGTTACGTTTAAAAGAAATGCCTTTTATTATTGTCAACTAGCATAAGAAATGAAAGATAGATATTTATTAAGATGACAAAGAAATAAAAGAAATGAAGATATAAAACATAATATAACGAAAAAAAATAGAAATTGAAAAAATAAATGAATATAAAAAATGTGTGGAAAACAGTATACTGAGTTTTTCACATTTGTTTTTACTTATTTGTTTATCATATTTCTCTTTTTTATTACATTATGTGTTTTATCTTGTATATAATAAAACAAAAAGAGTAATCAAATAAATAGATACATCTAAAAAATGTGGGGAAAACTTAGTATACTGAGTTTTTCACTTTTTTTACTTATTTGTTTATCATATTTCTCTTTTTTATTACATTATGTGTTTTATCTTGTATATAATAAAACAAAAAGAGAAATAAAAAAATAGATAAATCTAAAAAATGAGGGGAAAACTTAGTATACTGAGTTTTTCACATTTTTTTCTTATTTTTTTGTCATATTTCTCTTTTTTATTATATTATGTGTGCGCACGCAATTTATTCATCAAATTCACAAAATAATAATCGCATCAAAGCGTAATAAAGTTCAATAAAGCGTAATAAAACGCATCAAAGCGTGATTTAAAGCGTATCAAAGCGGGATCAAAACGGCATCAAATCATGAGGAACGGTAACAAAGCGGGAAATAATTAGTATCAGAGCGTATCAAAGCATAACATTACTTCGGAGATCGGGATATTCGTGGAAAAATTGACAAAAATGACGGCGCTTTGATCGCCACTTTAAAGCGCGGCAAGCGCCGTTGGTGTGAACCAGGCATAATCGGGTTTTTTTTTCATGTCCAATAATAATATTTTTATTTCAAATGATTTTAAATATCAACGATACACTGGTAAATAATTGGTAAAACACATCCATTCATACCAACAATAAATACATCATTCTCAAAGATACAAACAACGGCAATACAGTGCACACGTATAGCTCAGACATATCTGTTGTACAGTCTTATGGCCGAAGGAACAAAAGATTGTGTAAAACTTTCCATTTTGCAGTGTAATAAGAGGAGCCTGTTGCTACGGTTACTCGTCTGAGCGGCCATCGTGTCATGCAAAGGATGTCTGGGGTAACTAAGGATGCCCTGCACGAGGGCCCTTATCCTTCTCTCAAGCAAAGCTCCCAGAGTCCACATTTTCCCCATCACAGAAATATATTTCCTGATCAGCCTGTCCAAGGGGGCTCAAGAAGAAAATGGCACTAGCTACTACAGACTGATATAATATGTGTAACATCAAAGTTACACAAAGGGTTAAGATTTAAAAATCATGACATGTATCTTTATTTAAGATTGAAGCTGACTGAAAGATTTGAGCAAAAAGTAGTACAAAATATAAATCCAAAAATGTTGTATAGGTCTTTTTCATCCTCGCTTTAATAAACTATGGAATTATGTATGCCCCAGAGAGTAAAAAATATCAAAAATATACTTAGTATCTGAAATGTGCACTTCAGACTAGTTTAAAAAGATTTTATAATTTGATTTTGAAAGGCTGACATTTTTGTCATTTGCACCTTGAGTATAATTTGTTTTGTATATGACAGTGTACATAAAATAAATATGAACATCTAAAGATCTTTCGTAGCCTAATAATAATAATAATAGACATATCGTCCTTGAAATGTATTTTAAGGAAATTATTTGATGTTTTTTTTTTTAAACCTTTTCTATGTACACTTACTGGCTTTTAAAGGGTTGAACATCAAAAACATAATATTAATTTAAAAAACAAATATTGTAAACTACTGCACTCTAACCAACAACAAAAATCAGCAATAACTTCCTGATCCTTGAATTTGTCTTAATCTGAAATGAACTGAAATCAACGCAACTTTGGCACAACATTCTTCGAGTGGACTTCAGTACCTTTCGTGTGATTGCATAGTGTCCCTTCAGGACATTGAGGGCATATTTAATGTCCTGGCAGCTGATCATCCGGAAATCTGCCATGAGCAAGTCTGCTGCCTGCATCATGGTGGCTGAAACCACAGGACCCAGCTTGGTGTAATCAAACAGGTCGTCCGTTACCTGAAAAGATATTTAAAAATATTAGGGTGTGACTTTGTATGCAATTTTAGATCGTAAGATGGGCTGTTGCTGTTCTTTATATGCTTGTAGGGTGTTACCTCTGTGTCGGTGTCTCCAGACTCCAGTAGGATGCTTGTGGGTGCTACTGCAGCCGCTGCAGCCTCGGTCTTTGGGTACTCTGGGCTCTCCAACAGCAGGTTACATACACTACAAATATAGCAAAGGAAAAGTACACACACACATCTATAGTTAGCTGCACTGATGGGCATACAGTACTAGTATTAATAACCAATAAAAGGGACATATGATGAATTTCATCTTTTCTGACTTTAAAATGTTGTCTCCCTCTGCTTCAGGCTATGGGAAAACACGCAATAAAAGGTAGGATAAAGTATTATTTTCATATAATCTTAGCATGTGCATAGTATCACTGACGTGCAACATGCCGTGACATAAATGCAGCTTTTTTATGCTGAGTCTGAATCGATTGCTTTTTGTTGTGACTGAGTTAATCTGTATAATGTTTATGAAGTTTATTTTCCACCTTGTCTAGAAAAACAATAGCGGCGACGACTTCAAGACGTATTATTTAAACAAGCGTATCTTTTCAAAACATAAATTATGATACATTTGGAAAGGGTGGGGCCTGGATTCATTTGCAATCTGGGAATGTCTCCATATTTGAACATTTTGCAGACAAAAAATACAGGTTATGAACGTGGCGGTGAAGCAAAATTTACACCAAAGCATCTTCAATACATATTACCTAGACCACTAAGAAGTGTTTTAAATCATCATAGGTCCCTTTTAAACGGCGTTTATGATAACAAAGCGGAAAATCAGATTAAAAAAGATGCTTCTCACGCATTCAAGTCTTTCAAATTATTTGTTTGGATCAATTCTGCTACATAGGCTTCTTGGATGTCTGGAAAGAGATCCAACTTGAGAAAGAGAGGAAA
Source organism: Entelurus aequoreus (assembly GCF_033978785.1). Classification (NCBI taxonomy): domain Eukaryota; kingdom Metazoa; phylum Chordata; class Actinopteri; order Syngnathiformes; family Syngnathidae; genus Entelurus; species Entelurus aequoreus. The sequence continues at coordinate 21,066,398 of NC_084755.1, read as the reverse complement.
AAAACAATAAATAGAAGTACAGCACATTGACAAAACAACAAAAAAGGTGCAACATTACTACTTACGACACCAGTGATGAGAGTTCTGGCGAGGGGCTGCGTCTCTCGTGGCACAGAGGGACCGGGCCTTGGATCCTCTATTGTGGGAATGTTAACGGGAATAATAGGGGCCGCAACCAAGCCAGGGGCCGGATTGATCTTTTCTGGGTTTGGGTCTGGTGCCAGAAAGAGTGTCTCTACTCTGTTGTCGGTACTTGATGCTACAGGGGCTGGAAGAGCAGGAGGGTTCAAGTTTATGTTGCCATTTGAGGCGCCACCTTGTGGTTGGGAATTGGAACCGGCCTTCCCGGCTGCCTGGCTTCCTATCATGATCCGGTGACCTGCCTCTGGAGGTCCCAGCCTCTCTGGGGCAGCGGCTATCAGAACTGCAGAGTGAGTTACCATCTGAGGGCCCTGAGCGGGCTGGACTACAGGCTGGGCCGGGGCTTGGGCGAGGGGTTTGGGTTCAATCTGAACAAGATTGCCCTGCATAGGATGTACATAGGGCTGCGTCGTGACCCTGGGCGTGCTCTGCTGCTGAGCCGGCGCAATAAAAGCGGACGCTTGGATGACGGGTTTTTGTGTAAGGATGACAATGTCCAACTTCCTTGCCTGGACAGGCTGTGGTACTAATGCTGCGTTGCCTCTTGGCTGAGGCTCTGCAGATGTGCTAGGTTTGGGCTGCTGTGCAGATGAAGTACTTGCCTGAGGATTGTCTTGCGTGCTGGTGAAAGCCTTGTCTTGATTTACTGTGGAAGAGCCAGGCAGTGTCTTTGCAAGCGCATGTTTCGAGGTGCTTGGCTGGGGCTCAACTAGTGGATGTCCCGCAGAGCCAGCCAGTGCAGGTCCAGAAGTGCTAGGCTCAACTTGTGCTTGTGCATGTCCTCCGATTGTGACAGCTGGTGTGGAGGTGGGTTGATCTTCGTTCTTTACACCACCTTTTTGCTGCTCTGAGTTCTTGGCAAGGTTTGGATGAGTTACTTCCTCCATCTTGACTGCCATGAGGAAAGTAGTATCTCTGGAGGTAGAGGGGAGCGAGTCTGGGTCTCCCTTAGGTCCTCCAGACGTTGCACTGTGTTGACCAGCAACTTGAAAGTTTCTTAAGCCCCCGTTCCACTTTGCCGCTGGACGTATTACATGTCGGCGTGCAGGTGCGAGTGGCCGTATGACAAGTCGGCGTGCAGGAGATCGTTGCTACAAGGTACAAAAGAGATCCTGTCATCTATGTTGCGTTTATAACCTTTGAAGTATTTATTGTCTTTAACCTATGATGTCACACTACATATGTAAGCAGATTCTATTGCGCTGAGAAAGCGAGACAGATAATGATACATACAGAGATTGGTTGAATCCTGGCTGAATAAACATTATTAATAAACGTCCATAACTCAGTAAAACGGTACAAGTTGAAAGACAACTTTTTACCTGCGCCTGGCTGAAGAATACAAATAATACACAGTCAAATAACATCACTTTGGTTCTTTTTAGTTCACTTTTTCCTTCATTAAAGCCCAGTCCCAATAGGACCCCTCACCCTACTTTTTAGCCCTATCCCTACATTTTGCGCGTTCCCGTGAAGGTAGTGGTGTACCAATGACTCTTTGCATGTAGCGGTAGTGGGTATAACGAGGAGTAGGGGGTATGAATGCAGCCCTTCAGAGTGAGGAATTTCAGATGCTGACTTGTTCATGAAGGGCCATAGAAAAATGCACAATTTCTGCGTAAGTTATATAATAGATTACATGTTAGTTTGGAACCTTAGTTTGTAATGTAAGCCAGCTCGCCACGATAGCTAACGTTAGGCTAAAATACTAAATAATAATACTTGAATACTAAAACTTTAAAGCTTGCGGATGTGAAAACATTAACGATACATACCTTCAAAATTTTCACAAGAGGCAACAGTCGTAGATGGCGGCTTCTTCTCAGTGTAGTTATTCGTTTATTCAGCATTATGAATATAAAAAAAAGCGATCTCAGCCGTTAACTCTATTGCTAGGCATAGTGTAAATGTTGCAAACAGCCTCTATAAGTGAGCATAATAAAGAGCGTGTCCTTCTTCATGACTAGGAAGAATATATGCTGATTATCAGAGCGCCCACAAAGTAGGAGAAGATGCAAAAATGATCATTAAGCACGCGCACTGTGATTTATGAAGACTTAAACTGTTCTGCGGGTGCTATTTTATCTCTTTATTTAGAACGTCAGAAATCTGACATATTTACACACAAATAGCTGTGAGAAAAGAGGACATTGGACTGCAAAGACAGGCGATGGAGAGAAAATCCTTTGTGTGTGATCATATTTGGACTGTCATAAATGAATGATCGACATATCGTCTATTCAGTAATATCATTGTATTACTGTATAGCTGCTGGATGACTTAAAGGGGAACTGCACTTTTTTATGAATTTTGCCTATCATTCACAATCACTATGAAAGACACGACGACGGATGGATTTTTTTTAATGCATTCTTAGTGACTTAGGTGTTAATTTAGGTACAAGTTCCGACCTACACTAATACTCGACTTCGAACGCTTTTCTAGGACTTCCTGTACATACAATTTATAGTCTATTTCTTACCTCCAGTATGCTGACATCGTCTTCTGCAACATCGTCTGGCACTAAAACAGGACTGCAAGTTACCAAAGGCACAGCCTCCTCCTCATCAGAATCATCAGAAATGGTGATGAGCTCCCTCTGGCGGCTGCTGGTGCCTTCACAACACATCCATATGCGTTCAAATTAGGAATGTTCCGATCAGGGTTTCATGCAGCCGGTTCTGATACAGATCATCCACAAATCACTTGTATTAACTGTAAATTTTTCAATGGATTATATGGATTTACCGAGGAGCTCAATCCATTTTGCTTTACAAATGCTGCACATGCACAAACACAACTTCCGGCTGCTACAGTTTTACGACTTCGAGTCATAACTTTTTCAAGTCATAACTTTTTTTTTTTTTTAAATGAACAACTTTAGATTACGAAAATCATTTCCGAAAAAATTTAGCACCTTAATTATTAGCATGAAATGCAGGCCTATTTAGTTACACCAATACATCACCCAGACTCAAAAATGTAATAAAATGGTCAGTTTTAAATTTGAATAATGAACAATGTGGATGGATAAAAGTTACTTACATTTTGTAAAGTGTAGTTGTGGATTATCAATAGGTACTTTAGCAAACCGTTGTTTTAAAAAACAAAAAAAAAATTCCTATATTTTGGAAGAACTACCGTCAAGGAAGTTGCTGAGTTTTAGTGCGTGCGCAGCTGGGGCAGTTCAGTCAATCCGGCGATGCCAATCACTAGCTTGCGCTGCTAATCGCCAGCTACTGAATGTAATAATATAATTATTTATTCGTCATTTTATTCTAGGAATGTAACGGTATCAAAATCTCATGATACAATATTATCAGGATAGTAAGGCCACGGTACAATATTATTGTGGTATATGTTCCCCAATAAAAAAAGACTTAAAAATGTTATAGTGTGTAAAATGAAGTGGCAGGAATGTTAAGGATCAACACACAATTACTGTATTAAATACACACATAATGCTCAAATATTCTAATCATATTTATTACTACAAATACTTACAGTGGGTACGGAAGTATTCAAATCCTTTTGAATTTTGCACTCTTTGTTTCAACGGTACAGGTAACCCATGCTAAAGTCCGTACCTCGGTTTTAGAGCCAATTGCCCTTACATCATCACAACATTTGTTTTTGGCAGCACTGTTCCAGTGATTAAAGTACATCTGTCTTTAACAGCCAAACTTTCAGTGCATCACTAGTTAATAGTGAGCAAATAATAAACTATATATATATATCAATCAATCAATCAATCAATCAATGTTTATTTATATAGCCCTAAATCACAAGTGTCTCAAAGGCCTGTACAAGCCACAACGACATCCTCGATATATATATATATGTATATATATATATATATATATATATATATATATATATATATATATATACATATATATACATATATATACATATATATATATATATATATATATATATATATATATATATATATATATATATATATATATATATATATATATATATATATATATATAATTTCATACTGTAACTACCTGCCGGTGTTAATGTGTATGTTATGATCGTTCATTTTTCCCATGGTTTGTGAACAGACCGTGTCGGCGGAGAATGAGTCTAGGAGTGAAGCACAGAGATGTGTTTGAACGGAGGAAATACTTGTTGGAATTGGGCCTGTTAGCATACAATTGGCAAGAAAAGCAAAGATGTGGTGGCTAATATGTTGCTTTTGCGCACCGCTACAATCAGACACATTAAGGGGAAATCTTAAGGTGTCTTTATTCTCCGAGTCAAGACCAATAGACAAAGACATTCTGTGCCTGCCTGCAAGACCGCATTCAGGGCAGGAATACTGCACACGCCTCAACGTGAGCTCAAATTATAGGTACCAGTATATTAATTCATTCACTGCTTTCACATTGGAAAACAAAAAGGTTTAACTAACTAAATACACAATAAATCTTTCAAAAAGGTTTAACTAACTAAATACACAATAAATCTTTCTATTGTTAACTAATTTAAAAAAATATTAGGCAACATCAGAACAGCCATTTTTTCAGATTTGCCATAGAAGTGTTTTCTTGCAAAAGGTGCAGTGTGCTTCATATCAAGTGTTTTCATGTAACAACAACCAGAACATCAGCAATGGTACAGGAAAGCACAACAATATGTTATTGTCTGTGAAAGGGACTGTTAGCATCTCTACTAAAGATACATGGTTAACTTTCGCAGAATTGAACAAACAGAGAACTTATCGACTACGGGGGTCGGCACAGACTACAAAGGCGGACGCGCCAAATTTTTTAGGACTTATGCAGATCCCAAATACAGAACAGCAGGTACCAGAAGGTTGGAAAAGTTGCTTTTGCATAATAGTGCGAAACAAAACACCTGATAATGTCTTACCTTATACACACACCATAATAATACTTGTATGTTGAAGCACAGTACAATCCATCAAGCTGTGCGGTTTCATAGCTTACCAAAGTCGTACTAAAATATTTTGATAGATTTTTGAGCACCGTGTGTAATGTTCTATATTTTCAATGGAACATATAAAATGTTGATGTTGTTTACTTGAGTCATATTGCAGTCTCCGGGTATCTCTTGTATGTGACTGCCATTATATTGCAGTCTACACGTATCTCTTATGTCTACTGGTCACACTTATCATTTCACCATGTACCAAATAAAATAGCTTTGAGGTCGGTAACCAGAATTATTACGTACATTGGGCGCACCGGGTTATAAGGCGCACTGTTGAGTTTTGAGGGGAAAAAAGGATTTTAAGTGCGCCTTATAGTCCGGAAAATATGGTACATACTTTTTCCACAAAAAACAACGAATACTGATAAGTGGACAGGAAATGAATCAAATTGTGTATATTGTGGCTAAGAATACTTTACAAGCAGTGACATGCTGTCAGGGGAGGCAAGTGAGGCAGTGCCTTATCTTGCCACCAGGGGGGTAAAAGGCTTAACCATGCATCCATCCATCCATTTTCTACCGTGAGATGTTAAAAACCAAAGTAATAAAATAAAATATGTTTTAATATTTCTCTTTTGGTCTATGCTTTCTATGTGATTTTGGTGTGGTTCCTGTATATTTTGATAATTTTCATGGTCAAAATCGCGGAAATTCCATGTTTCCTGATGAAAATAACAAGGCAGACGAGAAGTGAGGCAGACACAGGTAGTGCCTCCACAGCTACACGCTACATGAGGCAGCAAGTACCTCTGCCTCAAAGTAGGTGGCGATATATTGTCATCTTACAGTTCAATGCCTCAGCAATACTCTGACTCACCACACTGGGAAAAGTGAGGGCGCTCAAGCTAGCAAACATGTATCTCCAGTGGAAGCAAGCCTTTTTTTTTTAAACTGTATTTATAACAAACATGGCATTTTTATTAGAGTAAGCCAGCGTTTGTGGGGGGGTTTTGTCAGATGCAACAATATTGTTTTATTGCTTGGAATGAAATTGAATTGAATGAATGTGTCTGCCAATATGGAGAATTATATACTGTATCCAAGATTAAATACTTTTCTAAACTGGACTTTAAGACAAAATGAATGTGATCATACAAAGTACGTTTTCATGGAGGACAGCTATTGCTGCTTCAGATACAAATACAGAATGGTAAGATACACTCACAATACTATATTTACTTTGTTAAAAGCAAATGGGACCAAAAAGTATTTAATAACAACTTTATCAAATACTTTGTGGACCCATTTATCATATCATAATATCATTATGATAATGTTTTTATGAAAGCGAATCACTCCCTTCTTTTTGCTGTTACTCTAATATAAAAAAAAATCTAAACGATTTTGTGTGTCTGTATGCGGAGTAAAACTCTGGAACAAACTGGACTTACAACACAAGCAATGCCAAACTATTAATCGATTTAAACTACTATACAAACATCGGGTCTGGTTCAAATATAGAGATGAGGGTCTTTAATTTGATCTGCTGTTGTACTCTGCTTAAAAGTGTTAACATGTGCTCAATGTTTCCTTACCATTACTACTATGTTGTCTATTACCATTGTTGGTATTTTGTCTATTACCATTGTTGGTATGTTCATTCTTCCTACATTGTTGATACAAATTATTGTTACAGTGTAATACTTATTGTCACCTGTGTTAATGCCACCATGATACAACATTTGTATCATAATCCTTAAACAAAGTAACAGTGAAACTCAATGTATTAATCACTGAATTGAGAACTGGGGGTGGGATTAAATCAATTATCTTCTTCCCACTCCCTTTCAGGCAAAACTGGACCATCATGCTTACATACTGTACATTACCTTTTGAATTATATCAATTTATATTATTACGTGTTGTCTACCTTGTACTTTTTTTTATGTCATTGCCTGAAATAAATGACTAAATGAATGAATGAAATGAATGAATGTGCAACCTAAATCAACAATAATTAGAGCTGCACATATGAATTTAAGTAGAAAAAAACCCTCCAAAAGTATCTATGCCTCACCTGGTGTTTAGTTCACCGCACGTCACTGTTTACAAGATACATAGTTTCAGTTGTGTAGTAAGTGTAGAAAAGCCCTAGACTCTGGATAATTATTTGAACCAATTTACCTTGGCTTCGGTGGACGTTGAAACTTGCCAGGTGAATAACGTCGTCATCGCTGCATCCATCCGCCATCATGATAAGACAACTCACCACCCCCACGGACCGGCTTGCAGAGGTCACTGTTCAGTTGATACCATCTACACACAGAAACGTAACCACTTAAAAAAGACATTGTGTCATTTAATCACACATTGGCTTGACTCTGGAATTGCACCACAACCTCATACATCCATCCATTTTCTACCGCTTGTCCCTTTCGGGGTCGCGGGTGGTGCTGCAGCCTATCTCAGATGCATTCGGGCGGTAGGCGGGGAGGAAACTGGAGTACCCGGAGAAGAACCCACGCAGTCACAGGGAGAACATGCTAACTCCACATATATAGACCCTGAGCCCGGGATTTAACTCAGGACCTTCGTATTGTGAGGTACATGCACTAACCCCTGTTCCACCGTGCTGCCCCTGCATCCCAACTCCATCCATCCATCCAATTTTCTACCGCTTGTCCCGTTCGGGGTCACAGGGGGTGCTGGAGCCTATCTCAGCTGCTTCGGGCGGCATGTTTTTAGAGGTGGGAGGATACTGGAGTACCCGGAGAAGAACCTACGCAGTCACGGGGAGAACATGCAAACTCCACACAGAAAGATCCCGAGCCCGGGATTGAACTTAGGACCTTTGTATTGTGAGGCACATGCACTAACCCCTGGTCCACCGTGCTGCCCCTGCACCACAACTCATTAATTTTAAATCAGTTACATTTAACACGGTCTGACGAGGAATCCTTCTGCAGCTGGGATAGGCTCCAGCCCCCCCCCCCCCGCCACACCGAGAGGGACAAGCGGTAGAAAATGATGGATGGATAGTTCAATTGGACAAACACTGGGACGGACCCCGAGAGATGTTCTGCAACGCTTTCATCACCAGTACTCCTTTAAAGACTGGTCTTCTTCGACTTCAAAGTAATAGCATAACATGTATGGCAATAAAGAGGGAAGCTAATGTCATGTTGTATGATAGAAAACGCATGACGGTTTAAAGCACAACAAAAAATATGTGGAAATATTAAATCAAATCGTTAATCGCAATGTTGACAGTAGCGTTAACGTTATATTGTCAGTGCGCGAAGAGAGCCGAAGTTAAACTTAAACATGATAAAACAAAATTAATCGATTATTTCCGCGTAAATAAAGAGGTAAATAGCAATGGTGGCAGCGAAGCTAATGATTAGCTCGCTTAGCTAGCTAGCTAGCCAGCAGGTTAACTTGTTAGGGGGACTTCTGATTTAGTAGCCAGTGCCTAAAACCATACATTTTTAATACGGGATAAATGTTTTGGATAAAAAGACAACAAAATAATGACAATACCGCTGCTTTTTTGTTGGCGTGGCAGTTCAAAGCGTCTTCTTTGAGGACAGATACAAGCTAGGCGAAGAAGCAAACAAGCTGCCAAAACAAGACCACAGGACAGGCAGGTTCGTGACGTCACGCGTACAAAGCCTGTGTCACGTTTACGGCGCCTCGGGAAATGTAGTTCTTCACACTGAAAATGTAGTTCTCTACAGGAAAGCAACCACTAACGTCTTTACACAGCCTTTTTCCTTCATGCTTTTCAAAAAATTACTTCATACTATTGAATTTGGGTCGAAATCACTTCTATGTAACTCTACACCAGGGGTGTTTTTTTCCACTGAGGGTTGCACACTGAAAAATTAAAATATGTGAGCTATTTTTATATATTTACTTTTAAAAGAGATACAGTATATTTTTTAAGAATAAAATGTCAGCTTTATGTCATAGTCTGTTATGAGGAAAAAAAACAAGTATGGGATTATATCAGTTTGGCGCTGATACATGCAGTCCGGTAGCACATTTATTTGTAGCTTGCTATAGATGCTACAGCACCTACACAACAGCTAAGCACACGATTGCGCACAAGCTAGCATCTGCGGTCCCTTCCAAGGTTTCTCATTGTATCCCAATGGGTTGAGTTTTTTCTTGCCCTGATGTGGGATCCGAGCCGAGGATGTCGTTGTGGCTTGTGCAGCCCTTTGAGACATTCATGATTTAGGGCTATATAAATAAACCTTGATTGATTGATTAATTGATATGTTATACATATCTTAATTGAAAAACATTGCAGTCTAAAACACCACATGTGTCAATATAAACGAGTATCAAGTAATTGCACAACTTATTCGATTCCGATTCTTAAGTGACGATTTGATTCAAATCGATTCATGATTCAAAACGACTCTCTCAAAATAATTTTTGGTGTAAAAATTACAATAGAACCTTTTTAAAACAGGATATAGATTACTAAAACTCCTCTTGGCTGCTGATGTGTGACATACATGCAGGGAGTAAGTGTGCAGATGTCCTTAAAAACATATATCTTTAAAATAGATTTTTAAGAAAAACATTTTTCAAACTTGTCTTCTTTTTAAATCAGTTTTTGAAAATTGTGAATCGATTTAAGAATCTGAATATATATGAAACACGAATTTGATGTGAATTGATTTTTTGAGCAACCCTATTGCATCTTACGTAGGTACAAAATCTCCAAGGCAGAAGTGTTAGAAAGTATCCAGTGACAAACGCGTCTGCATCATTCAACTTTTTACTGCATTATGACCTTTAACCTAATTAATCATTGTGGCCACCTGATTAAACTTTTCGTTTTATTACACACTACAAAATATTAAAACTGTGTTATTGGTGCTGATATGTTATTGGCCAATACTCAGGGCTCCAATATTGGAATAGTATCGGAAGTGGAAAAAGTTCCACCCCTATTATAAACATCAATATTTTTACTTTTTCTCATTACATTACAGCTGTTTGCTTATTAATATCACCTTTTAATGCTTTTTTTTTTTTAGCATTATTGTTTTTAGACTGTGCTGCGAGCCATTAGAAAATAATCTGCAGGCCGCAGTTATTTTTAGATGTTATTTTTACACCCATGGTCTAAAACAATGGAATATATCCTGGGTTAACAGGCTGACTATTTAAACATAGGTGAATGTAAACAAAAGCATACACATGGCATGCTTGCTATATGTCATACAACAAACATTTTTAAACATGTGCATCTAATACATATTTTAAAGTGTGATGAGAGAAAGACTATTCTGTAATCATCAATCACTTTTTAATATCGCTTGTTTTAATTAAGGTCCAAAATAAGATTGAGCTTATTCTTGCCGACTTTGGCCTCCCTAAGAGTGAGCTTTTAAAATATTAAAAGTCTTGTATTGTCAATAATAAAAACAATGTTTAAATAAATAAATCACACAGCACGAAGATGTTTTATTTTCAATGTAATTTCTTTTTAATATAATCTTATTTACACTGTATTTTTCATAAATGTTTTAGTACATAGTAAGTTTCAATACTCTTGCATCCATTACACAGTGAACTCAGAACCTAAAAAAAAAGCAGATTGAAATGATACTGCTTAACAGTCGTCAATCCAACGTAAAGCCCATTGTTTTTTTCCATGTCTCACTCACAGGAGTTTTGTTTCGTTTTCATTCACTTTCATGGAGGACCAATTACTGTAAAGAGCGTTTTGTTCATTCATGGCTGCCTTGAGGTTAATGATAACAGGACAAAGGGGAACCATTCAGGCTATGGAGAAAATAAATCGATGGACAGAGAAACACTGGGGTTGCCAAAAACGGAACATTAGTGAAGTTTAAATTGAAACATGACCAAAAAGGCTTAAGATTTTATTATACACGTCACGTAAAAATTCCTGAAGCTGATGACTCTTCCTTTGCATTACCTCCGCTCATGTAGAAAAATAACCACCACCTCTCCATGGAGAGACTTTTTAAAATCAGGGCTTTCAAGGTTGATCCCTTTCACCTTAATTAACATAACATGTCAGGCATTCAATACACAAATACTTCACATACACTCACAAGAATATCTGCATTATTTTGTTTTTAAAGTCAAGAATTGAATCAAAAACCACTTTGTGGATTACTTGAATTGGAAGTGAGTTGACCTATCAACTCTGGGGGAGGGGATGAATAGATTAGTGTGAGCTCTTTGCAGAGCATATAGCAGCTTGGTCAGTAATCACTTAGTAATAAATAAAACATCAGAGTGGATCAGAGTGGTCGCAGGTACAAAAACGGAAGAGACAAAAAGTAATCAAAGAGAGGCTCATTTGATCGTTTTTCTTTTCTTTTTTTACAGCGTGACCGTGCCACGCTCACCCGCTCTCACATGCACACGAACATAGACGCATTCGGAATACACGACAGTGGTCAAAAGTGAACGTAAGGAGTACACACGAGTCAATCAGTCAGGATGTCGCGCAACGTTGTTCTCCATCCAGACATCATTGCACCGTTGTCTGTTTGCAGGCTCATACAGTATGTTTGCTGTAGACATTCTGAGGAGTTGACATCATCGCTTGTTTAAAACCAAAAGATAAAAATGCTTCTTCAAAACATTTGAAAAATTTTTCTTTAAATACTTTTTTTTTCCATTTGACTTCCTTGCTGTGCTTCCTCTTTGTAGCTCCCGACGGTTTAGGCGGCGACGTGCAGTCTGTGTTCTTGTCGTGCTTGGCCGCCCTCCATACTCTGTGCATACTCCATGTTCTGTGCATGAATGTGTGGGTACGTTTTTTTTTTTAAGTCAAAAGAGTTGAATGCAAGTGCAAGCACAAGTGTGGACTGTATGTTTGTTAGTTTTTGCTCATGGGGGTCTTTTTCACTCCACGGCAAAGCCGCAGGTCTCCTCCACAGCCGTCAGCAGTTTCTCATAAAGCTTCTCGTAAGACTCGTAGGGGGGGATGTCTATTCTGTTAAAACTAAAAACAAGGGGAAAAATGGTTAGCCATACCAAGCTGGAACCCTTCAATAAATGAAGAATGCGTGTTTACCATGTGTGTGCCTTGGGTAGGTTGTCAGTGTTGGCGTCTATCAAATGAATGGTGAAGAGCCTTGGTCCTGCAGAACCTGTAGAGCCTTACACACATACATTCTAGTTATCACTGCTCTACTCTGCTACACACAACAACATTCAAAGTATTTTCAGGAGTACTTACTGCATTGCGCTTTCAGAATATAGTATCAGGACATACCGTATTTTCCAGACTGTAAGGCGCACTTAAGACCTTTTCATTTTCTCAAAACTCGACAGTGCGCCTAATGTACGGAATACTTTTGGTTTTGCTTACTGACCTCAAAGCTATTTTATTTGGTACATGGTTAAATGATAAGTGTGACCAGTAGATGGCAGTCACACATAAGAGATACGTGTAGACTGCAATATGATGGCAGTCACACATAAGAGATACATGTAGACTGCAATATGATGGCAGTCACACATAAGAAATATGTATAGACTGCAATATGACAAGTAAATAACACCAACATTTTATATGTTCCATTGAAAATATAGAACATTACACACAGCACTCAAAAATCTATCAAAATGTTTTAGTACGACTTTGGTAAGATATGAAGCCGCACCGCTCGATGGATTGTACTGTGCTTCAACATACGAGTATTATTATGGTGTGTGTATAAGGTAAGACATTAATAGGCGTTTTGTTTTGCAATATTATGCAAAAGAAACTTTTCCAACCTTCTGGTACCTGCTGATCTGTATTTAGAATCTGCATAACTCCTGAAAATTAGCGCCCATATAGTCCGTAGTCAATAAGCTTCTTCTTTTTCTCTATCTTCTTGTTATGGGACATTCATCCTCCGCTGTTGCCATTTCTAATATTAAGTAGTGTAAAGTTCTTACTTAAATCTGTCAGTAAACTCGTCATGAAAGCGCTAAAACAAAACGGTGTAGTGAGTTTACATTATTCACCCAAGGAACTTTAGTTATTAAGAGTTCCAGTTGGACGTTTTTGCACGGGACACATTTCCGGCATTGTTATTGCACTAGTGAGCCACGGATGAGGAGATGATGCACCGGTATTGATTTAAGTAAAGTCTAAATGTCTTTAAAAGAGTTAGCGCCATCTTTTGACACTTCTTCCACTCCCGTGCTTGCACGCTACAACGCTACAACAAAGATGACGGAGAAAAGACGCTGCCGAAGGTGAGCCATGTAAATAAGACCGCCCACAAAACGGCTGAAGCGACTGTCAGAAAGCGGCTTGAAAATGATCTGTAAAACATAATCTATGCAACATTTTGACCAAAGAACCACCATTACATGTTATGTGGACCACAAGGAAGGGTTTTCAATTTTAAAAAAAATAAAATAATATGAGATGTTTATGCGCCCTATAATCCGGTGCGCCTCTATGAAAATAGACCTGACTAGACCCGCTCATCGGCAGTGCACTTTATAATCTGGTGCGCCCTATGGTCCGGAAAATACGGTAAGTAGCGATTAAAAACATTTGCAATTAATTATGATCTCTAATTAGATATCTTTTTTATTTCACCTAAATACACTAGTGCCTCAATTGTTTGAGATAAGAGCTGTCTTTCAGTTAATTGTTATGCTTTAAGTTACAAGCATCCCCGCCATTAGTTGGCATAGAAAATGTCACAGTGAACCCCGTAAGATCTGTTCAGAACATTTGGTCTTACTCCCTAGCATTAGTTTATAGCTAGAGATGGACATAACTTTGTTTTCCAACCATGGCAAGGAAGAAGGTGGTTGTGAAGGACAGTGCCGAGAAGAAGAAATGGATGATAGTCATTGAATAAAAGAAAGAAATCATCAAAACCATGACTGAACTTAGCAATGCAATTCAAGCATATCACTGCTACTCCGCACCATACTGAAACAGAATAAGTCTAATGTCAAGATTAGTAAAATATCGACACGGTGTATTTTTATGGATATTTTTATTCATAAAAATATCGAAAAGTTGCTGATGGTGCTTTTGATGGAAAAGCAGCTGGAAGGGGAGGTTAGAAGTCCACTCTCTAAGGTAAATTCTGCACATTATTATTATTACATTATTTCATAAAACTACAGTTGTTGTTTGTAGTACATTCTATTGTTTTCTTTTCTTTTTGGGCATGTTACATGTTAAAATTGTGTTCCTATAAAAATGTTCCTGGATCACATTGGGGTCTTTTTTTTAGGTTAATTTAAATGACACAAGCAAGTAATAACCTGTGATTAATCATGCTTAATCCAAAGTCCAAAATGTGATTATTCTGATTTATAAAAATAATCATTTGACAGCACTAGTATATAATGCTTTCCTTGTTTTTTGTGATATCATCACAGAAGGATACTAGTGACAGCAAAGAGAGAAAATGTCATAACCATAGAATCACAAATCAAACTCACTGCAGCACAAATGCTCTCACTGCTTGGTACTATATGAGCAATAGTAGTTGTCTTTTATTAGACATAGTTTAACTTCTCTTTTTAGGCTTCCTATACAGTACTTCACTTTTTCCACAGTTTGTTATATTACAGCCCTACTCCCAAAATTGAATACTTTTTTTTTGTTAAGTTAAGTTAAAGTACCAATGATTGTCACACACACACTAGGTGTGGTGAAATTTGTCCTCTGCATTTGACCCTTCCGCTTGTTCACCCCCTGGGAGGTGAGGGGAGCAGTAGGCAGCAGCAGTGGCTGCACCCGGGAATTATTTTTGGTGATTTAAACCCAAATTCCAACCCTTGATGCTGAGTGCCAAGCAGGGAGGTAATGGGTCCCATTTTTATAGTCTTTGGTATGACTCGGCCGGGGTTTGAACTCACAACCTACCGATCTCAAAGCGGGACACTCTAACCACTAGGCCACTGAATAGGTCAACATTTTTTATTTGCAAATTTATTAAAAGTAAAAAACTAAAAATATCATACATACAGAAGTATTCACAGTCTTTGCTCAATACTTTGTTGATGCACCTTTGGCAGCAATTACAGCGTCAAGTCTTTTTGAATATGGTGCACAGGCTTGGCACGCCTATCGTTGGGCAGTTTTGCCCATTCCTCTTTGCAGCACCTCTCAATCTTCTTCAGGTTGGATGAGAAGCATTGGTTTTCATCCAGAATGTTTCTTTACATTGCTGCATTCATCTTTTCCTCTATCCTGACTACTCTCCTAGTTCCTGCCGCTGAAAACCATCCCCACAGCATGATGCTGCCACCACCATACTTCACTGTAGGGATGGTATTGGCCTGGTGATGAGCGGTGCCTGGTTTCCTCCAAACATGATGCCTGGCAGTCAGACCAAAGAGCTCAATCTTTGTCTCATCAGACCAGAGAGTTTAGTTTCTCATGTTCCGAGAGTCTTTTTTATAGAGAAATGTCTTCCGTCTGAACACTCTACCATACAGGCCTGATTGGTGGATTGCTGCAGATATGTGTGTCCTTCTGGAAGGTTCTTCTCTCTCTAGAGGAATGCTGTAGCTCTGACACAGTGACCTTCGGGTTCTTGGTCAACTCCCTGACTAGACTAAGATGAATGCAGCAATGTATAGAGACATCCTAGATGAAAACCAACACTTTCCATCTAATCAGATGGAGCTTGACAGGTGCTGCAAAGAGGAATTGTCAAAGAGGAATGGGTGAAACTGCCCAAAGATAGGCTTGCCAAGCTTGTATCATCGTATTCAAAAAGACTTGAGGCTGTAATTGCTGCCAAAGGTGCATCAACAAAGTAGCAAAAGCTGTGAAATCTATGTACTTGTGATTTGTTTATTATTTTTAGTACAACATTAAAAAACATTTTTTTACGTTGTCATTATGGGGTATTGTCTGTATAATTTTGAGAACAAAAATGAATTTATTCCATTTTGGAAATAAGGCTGTACCATAACAAAATGTCGAAAAAGTGAAGCACTGTGTATACTTTATGGATGATTTGTATAACAGTTAAGGCTGAAATGTGCTCCTGTGTCGCCTGCGTGACTGACGCCGGCTGGCTCCTCCCCCTGTGGCGAACCTTTGCGTGCACCTCCAAAAAAATTTAGCTTTGCACAGCGGCGACGCAGATCGCAGAGCCGTCACTGGTTGGCTTTAATATTTCCGCGTTTTCCTTTCCCCCGTCTACTGCCTCGACTCTTTCAGGGGTCGCACAGACTTCCTTCGTGAAAGTCTTTTCTCCGGTTTTGGAGCAAAATAAACTATAACAGATGTTTCAAAATGATTACTAACAGCTCTAACAGCAATGTGAATGTCACTTGAGTCGCCATTGTTTACTACTGCACACACAGGATGTGTGTAGCTTGTTGTAATAGCTCACTCGGGAAAAAACTGCCCTCTAGTGTTTGGGAAGAGAATTGCAAGTCATGCATCAGCCCCAGCGGAAGTAAGTATAAACAAATGAAGAAGCTGTCATGACAAAAAAAGCACATTTCAGCCTTCAAATTGTTACTTGAAACATCATCTTTCCAGCTAATAAAAGGTTTTATGATGAAAGTATTTTGAACCTATTACAAAACTGTTCCCATTACATGATTTCCAATGGGAAATCAGAACCTATTACCCAGCATCATTTTGAATATCCCACCTTATACTATAGCAGGAGTTCAAGTTCAACACTTATAAAGTTGGGTATCAGGGTATCAAATAAAAAAAAGATGAACCAGTGCATGACCCACCCTGCAGTGCTTTGAAGCCCTGTAATGGTACCCTGGTGGAGCCCGTGACGAACTGCAGCAGGCGTCCTCTCCTCTCCTCGCTGAAGGCCTCCACCGCCTGCCAGAACCACCGCACCACGTTGCTCTCGCTCGTGCAGTGCTTCAGTCGCGTGTTGGTCTTCCAGTCAGCCAGGTCGATCTTGCCCAATCCGCCGATGATCAACTGGATAGTACGCAACACAGGGTGAAGAGAGAAAAGCATAGGTCAAAATAAATATAGATGAGGAAGTGGGGGACCTTGCCAAAAACAAAAAATACCTCTAGCTCTTTATGGTCGAAAGGCTTGAGGAGATGCTGGGGGATCAGCTCACTGTATCCCTTCTGGAGAGCCAAAAACTGGGCTTCAATTCCACGCATAAACCTCCAGTTCACATAAAGCCTAAGGAGAATAACAAACTTTAATACACACAGCTCTTTATACTCAGCCTCATGATCGACACGTGTCCCACTTTCATTACCTCACGTATTCCTTCTTGTTCTCCTCAGTCACAGGGATGTTTCGGCCATTAGGCTTGAGTTCATGCTGTAGGAACTTCCCGAAAGCGTTGTGCTCCACGCAGAATGTGTGGTCTAGGACTGAAGTGATGTCGTTCTCTCTACGCACAGAAACATGCACACATGATAACAATTAGCAACACTGAAGTCAGGGAATACTTTCATTTATTTCCCTCAAATTCTACACTCAACAGCCCATAATGCAACAAAAAAACCTTATTTTGAAATGTTTGCAACATAATATAAAATAAATTACATGTACATAAGAACAATCTAAAACAGCACATTTGTCAATACAAACAAGTATCAAATAATTATAGTCGCATTTTAGAGATGAGAATCTTAGAACAACTCACAATTCGATTCCAATTATTGGGGTGAGGATTCAATTCAGAATCGATTCTCGCAAATTGATTATTTGGCATAAAAATGATAAGACTTTTTCAAAGCAGGTTAGCGGTTACAAATGCTCCTCTTGGCTGCTGATACATACGCACAGTAAGCACAGATACAGGTATGGTCAAAAAACGTATATCTAAAAATGGATTCTTTAACAAAAATATGTATAAAAAATGTTAACGATTCC
The DNA here is from genome assembly GCF_033978785.1 of Entelurus aequoreus. NCBI lineage: Eukaryota > Metazoa > Chordata > Actinopteri > Syngnathiformes > Syngnathidae > Entelurus > Entelurus aequoreus. The sequence goes on along the minus strand of NC_084755.1, from coordinate 21,048,499 downwards.
TTTAAGAATCAATTTTTTATTCAAACCTATTTTCGCAATATATTGTTTGGTTTAAAATTGACAAAACTTTTTCTAAACAGGTTACACTGAAAAATGTGTTAAAAAACAACAACCTTTTTTTAAATGTATAATTTGTTTGTTTTTATCGATGTTTGAAAATGATGAATGAATCCAGGATCGGATTGCACTAGTTGTGATTCAGATGTGGATCGACCAATAACATATTACTTGTACATGCAAAGTCTCCAAGGCAGAAGCGTATTAAAAAGTATTCAGTAACACACGTGTCCGCATCATTCAACTTACTGCATCATTTAATTTAATGAATTATTGTGGCCACCAGGTGTCGCAAAATAAAATTACCACTCCACTTTAACTTAAAGACAGCATAAGTTCAATTTCGAGGGTTATTAATAATGATTAAAGTTTAGTAATTTTCATACCTACCATTGTTTTTTGTTTAAATAATTTTATTTGATCAGACTTTTTCTAACATTCCACACTACAGAAATAATAAAAGTCTGCAATATTGGTGCTAAGGCTGGGCGATATGGCATTTTATTATTATCTCGATATTTTTAGGCCATGTCACGATACACGATATATATCTCGATATTTTGCCCTAGCCTTGAATTAACACTTGATGCATATAATCACACCAGTATGATGATTCTATGTGTCTACATTAAAACATTCTTGTTCATACTGCATTAATATATGCTCATTTTAAACTTTCATGCAGAGAGGGAAATCACAACTAAGTCAATTTACCAAAACTGTATTTATTAAACAGTTATTAAGCAGTGGCACAAACATTCATGTAATTTCAAACAGAAAGTGCAAGGTTGTCAGAGACATTTTAAAACAAGCTATTAGTGCACTTTTGTGCATGATGTCATTAAAAGATGACTTATCAAAACAACACTAAATTAAAGTGCACTTTTTGTACAGAGCGCCACTGCAATAGTTTAAAACAAATAAAGTGCACTTTTGTGCATGATGTCACACAAGATATTTCAATAACTGTCAAATACAAATTAGCTGCATAATAGGAAATCAAATAGTGTATGTCCTTCGCTATGTGGTAGGTTACTGCGGACGTTATCTCCTTCTGTTCTTGACTATTTTTTTCATACGTGTTGATCTGGAAATTGTTGCTTGGGCATTTTGTTGGTGTGGCACCAGTTGGAGATGGAGTTTCAAGCACTCTTCATTCTCTAGCGGGTGACTTTTCAAATGATGCTACACATTAGCAGTGGTGCTACTTTTTGTAGCAACGCTTTTGCCGCATACTTGACATATTACTGTTGTTTGTTCAACATCTTCCCGCTTGAAGCCAAACCACCGCCAGACGATGGACCCCGTGCTGTTTTTCTTGGGAATTAATTCTTCCTTCATTTTTTACCAGATACGCACCTACTTTCTCTCGTATTACCACTCGCACCACTCCGTTAGAATCACAGCTAACGTTAACCATTCCGCTACCTCTCTGCTCCGCGAGGGCGTATGACGTTGCATGCGCAACAGTATGTGACGTATGTAAGTAGGTGCGCTTGTTTTATCTCTCAGTGAGAAGGAGAAACAAGAAAGAGTGAGGAACGCATGTAGTGTAATGCCCGCAGCTAAAAGCAACTGCGTGAACGTATACTCGAATATCACGATATAGTCATTTTCTATATCACACAACACAGACAAACCCGCGATATATCGAGTATATTCAATATATCGCCCAGTCCTAATTGGTGCTGATATCAGCCAATACTCAAGGCTCCGATAACTATTATTAGTGTCAATATTTAAACTTTTTCATATACCAAATTCTAAACTCGACAGCCCATAATGAAACACAAAAAACTTTATTTTGAAATGTTAGAAACTGTTTTAAAAATACAAATCTAAGAAGCCACATGTACATTGGTATTCACAAACATTCCTCAACATTTTGTTGCTAATTTTCAAATATTAAAAACCATTTTTTAAAGAAATCAATTTTTCCATTAAGGCTGTAACATAAAGAAGTGAAACACTGTGTGTACTTTCTGTATACATTTACATTTTAAATACAGCGCCTTGCAAACGTATTAACCCCCTTGGCTTTTTACCTATTTTGGTACATTACCACCTGTAATTAAAATGTGTTTTATTGTATGTAATGGATCTGCACAAAATAACCTAAGTTGGTGAAATTAAATGAGAAAAATATATTTAAAAAATAATTTAATAAAATGAAAAAATTAAAATTGGCATGTGCATATGTATTCACCCCCTTTGCTATGAAGCCCCTTAAAATGTTCTTGTGCAATATCTTACCTTCAGAAGTCACATAATTACAGTTGGGTATAGCAGTCCTTCTCAAATAATGGGTGGGCCCCCCTGGGGGGGCATGGTGCGATGCCAGGGGGGGCGCGTATGACCTCGGGGAACATGTTTTTTTTTTGCCGTACCACTGTAACCATGGTAGGTGACGAGAAAAGACTTGTGTGTTGTTTCCTTTAATGTTAATAAGCTTCCAATGTTATACAAAGGTATAGTTATAACGATTTTATATACAAATTATACTATTTATAGTCTCTCTAGGGGGGGCGTATCAGAAAATATTTAAAAATCACTGGGTTATAGGAAACATCTACAAAGAATGGAGTGTGTGCATGAGACCACAAAAAAGTGAAGTGAATTATATTTATATACCTCTTTGCTCGAGAGACTCAAAGCACTTTACATAGCGAAATCCATTACCTACATCTTTGAGCTACATTTAAACCAGTGTGGGTGGAAGGGGGAGCAAGTGGGTAAAGTGTCTTGCCCAAGGACACAACGGCAGTGACTAGGACGGCGGAAGCGGAGATCGTACCTGGAACCTTCAAGTTGCTGGCACGGCTGTTTTACCAACCGAGCCACGGTGCCCCAATAATCCGTACACTCTACAGAGCTTTTTTTCTGGCTACTCTTCCATAAAGCCCAGGACCCTCATGTAACAAGAGAGGCGTGGCTTTTTTACTAAAAATGGACGTATTATCAAATCCAGAAAACGGTGTACGCAAGTAAAAATTCCAAATGTATTAAAGTGTTCGCACGCACAAATCGAAGCACATTTCTTTGTTACATCGTAATCAACTTGAAATCGACCGGAGACGTGTGCGTGGCTTGGCACATCCAGACCACGCCCCCTTACAAATACGCAAATCATATTGAAAGTGACTGAGAACTGCATGCGCTGACCAATGAGGACTCAGTAAGAGGTGCTTGTTTCTCCTGCTACAGAAAACAGCACAGGGAAGAAAAAAAAGAATTGGTCGAGTCAAAACAGATGAGTGTTGAAAAGGTAATCACTGCAACTGACCCTTCCTTTCCTGCAACTGTGATTCCCCCGAAATAAATACAATGTGTGTAACTTAAAACAAAAAGTGTTCACACAGTATGCCTGGTCCGAGCGAGATTAGTTTTGTGAAAATTATTTTTAATTTAAACATGCCAGCGCTATAAAAAGAGTTACGAAAGACTTTGACTCTTGTTTGATTACTCAATGTATTATTACAATACAGGAGAGGACTGTCGCAGCAGTTATGTGACAGTCAGCCCCAGCCCTCCACATGTCCTCGCTGTCTCGTGTGCCGCCACCCGCTTCTGCTCGCTGGAGTCACAGGAAGACATTGTGGCAAAATGATCGCAAATATAAATTAATAGACGTCCTCACAAATATGAACACGAAACATTAAACAGGGGGGGTGTTGTTCATATGTTTCAGATGTGCACACCCATCAGTCTGAGGAGTAAAAGTTGGCACTTTTTTACGTAAACTGTTACCCTGCATCACTTATGTGTGTCACTAAAGTATCCACAGCCTGTAGAAATGTGCATACAGGCTGCCGTGAGGCAGCGCACATTTCCACATCAATGTCAGTCTAGATACATCTCATCTTTGATGTGAAAAAGGGCATAGGGCAGGTTTTTGTGCGTACGCAAGCTTGTTACATGAGAGCCTAGTTCAATGGTGTGTACGGCTTATTGTGGTCCTATGCACAGACACTCCAGTCTTTGCTGTGGAACTCTGCAGCTCCTTAAGGGTTACCTTCGGTCTCTCTGTTGCCTTTCTGATTAATGCCCTCCTTGCCCGGTCTGTGAGTTTTGGTCAAGAAGGATGGTTGTGGTCTCTCATGCTCTTTCCATTTGACGAATATGGATTTGATGATGCTCCGGGCATCATCAAAAATGTGTATATTTCTTTATAACCCAACCCTAACTAATTATGTGACTTCTGGAGTTAATAGACTGAACCAGAACATTTTAAGGGGCTTCATAGAAAAGGGGGTTAATACATATGCACATGCCAATTTTCTGTTGTTTATTTTCTTAAAATATTGTTTTTACTGTATATATATTTTTCTCCGGGCAGCACGATGGAACAGGGGTTAATGCTTGTGCCTCACAATAAGAAGGTCCTGGGTTCAATCCCTGTGTGGAGTTTGCATGTTCTCCCCGTGCCTGCGTGGGTTCCCTCTATCTATCTGTCTATCTGTGTTTGTTGGCCCTGCGATGAGCTGGCGACTTGCAGCTGGGACAGACTCCAACAGACCCGCGACTCCGAAATGACAAGCGGTAGAAAATGAATGGATGAATATAAACTGCTCAAAAAAATTAAAGGAACAGATTTTTATCAGGGTATGGCATGAATTCAATTGCACTTTTCTGATAAGGTTTTGGTCAGGTACGTGGCAGAGGGGGTTGTTAATCAGTTTCAGCTGCATTGGTGTTGATGGAAGTAACAACAGGTGCACTAGAGGGGCAACAACGAGATGGCACCCAAAACAGGACTGGTTTTGCAGGTGGAGGCCATTTCAAGTTCCTCCCTCTTGATCTTTTTTAACTTTTTTTCCACAAGTGTTGGCTTTAGCTAGAGTCATTATCACGACTGGGAGCATGATGCGATTTCTTAACCCTCCTGAAGTTACGCAGATGGTCCTCCAGGATGGCACATCCATGCGTGCTGTTGCAAGAAGATTTGATGTGTCTCCCAGTACTATCTCCAGGGCATGGAGGAGATTCCAGGAGACAGGCAATTACTCTAGGAGAGCTGGACAGGGCCGTAGACGGTCCTCATCCCATCAGCAGGACCGATATCTGCTGCTTTGTGCAAGGAGGAACAGGTTGAACACTGCCCGAGCCCTACAGAATGACCTCCAGCAGGCTACTGGTGTGAATGTCTCTGCCCAAACAGTCAGAAACAGACTTCACGAGGGTGGCCTCAGGGCACGACGTCCTGTAGTGTGCCCTGTGCTCACTGCTCAGAACCGTGGAGCTCCATTGGCATTTGCCATAGAACACCAGAATTGGCAAGTCCGCCACTGGTGCCCTGTGCTTTTCACAGATGAGAGCAGGTTTACCCTGAGCACCTGTGATAGACGTGAAAGGGTCTGGAGAAGCCAAGGAGAGCGCTATGCTGCCTGCAACATCATTCAGCATGACCCGTTCGGTGGTGGGTCAGTGATGGTCCGGGGAGGCATTTCCATGGAGGGACGAACAGACCTCTACAGGCTAGAGAACGGCAGTCTGACTGCCATTAGGTATCGGGATGAAATCCTTGCACCCATGGTCAAACCTTGCACCCATTAGGTATCGGGATGAAATCCTTGCACCCATGGCAGACATACTGCTGGTGCAGTAGGTCCTGGGTTCTTCCTTGTCCACGACAATGCCCGGCCTCATGTGGCAAGAGTATGCAGACAGTATCTGGAGGATGAAGGAATTGACACAATTGAATGGCCCTCACGATCACCTGATCTAAACCCGATAGAACACCTCTGGGACATAATGTTTCGGCCATCAGACGCCGCCAGGTTGCTCCTCAAGACTTTACAGGAGCTCACTGATGCCCTTAGACAGATCTGGGAGGACATCCCACAAGACATCATCCGTCGTCTCATTAGGAGCATGCCGCGACGTTGTCAAGCATGCATACAAGCACGTGGGGCCACACAAGATATTGAAAATAATTTTGAGTTGCAGAAATTGAATTTAGGCAAAATGGACGAGCCTGCCACATCATTTTTTCACTTTCTTTTTTGGGGTGTCTATATACTGAGCCCTCTGTAGGCTGAAAACTTTTATTTCCATCAAAAGATGTGGCATCCTTTTGTTCCTGAGACATTAAACTGTCCATATCAGTATAGATAGCCGACTTTTTTTTTTCACCATTGAAATCTGATGTGTTTTCAAAGTGTTCCTTTAATTTTTTTGAACAGTGTATTTTTCCTCATTTCACTTCAGCAACTTAGGTTATTTTGTGCAGATCCCTCAAATAAAATCTAGAGTAAAACATTTAAATTATAGGTTGTAATATAACAATATATGTTAAAAGCCAAGTGAGTGAATACTTTTGCAAGGCGAATACTTTTGCAAGGTGATTTTACTCACAATATCCAGACAAGACTCTTGTGCAGCTCTGGATCGGTGGTCTCCAGGTCATTGAGCTGAATGGGTTTGCCGAGCAGCTGTTTGTAGAAGGGCAGCGTGAAGCTCCCATTGATGTAGTGGCCATGAAAAACTGCCAGCCCCATTACACGGCCCACAAAGTGGAAATATGATAGGTGATCCTGAAACATGGGCCAACGCATATACAATATACTTGAGTTTTAAATACATTTGCCATTGCAAGGTCAACTATGAAAAGTTTTATGTGTGTCTGACTACTCACAGGGTTAATGGAAGAGTCAGGGTTGATCTGTAGCGTGTAGATATTGTCTGTGGAGTACTGGAACAGGCCGTAATAAGGGTTCAACATTTCATGACACAGCAGATACAGCCACTCCCTACAGAGAACAACCACAATGTTAATAGAAACCCTATAGGAAAAGCACACAAAAATCATGCAAGTCCTAATGATTTGTTTCTATAATAGAACCACCATTTATGAACCCTGATTGTACAAACTTTTTGATTTACGAACCACAGGCCGAATAAAAATATTATTTGTTGTACATACCTCAATGTACCATTGTTTCACTCATTCTTTGTGTGCCTCGAAGCGCAGCCATTTTGTGCCCAACAGCACTATTCGGAGCGGGCTAATCGCTCTCCGTGCTACTTGTCAGCTCAGTAGTGCTGTTGTTATGCTAGGTTCACACCAACGGCGCTTTAAAGCGGCATGCAAAGCGGCGTTAAAGCGTAACAAAGCCTGATTAAAGAGTGCGGGTCCTAATGGATCGTGGGAAAGCTTGTAGTGAAGCAGACATGCGGCAAGTTCGCCAAATTTTTTTAAACGGTTTAAAAAAATTCTGCGCTCTGTCAAGAATGGAATAAAGCGCCGAGAGCGTATCAAAGTGTGACAAAGCCTGACAAAGCTCAGCAAAGCTTGACTCAAAGCGTAGGAAAGCTTAACAGATCTTGGTTCAAAGCGCAATAGGAAGTGACTGTGATATTGACTAGTGACATTGAAACTTTATGTAAAACCAACACAGGATTACAAATCCATTCTCTTTTGCATCATTGCCTTTTTTATACGATGATCATTGCTTCTGTACTTCTGCTGTTTGATGTTGCAGTTTGACATTACTGTCTATAATTTTTCTGTATGAAAATGTTAATAATAAGAAATAAAAGAAATGAAGATATAAAACATAACGAAAAAAAAAAGAGAAATTGAAAAAATAAATGAATATAAAAAAATAAAAGAAATGCCTTTTTTTATTGTCAACTAGCATAAGAAATGAAAGATAGATATTTATTAAGATGACAAAGAAATAAAAGAAATGAAGATATAAAACATAATATAATGGAAAAAAAAGAGAAATTGAAAAAATAAATGAATATAAAAAATAAAAGAAATGCCTTTTTTTATTGTCAACTAGCATAAGAAATGAAAGATAGATATTTATTAAGATGACAAAGAAATAAAAGAAATGAAGATATAAAACATAATATAACGGAAAAAAAAGAGAAATTGAAAAAATATATGAATATAAAAAATGTGTGGAAAACAGTATACTGAGTTTTTCACATTTTTTTCTTATTTTTGTTGTAACAATGCACAACAGAGCTTGATAATCGTGTCAGAGCCTGATTTAAAGCGTCATGATCGCATCGAAGCATAATAAAGTTCAATAAAGCGTAATAAAACGTATCGAAGCGTGATTTAAAGCGTATCAAAGCGGGATCAAATCGTGAGGAACGGTAACAAAGCGGCAACTAATTCGTATCAGAGCGTATCAGAGCGTATCAAAGCATAACATTACTTCGGAGATCGGGATATTCGTGGAAAAATTGACAAAAATGACGGCGCTTTGCTCGCCGCTTTAAAGCGCGGCAAGCGCCGTTGGTGTGAACCAGGCATAAGTAACTGTGCTCAGTGCTACTTAGTTGACTTTTTTCTCAAATGTTCTTTAGACAACATTATTCTAGTTTTGCAAGCTGTATGTAAGTTCAAGGAAAACAATGGACAATATATTTGTTGAAAAAAAAATGGAGGAATAGAACCCGTATCCACAGCCTTGTATGACACTGCACCTACCCCGCCAACCCCATCACCCTCTCCTTCTCTTCTGCTGCACACCAAAAAGAACAACAAAATAGGTAAAGTAGATTTTTTTATTTTTAATCACCTGGCTGTAAAAGGAGTTTTGTTATTTCACTGTCCCTGTCCTTCACCAGAAGGATAGGAACAGTGTCTGCGTGTCGGCAAGGCTGTATATAAGGAGGACAGTTCAACAAGTTATTCTTGTTGCTTTGGCTTTGTTATTTAATATAAATACTTATTTATTTTAATTTTTTTTTTAATCAAAAACGTTTTTTTGTTGGGGGAAAATATTTAAATAGTTATTAAATCACCCCCTTGTTATGTTTACATACACACGCATATATTTGGATTGTAAGGTATACCGGTACTAATGAATTAAAAACGTTTTTATATTGCCTTTGAAAATTACTGGTACTTTTTTAATGTGGAGGTATTTGGATTTCAAAACTACCGATAAAGGTGGCGCTTTAAACACGGAAGCGCCACGGTGCAAACGCTGCTATAAAACATGCCTCGCCAAAGGTGGCATTAAAGTATTACAATCTTTGTTTCAAACTTATCTAACCATTTAAATAATTATCCACATATGCACAAGGAGTGTAAGGTAATGTAGTTAACCAGCTCCCCTGGTTTGCACATACAGGTACGCAGACTCGCAGACTCGCACACAGCTGGTTGACTTGCCAATTATTAGCGCGGTAAAAACTGCCCATGTAGCGTAAACTAATGCAAGTGAAATTACTTAAATTTTGTTACAAATTCCTACAATTTGTTTTATCTTAAAAAATATGTTTTACATTATACATGTCTTAGCTGTGTAGTTTTATTGTTTTCAGTATTTACTCATAATTGTATTTGTCTTAAAGCACTGACCAAGAGTGGCAAACACAAATCATGAAGCATTTAAAACAATGTCAATAAAGCTTTCTTGTCACAGCCTGTTGCTACAGGTTGTGCTCTATTTTTAGTTTGTGAGTATTCTACCATGTTTAGTGCTTTAGTTACTCTCCCGTGCTTTTATTTTGGTGGCACTTCCTGTTTTATTGGTGCTTTTCCGTAGCTGCTTCACACCTGTCCCCGGAGCACTTTTCCCCGCACCTATTTTCTGTTGGTAATAAGGACTATTTAAGTTGAGCTTTAAACACCATTCTTGGTCGGGACATTGTTGAGTATGTTGATTATTCTGTCCATGTTGAGATCTAGAACAGATGTACTTTGTGGACGCCGTCTGCTCCACATCATTCGTGAGTTCTTTGCTGATGTCCAACATTCCGTTTTTGTTTCCTTTATAGTCGGTCAAGTTTTGTTTTTTTCTGCAAATAGTTTCCCCTATGCTTTTAGAGCAATTTGTAGCTCTCACCTTTTGTTTGTTCAGTTAACTACCTTTTTCACCTGCACGCTGCCTCCTCGACTGTCTGCATTAAAATCACAACAACCTGCGCCGTCTTACACAACGCGCCGCATTTTATTTTAATGGCAGACTATATGTACTGAGTAAAATAGTTCTTTGAGTGCAATTAGAAAAGCCCAGTGTTTAATGCATTTTTGTTTGAATTTTAATCTTCTAAAATTGTTCTTTGAGTGTAATAAGAAACATACAGTCGCGATCA
>NC_084755.1:20865880-21033380 GCF_033978785.1 Entelurus aequoreus | reverse complement strand
TGGGGGCGGATTTACGGAAGGAAGTGTTTTGAGCACATGTGCACGCTGTTACCTAATGATGGTGTGTAGACGGGGATCCGTGAACTGTGTGGTTCTGTTGTTGTGGTCCACAAAGTATATCCGGCCTGACACCGTGCTACGGACCTCCCAGCCCACTGGCAACGGACCAAGCTCCTCACAGCTTACGCTGGCCAGGTCCCTGCACCAGTAACAAGCAATCAGACAAGATTCCAAAACAGTGCAACCAACATCATTTCAACCTTACATACTCTTTGCTTTTACTTCATACTGTCCGTATCACAGCGCTTTCTCAGGTACTTTTGTCCCAGTGCTTAGTCAGGTACTTTCGTATTGGATAACATCCTTTACAAAAAATAATTGACTTCCCTAATTACACACTGACCAACTGTATTTACTCAATGAGTTTTTTATAGAATGGTATGAAGTTACATATGTGGGAATCACACCGTGGTATTCGAGGGTCGTGCCAGGTGCTGACACCAGTCTGTGTGTGAAGAAAGTACACCTGGCCCTGCACTGTTGTTCGCTGCTCTGTATAAGCGAGAAACAAGAGAATATTGGAAGTGGCAGAGTCATTTAGTTTAAGAGTGACATGAAGTGAGACCAGGGCCATGTTTGACTAACCATATCCTTCGGGCAGGTCCGGGGGTTGGTGTCCGTGAGGTCTGTTCTGAGGGGTGTGGCCATGGCCTCTGGAATCCTGCCCTCGGATTCGCTGGGTCTGAAGGCGATTTTCTTGACTGGGGGAGTCGAGACGGCAGTTCCCGCCACCCGCAGCACCAGTGGGGTCGGAGTAAGGCAGCGGTTCTTCACTAAAACATCCCTCTAATACAGGTCTGCACACACAAGACACACCAATGTTAGTTAAGCGTCACATCCTGCAAAATAGCAGAGGGGGAATGTGTGGTACCAAAAAAAAAGGGTCCAATCAAATTTAACCCTTGTGCAATCCTAAAGCCAAAAACGGGTATTACATGTGTTCCTTATGTGATATGATTGTTTAGGTTGAAGGTTAGCGGTCACACATTTCTCCAGGGAGTTTTTCTATATAAAACTGCATTGTGTTTTTGATTGCAACAATTGCTATGTGCACATGGACACAATCGGACTAAAAGCCTAACCGGAAGAAAAATGCTTCATGTAAATACGCCATTCAGAATATTCTGACCCGACCACACACGTTCGGGTCAAAATTTCCTTGTAAACATGTTGAATTGAATTGAATTATATTTATATAGCGCTTTTCTCTAGTGACTCAAAGCGCTTTTACATAGTGAAACCCAATATCTAAGTTACATTTTAAACCAGTGTGGGTGGCACTGGGAGCAGGTGGGTAAAGTGTCTTGCCCAAGGACACAACGGCAGTGACTAGGATGGCGGAAGCGGGGATCGAACCTGCAACCCTCAAGTTGCTGGCACGGCCACTCTACCAACCGAGCTATACCGCCCCATGTCAGCACTTATTCCGAAGTTTGGGTCGAAATTATCTTTACCGCGCATGTCTGTGACGTCAGCTATACTTTGGTGGTGGAAGGGTGGACTAAATTTATTAGTCTCGGAATGAAGCGATGGTCTTGCTGCTGTCTCCCCCATTCAAAATATACAGAACCGAAACCAGAAAAAACAAAAGTGTACTCTGGAGTGTCATGTGTCGATGTAACAATAAAAGGAGGGATCCAAATACTTACACCTGGGGATATGCTGATTGGCAACACTAAATTGGCCCTTGTGTGCGAATGTGAATGGTTGTCTATTTGTGTTTGCCCTGCGATGAGGTGCCGACTTGTCCGTGATGTACCTTGCCTTCCGCCCTATTGCAGCTGGGATAGGCTCCAAGCGGTAGAAAATGGATGGATGGATGGATCCAGTTGTCATCTCAACGAGCTGTGTTAATCACAACCTTACAGCTACTCCAGTGCTAACTGCTAGCCTAAGGCACGTACACAGAATGTCGTAACATGAAGACACGCCCTGATGATGTCACGTCTGCGACTACAGAAACTACGGCAACCCATACATATCAAAACGTGGAGGGCACAGAACAGCTCCATTACAAAAAGAAGTGTGCAACAAAAGTAGCGAACAGAAGGAAAAATGTATGAATAACGTGACGTCTGACAAGCAGAAATGCACAGAGCCATGTTTGTTTACAGCAAAAGTCACTGCTTTTTTTAACTTCTACTTCCGTGTATGTTATGTGCTGCGCATGTCAAAATAAAGTAATACGATTTAAGGTGTACTGTATGAAAATGCACATCATAATCCGATCATTTTTTCAGCGTCCATGTACACAGTAACATTCTAATCTGAATTATGATCACATTAAATACATGTTGCCCATGTACACATGGCTGTTGTTAGAACAAGATGTAAACGATGTATACACACTTTCTCCTAAAAACTCTTTTGACTAAATTCACTCCCATTATAATATGGGTTGGGAGTCTGGACTATTAGCATGTTCGACCCTCAGTCAGAGGGCTTGTGTGGTCGTGTGCAGGGGTGGACTGCACGGGATGACCACTGTTACATATGGTCCATAGTAGGGCTGTACAATTAATCAAATTTTGATTTCCATTATGGCTTATAAAGAAAATATAATGATCAAAAAAAAAAAAAAAGATTAATGGGCCGCGCAACGTGCATGAAAATTCCAGAGCTTGTGACAGCGAGTCAGATGAGTGAGCGTATAAGGGAAAAAAAGACATCTATTAGAAGTTTGGGATCTCATCATAGTTACTACTTTTTATTTGACAAAGCACTGCCGCTAATCAATAATCACTAAGCTCAACAAAAAAGTAAGGCATATGATTCTGTGTTGAAATATCCGCGGACGGAGTCATATAATTGGGCAATAAAACGGAATCCGCTGATAAACGCAAAATAATATCAGGGAAATTGACATAAATGTCAATGAAATGTTGTCATTGTGAGGAGATGGAACATTTGTTTGGGAAAATGTTGTATCCGGTCACGCTTATTGATCCCCGAAACACGTCATTAACTAAACAATTTCTAGAGGGCCACTTGAAACAGCGACTAAAGTACGAAGCTAAAGCTAGCAAGAACAATCCATACACACACACACAACACATCTTATCTGCTTATGTTGTTGTGAACGACATCATCAATGTAAAATTAATGGACAAACAGGAGGACAGCAGCCGCAACTTGAGTCGCGGCTCGCTCTCTTTTTTTTTTCCAGCCTCAAGTCCTTTCTTTACTCGTCAAGCTGAGAACAACCGCACAATTCACTTCCCCACTTTACAATCATAGCCCAGTGCGCCACATCCGGGTTAAAGGTTTCAAAAACGACCTTACACATACATGATGTACTTAAAGCACTTGTTGATACATTTACACAATTATCATGCTTTGACCTAAAATAGTGCAACAATAAATGTGAGGATGTTTGCATTTACTGTAATTAAGAAACATTTTATTTGACACAAAAAGCACACACTCTATGGTGGTAAAATATGTGTAAAAGGTAAGGCAGATGATGTGTTCCTGATGGCTTCATCTGGCCAGGATCTTCAGCTCTAATTGGATCGGTTCGCAGCCGAGTGTGAAGCGACTGGGATGAGAATCAGCACCTCCAAGTCCGAGTCCATGGTTCTCGTCCGGAAAAGGGTGGAGTGCCATCTCCGGGTTGGGGAGGAGTTCAAGTACCTCAGACTCTTGTTCACGAGTGAGGGAAGAGTGGATCGTGAGATCGACAGGCGGATCGGTGCGGCGTCTTCAGTAATGCGGACGCTGTATCGATCCATTGTGGTGAAGAAGGAGCTGAGCCGGAAGGCAAAGCTCTCAATTTACCGGTCGATCTACGTTCCCATCCTCACCTATGGTCATGAGCTTTGGGTTATGACCGAAAGGACAAGACACGGGTACAAGCGGCCGAAATGAGTTTCCTCCGCCGGGTGGCGGGGCTCTCCCTTAGAGATAGGGTGAGAAGCTCTGTCATCCGGGAGGAGCTCAAAGTAAAGCCGCTACTCCTCCACATCGAGAGGAGCCAGATGAGGTGGTTCGGGCATCTGGTCAGGATGCCACCCGAACGCCTCCCAAGGGAGGTGTTTAGGGCACGTCCGACCGGTAAGAGGGCACGGGGAAGACCCAGGACACGTTGGGAAGACTATGTCTCCCAGCTGGCCTGGGAACACCTCAGGATCCCTCGGGAAGAGCTGGACGAAGTGGCTGGGGAAAGGGAAGTCTGGGCTTCCCTGCTTAGGCTGCTGCCCCCGCGACCCGACCTCAGATAAGCGGAAGAAGATGGATGGATGGTAAAAAATGGAATTAAAAATGATAAAAACGGAAAAACTGATTTTTAGTGGGTCTTTTTTTTTTTACATTGCTATTGTTATTTAAATTTACTGTCATTTATTTATTACTATTATTATTATTTTACTTGTTGTGATTTATTCGTTACTAACTTATCCATTTTTTCATCTATATTTAAAGTAAAGTTTTGGTGGTACAAGAAATACTCATGTTGTCAAATTAATGAATAATCATGTAATTACTCGTGATTACAATATCAATCAAACTAATCGTAATTATTATTTTTGCTAAAATCGTGCAGCCCTAGTCTATAGACTTATTATTAATCCATTTGACACATCTTGGTTTTAATCATAAATTCCAACCCACAAAGATGACATCCAATGGTGTTATTACACCATGAGACTTTTACCAGCTGAGACAAACTGATACATCAATACAAGTCCAGTGTATATCGGTCAGTAGAATATATATTATTTCTACCCAGAATGTCACTTTCTATTCCTGGGAACATAAACATCTAGTGACACACTCACCCTTCATTTTCTAATAGACCTCGACAGTCCACCACTGGGCCTCCACTACCTATGCGGTCTCGTGTCTGCAGGCTCACTGTGGAAAATCAAAATTGTGATGTAAAGGTCAGACCAAAATAAGGATGACTGCAAACCCAGTCAGAAACACGCCAAGCGTAAATGTGTCAAGCCTTACCTACAATCTGCCCCCGCACTGCGTCACTGTCTGAGGGGTTCAGTTTACATAGATCTAGTCGCTGGTCTTGAGGGAGACAAACAAAAAGTACACATGGTTTGTTGTTTTCTTTTCACACATTTCATGATCAGATTCATCAAGAGGTGAGGGAACATCTTACATCCTGTGTCTTTTAGTCTGCTGATGGCATTTGAAAGAAGTCTAATGCACCCCAAGAAGCCTGCCCCCTGCCGTTTATGGATCTTTTTGTGATTCCATATACTGATGGTGATTGAGTCTGCTTTGCCAATGTAGCTGAAAAAAAAAACATGCATCATCAAATTGCTTCATACACCGAAAAAAGCAACACGCTTATAATAGCATCATAATGACAGCACAATATGTTCACGGATGTGTGACACTTCAAACATATTTGTAAACTGCATAATAACAGTTGACTGGTGACACAGGATCATGTGGTTCACAAAGCAGAACTAGTAGGAGACAGCGAGTACAGGCCGGCTGATCCCCAGCGTGTACAACATTGATTGTGAATGGGGCTGAAGGAGACGTACAGGTCATAGTGCTGATTCCATTTGGGGTCCAGTGTGCTCTTGACTGTGTCTGTTGAGTGGCATTGACCTGATCCGTCCACCACAACCTTTGCAAAAGGATCGGGCAGACCTGCGTGCACACAATTTCATAAGTGTGAGCGTCAACCAACAGTTAGTCATTCAAAACATAGCTGCATTAAATTATTTACTGTATTGACCCAAATATAAGGCAACCCTTTCTGTTTCACTGGTCTCCTGGTCATTGGTGTGTGTGAATGACAGTAAAGAAAAGCTCTGAATACCACAAGTGCTGGAAAAAAATAAAAATAAAAAAAATAAAAAAATGTTTAGTCTCAATGCGCTTACTCGCTGCGCGTATACGCCTTATAAGTCAGGAACCAAAAGGAGCTTCTGTAACCAGTTTTGAAAAGGTATTATAATTTTTATTAGGGATGTCCTGATCAACATTTTTGGCCTCCGATTGAATCCAATTTTTTGGCGTCAGATACCGTCTGATTTTGAGTCCTCATAAGATACTTAGAAAATAGATTGTAAAACTGAAAATGTTTCATAGCAAGTAACTATAATAAACTCAATAACACATTTTTATTAACCTCATCTTATTGAGTACATGAGTTTGCTAATATTGTTGTAAATCAAATGATGCATTCATTAAATTTGTGGTATTGAAAGCTACATACCATGTTCTTAAACAAAAGAAAGTGGCTAGTGCTCAATAACTAAACAAAACTACTACTTTTGGCTCCTTTTTAAATTATTTGGGTTTTGCCCAAAAAGCCTTCCAGTATCAGGAGAATTGCTTCATGACTTTGTAAACAATAACAAAAACGACCATAAAATATTTTTTAATAAGAATGAGCAAATACAAATATTGATTTAATGACTTTAGTATCATTTTGATGCTATACTAGGTATGAATAGTTTCGACATCTGGATTAATCCCTTCTACTTTACATTAAAACTTTAGCAGTTAGCTTCATGTGTCATCTTGCACGGTGAGTGTAGCATGCTTAGCCATTCCTTTTCCTCTAGTCCTCCAGTGATAATGTTACATGGAAGAACCTCAGCCATGGTGCTGAGGATTAGTGTCTTAGAAGCGGCTTCGCATTGTGGATAGACAACGCTTTCGTTGCAGCTTGCGCTCAAATTCGAGCCGGTGTTCTGGCAAGAAAACTCCTACGTGTGTAACAAGGAATCCAGTAATGTCTCCTTTTTGAAGGAATCTTTCACATGAGTAGACTCTTTAGCCATGTAAACACTAACTCCGATTTCGACTGAATCCGAAACGGCCGCATACAGGCTTCACTGCGGGAGGGCGGCGCCATTTGTCGTCTGGCAATCCCCATCGCCGTTCTGTTTGTAGCTTCATCGTGCAGCGAAATAGCACAGACTTTTACGAGATCTTGCGAATCCGCACATTATCACGTGATAAGGGAAGTAGTAATAAAGCGAACCATAAAAAGTTTATTCTGTCCTTCCACAGAAGCAAATGAACTCGGTCCTGCATTGATAAACCACTTTATTTTTTGCAACAAACAACAATACAACAGTAACATCATACCTGGCGAGCGTGTCACACAACCAGTCCTCCGCTATCCCGGTCTCCGTATATATTTGACACAAGCCCCCATATCCCCATTTAGCTGCCCGGGATATGCCTGTACATTATTCTTTAATTTTGGACCTCCAAAATCAGCATGTCCTCATCCATTTGTGTCAACAAGATTAAATTAAGTCTATAAACCTTTGACAAGTTGACTTCATGGCCATCGCCACCCATTACTTTTAAAGTGTAAAATACGATCTACCTTGAAGACAAAGTATTTAATTCTGAAAGTAAAACGGATACTTTATTTTGTTTTTGTGCATAACGTCCCGTCCAACACTAGCAGATTTTAGCTAAATTTAACAGCTTTCTTGCGGCGTCCGACAAAAATAGAAGCTCTGCGTATATTTAGCGCTGGAATGTGTAAACGGCATGTTGGTGACGTTCCGCGGGCAGTGAAAACTGACACATTGACTTGAATAAAAACAGAAAGAGTCCGACGGCAGGCGCGTGCCAGTCCACGGCCATTTCAGATTCTGTGGAAATTTGGGGTAAGACACAGCTACAATACGGACTACCTGCAGGGGACAAGTCGTTTTGCAAAATCTTTTGGTTTGGATCTATAAATCTCGAGACCCAAAATATAAAACAATTCATATTTTCAACTTTCTTCATACGGTTTCATATTCAGGTAAAAATGGCAATTAAAACGTCTAATCTTGACACATCAGTGTGGCACCAGCTGAAAGCAGATACGAAACAAAAGAGCAACTTACGAAAGAAGTCTTTCTTTGCGAGGTTCTTGGCACATAACACTGTAGGAGAAGACAGAACATAATGAACATGGTGCGCACAGACATTTGCATATTAATCGTGTAGGTTGCCACAATGCATGCTGCTGTCCATAAAAGAATGAATGTCAAAAAATAATGTCGAATAACTTATGCGACGTGCACAGAGTGAGATAAGAGCAAAGACATGCGCAGCCACCCACAGTGGGAGTGGGAGAATGCATTCATTTAAATTGTATAACAAGTCCTTATTCTTATATTAGACAGTTTTTGGTGGATTAATAACTGTTGCTCTATTAACTGGACCATGTCAGAGGGGATTTATTAAAAAACAAAAAGATTGGTAGTGATGTTGCAGCACAATCACATCACCTATGGATTGATAGGCTGGTACTAATTGATTTTGTTCCACCATTCACACCCAGTTCTGTACTCCAATGAAAAATGTGGAATGGTTTAGTTTGGCCCAGACAGCCGCTAAGGAAGTCAGTCAGTCTGCCCCAGGTTTCGGATGTGGCGAGTGGCGACTGTGGTGGCAGAGATATGTCTGCTGTGTCCTCATCTACTTCCTGTGAATAAGCCAGGGAGAATGGCTACAAGAGATACTTCCCTTTTCCCTTGACTCACACATTCCACAGTGAGACATCACCACTAGAGAAGCACAACTATGAGTCGGATAGAATCCCATTTCTTTATCTCTCCTGAATCCGCTTACATTCTTCCTCTGTCACTGCAGAACTACCCACCGCCCCCTTTACTCTTCTTGCCAGAAACGAGAGAACGGCAAGATTCTTTCCTCCAATTCTCTTTTCAGTCTTTTGTCCAGCTCTTCCGTGGCACTGAATGTGTCACAGGTCTTTTCTCAGCATTTCAGGAAATTCCTCTGTCTGCCAAGGTCATGCCTGGTAAAGACACACACACACTCACAAACACACGCACAGCAGCTCAGCTGGTTCTCCACTTCCCCACTGCTGCTTTTCCTTTCGGGCCTTTATAACTACTCTTTTTCAGAGAACCTGAGAACCGGAGGGAGCCTGCCTGAGAAGAATTCCTTTCATCCGGTCTTGGGGGAATGAGTAGAAACAGCACAGGATTGATGCTTAAAAAGTGAGCGACTACTGTCTAGAGTAATTCTAAAGTCCGAAATATACTTTCTTGTAAAGCCTAAAACCGCCTTATCTGGTTTGCCATGTTTTTTTTTAGTTAGAACCTTCAAAGTACTTTAATATGTACTTTTTAGGGATGTGCCAATCGATCGGCCACCGACCAGTATTTGTGAAAAGGACGTAATCGGTCCATGCTGATTAATGCCTTTCAAACCCGATCTCTTCTCACTGATACTTTATTTTTGGTCACTCGACTGACAGAGGTGGTCACTAGCCTAGTTAAGATAATCACCTCATTGTGGCATATAAACTACATTTCCTAGTATTTTAAGTATCATTATCAAGTACCATTATTACCGGAAGGCTAAACAGGTTTCACACAGGGGCAAACACAGGGGCAAACCAAGAGAAGACATACTAATCGCTAAGCGAGAAATAAGAGCTTTAAAGCAGTCTGTTTTTATTTTTATGTTTATAGTTAAGGGAAAAATTGCCTAGACACGGGAGGACCTTGAGGGCACAAACCAAATAATTTAAACGAGTAGTAGATTGTAGTTTTTACTTTTGTTTAGGTATTTGTTGCAATCGAATGTAATACAAACCCCGTTTCCATATGAGTTGGGAAATTGTGTTAGATGTAAATATAAACGGAATACAATGATTTGCAAATCATTTTCAACCCATATTCAGTTGAATATGCTACAAAGACAACATATTTGATGTTCAAACTGATAAACATTTTTTTTTTGTTGCAAATAATCATTAACTTTAGAATTTGATGCCAGCAACACATGACAAAGAAATTGGGAAAGGTGGCAATAAATACTGATAAAGTTGAGGAATGCTCATCAAACACTTATTTGGAGCATCCCACAGGTGAACAGGCAAATTGGGAACAGGTGGGTGCCATGATTGGGTATAAAAGTAGATTCCATGAAATGCTCAGTCATTCACAAACAAGGATGGGGCGAGGGTCACCACTTTGTCAACAAATGCGTGAGCAAATTGTTGAACAGTTTAAGAAAAACCTTTCTCAACCAGCTATTGCAAGGAATTCAGGGATTTCACCATCTACGGTCCGTAATATCGTCAAAGGGTTCAGAGAATCTGGAGAAATCACTGCACGTAAGCAGCTTAGCCCGTGACCTTCGATCCCTCAGGCTGTACTGCATCAACAAGCAACATCAGTGTGTAAAGGATATCTCCACATGGGCTCAGGAACACTTCAGAAACCCACTGTCAGTAACTACAGTTGGTTGCTACATCTGTAAGTGCAAGTTAAAACTCTCCTATGCAAGGCGAAAACCGTTTATCAACAACACCCAGAAACGCTGTCGGCTTCGCTGGGCCTGAGCTCATCTAAGATGGACTGATACAAAGTGGAAAAGTGCTCTGTGGTCTGATGAGTCCACATTTCAAATTGTTTTTGGAAACTGTGGGCGTCGTGTCCTCCGGACCAAAGAGGAAAATAACCATCCGGATTGTTATAGGCGCAAAGTTGAAAAGCCAGCATCTGTGATGGTATGGGGGTGTATTAGTGCCCAAGACATGGGTAACTTACACATCTGTGAAGGCACCATTAATGCTGAAAGGTACATACAGGTTTTGGAGCAACATGTGTTGCTATCCAAGCAACGTTACCATGGACGCCCCTGCTTATTTCAGCAAGAGAATGCCAAGCCACGTGTTACATCAACGTGGCTTCATAGTAAAAGAGTGCGGGTACTAGACTGGCCTGCCTGTAGTCCAGACCTGTCTCCCATTGAAAATGTGTGGTGCATTATGAAGCCTAAAATACCACAATGGAGACCCCCGGACTGTTGAACAACTTAAGCTGTACATCAAGCAAGAATGGGAAAGAATTCCACCTGAGAAGCTTAAAAAATGTGTCTCCTCAGTTCCCAAACGTTTACTGAGTGTTGTTAAAAGGAAAGGCCATGTAACACAGTGGTGAACATGCCCTTTCCCAACTACTTTGGCACGTGTTGCAGCCATGAAATTCTAAGTTAATTATTATTTGCAAAAAAAATTAAATTTATGAGTTTGAACATCAAATATCTTGTCTTAGCAGTGCATTCAATTGAATATGGTTTGAAAAGGATTTGCAAATCATTGTATTCCGTTTATATTTACATCTAAAACAATTTCCCAACTCATATGGAAACGGGGTTTGTATAATTTTGTGTTGATATTGTGACACTGTTAACAGCACTCACCATAAATATATTGAACATTTTACAGCAAATACACACATTTCACTCATGAAAGATCGGAATCGCCAGCATTAACCCTGATCGGAACATCCCTACCAAACAGTGTCAACACTATTTATTTTTGGTGGCTTGGCTGACAACTAATTATGTGTCTCCATACACAGTGTGGCGCCGCTCCCCTAAACTAATTATAATCACTTCAATTGTGGCAAATAACCTATATTTTCTAGTTTCTTAAATATCATTATGGCTGGAGGATGAGACTAAACATGTTACACACCGCCAGCAGGCATGCTAATAGAAAAGCTAGCATGAAGCAACACCAAGAAATAAGTGCTTAGTAAACAAGTAAGTAAATAGTAACTAAGTAAGATGGAACAGTGTTGCAGTAGAAAGTAAGCAGCTATTAGCAGGGAATGAACAAGTAGATTAATCAGAGTAGACTCTGATTAATCTACTTGTTCTGTAGGTGTCAAACTTACGGCCCGCGGGCCTGATAACATGTCTAATGCAACCCGCGGGCCTGATAACATGTGTAATGCAACCCGCGGGCCTGATAACAGGTGTTATGCGGCCCGCGGCATAAAAATGATTATTCATGAAAGAAACTGCTATTTTAAAAAAAACTGGAAGTCGCAATAGCAAATAGGCAAGCAAACGGTTTATGGGTGAGTTGCACATGAGCAGTGTCTCTTTTTCATACCCTCGCCGGTGCGTGACCCGGAACAGAAGAAGAAGACGAGAAACAGTGTCAGTGTCGTCAGAACAATTTTGTTGTGGTTGAGGACCTGTCTACACGAAGTCGTTTAACCCCTTAAACAAATAATTATTTAGCCTGAGCCCCGTTTCAGCCACACTAAACCATCGTTTAAGGTCCCCTCAGACAAATTTTTACACGGGTAAGTCAGCCGTGTATTTCTTGAATCTCCGGCAATTACCTTTGTATGGACTCATTGATCATTTACAATGAGAGTTCGGAGAGGAAGTGACGCCAGAAAGGCCGCGCCCACACGGGAAGTGACGCCAGAAACACCGCGCCCCACACAGGAAGTGACATCAGAAAAAGAACGCGCCACAGCCATCTTCATAACAAAGATGGATCATCCAGACATGCCCGTGTTTCTCCTTCTTGTACATGTACAGGCGCTTTTGGAAATCACAAATCAATATCTTAAGAGAAGGCAACGGGCGATTGCAGCTATTTCGGATACAACATTTCTCAGACGGCAAGAGAACTTTCCAATGTCCGGGTCAGCCGCTATTCTGCTTAGCGAAAAACTTTGTCCCTTCCTCCCGTGGATGTGATGTGTGTGTGACTACAAATATTGCTTTATGGATGTGACTGTGAAATGGCCAGGCAGCGTGCATGATACCCGCATCTTCGCTAACTCCGCCATTAGCGCGAAGCTTAAAGATGGAACCATCCCCTCGTGTCCCAAACAACTGCTGGAAGATGACGATCCGGTTCCTGTTTTTCTTTTGGGTGACCCAGCTTATCCCCTGACGCCATATCTCACGAAAGAATACTCCAACGGCGGAGTCAATCCACAACGTTTTATATAGGGATGATACTCGAAACCGGTTTTCCCGGTTGTTCGATAAGAAAAGAACCGAGTCCTCGGACTCGAATCCCTTTTTGAGGACCGGTACCCGTTATCGAGACCACTATAGTAAAGAAAAAGAGTTGGTTCTTTATTCGACCAATCCCGTCCCGACCAGAAATGCCCCGTGAGACATCACAAGAAATTACGTCACGTAGCTCAGTCATTAGGCGCAGATAGCGAAAGCGGGAAAACAATGGACCAGAAAAAGCGCTCCAAGGTGTAATAAAGTTCAAAATATTTTACTGAGAGATTTGAGCAGGGTACAAACACATGACAAACACTTTTACGACCAACCGGAAACATAGCAACCAGACTAGCAACACACCTCCTTTACGCCAGCTGTCGCAACGTTCTTAAAGCAACCGCAGCACATACATATATGACATCTCCCTTTTTTAACTTTTGTTTTTCTTTCCTTGTAAACAAAACAAAATCACACTGTATATGTGTTGTCTGTCTAATTATAAATAATGCAGACGAGGCGTGTTGGCTGAGTTCTTGACATTTACTTTCACAGCGTGCTCATAGCCTCATTCTTAGCTGCCGGTGGCGACATGCAACAACACTTTTCGGGGCTACCGCGCATGCTCGTCACTCCCGTTGCATGCTGGGTAGTGTAGTTGTTATATTCCCTAGCTCAAAACATAACATCACATCTATCTATCTATCTATCTATCTATCTATCTATCTATCTATCTATCTATCTACCCTATAAAGAAATAATGTTAACTCAATAAAGTGTATTTCTTTTTTTAGCTTTCACTTTTCATTTTTTTAGCATTGTAACCACATTTGCAAACAATGTTTCTCTTCATAGAATTTTCTTTCAATAAAGAAATAAAGTGCAAAAATGTCAAAGCATCATAACAAACAGTTATGTCAAATAGCAGCAGAAGTGCACTTTTTGGAGAGCTGTATTATTTTCAGTTTTGTGCCCAAGGCACTGATTTTATTTAAAACTATTATTATTTAAGATTAGATTAAAGATTAAAGTACCAATGATTGTCACACACACACTAGATGTGGTGAAATTTGTCCTCTGCATTTGACCCATCCCCTTGGGGAGCAGTGGGCAGCAGCGGCGCCGCGCCCGGGAATCATTTTAACCCCCAACTCCAACCCTTGATGCTGAGTGCCAAGCAGGGAGGTAATGGGTCCCATTTTTATAGTCTTTGGTATGACTCGGCTGGGATTTGAACTCCAACCTACCGATCTCAGGGCGGACACTCTAACCACTAGGCCACTGTATACACCTATAGTGATCACAGAGACAGGTTGTTTTTGTGTTACTGTATACACTACCGTTCAAAAGTTTGGGGTCACCCAAACAATTTTATGGAATAGCCTTCATTTCTAAGAACAAGAATAGACTGTCGAGTTTCAGATAAAAGTTCTCTTTTTCTGGCCATTTTGAGCATTTAATTGACCCCACAAATGTGATGCTCCAGAAACTCAATCTGCTCAAAGGAAGGTCAGTTTTGTAGCTTCTGTAACGAGCTAAACTGTTTTCAGATGTGTGAACATGATTGCACAAGGGTTTTCTAATCATCAATTAGCCTTCTGAGCCAATGAGCAAACACATTGTACCATTAGAACACTGGAGTGATAGTTGCTGGAAATGGGCCTCTATACACCTATGTAGATATTGCACCAAAAACCAGACATTTGCAGCTAGAATAGTCATTTACCACATTAGCAATGTATATAGTGTATTTCTTTAAAGTTAAGACTAGTTTAAAGTTATCTTCATTGAAAAGTACAGCGCTTTTCCTTAAAAAATAAGGACATTTCAATGTGACCCCAAACTTTTGAACGGTAGTGTATATTTGTTTTTCTGAAAAATCCCACTTAATATACTTTGGGTAACAACAGTCAATATTTATTTTTTTTATTTTATTTTTTTAGGGAGGTAACAGTCAATATTTATTTATTTATTAGATTTTATTTTTTTCTTATATAATAAAAGTGAGCTTTTGTTAAACCAAATATTGTGTGTTTTTTTCCATATACAACAACCTATCTGGACTCGATAAGAGAATCGATAAGGAATCGGTTCGATAAGAGGATTCGATAATAGGCTCGAACTCGATAATTTCTTATCAAACATCATCCCTAGTTTTATATATATATATATATATATATATATATATATATATATATATATATATATATATATATATATATATATGTATATATATATATATATATATATATATATATATATATATATATATATGCTGCAACAACTAATCGATTATAAAAATAGTTGGCGATTAATTTAGTCATCGATTCATTGGAACTATGCTATGCGCATGCGCGGAGGCTTTTTAAAATGTTATTTAAAAAAAAAAAGTTTTTTATTTTTTTTATAAACCTTTATTTATAAACTGCAACATTTACAAACAGCTGAGAAACAATAATCAAAGTAAGTACAAAAACTGTACAAAACAGCGCCAGGGCGGCACTGAGGCTACGTCTCATGAGGTGGCGTAAGCTAGCCAATAATGTGTCATGTACGTGACGTCGTGTACGTGACGACGCCGTCTGGAAACATTCGAAAAATGGCGCAGGTAAACCGTACGGATAGTTCAGCAGAAAAACATCTTGAGGTTATTGCTTCAATGGAGAAAAGTGTACGACCTAAGTCGTCAAAAGTGTGGGAACACTTTACTTTAAACACTTCAAAGAAGACCGTTTCCTGCAAAATGGCACGGAAGTACAACATTGCTTCAGGAGCACCTGAAAAGGAAACATGTTGGAGCCATGGATGAAGGGAACTCACAGTACGTAACTTTTTAAGTCCATAGTGGCAACAGGCATTCATGAGTTCAGCTTTTTTGTGAGTAACGTTAAAGTTATGCCTTTGTTGCAACGCGGGGCTGATAATGTGTCTCCGGCACATTTGACTCCGTTTTGAGAGAGAAAACGCATGGTTACCAATTTCGAAATAAACGTAACGGACAGAAATATCTCAGGTTGGTTTCATAATGGATCAATGTAGCCGGGCCGATAAAGCTATATAAATATATTTAGATTTGAGTGACGCTTTAGTATAACTAAACGTTATGAAGATGCTGGAATATTTCATGCTATTATTTAGAGGCAGCCTAAAATGAATCCTTTATTATTCACAACAGAAACGTGTACAATATCTGATTCAGTTCTGATGAGTTACATTTCTGTGTTATTATTGGTGTAAGCTGCACCCCCAATGTCCAGAACATGGTGCCAGTATACTGGTTTTTCAACAAAATACTGAAAAGTATAGAAATGTAGTTTGTCTCTTTTATCCGATTATTAATCGATTAATCGAAGAAATAATTGACAGTTAATCGATTATCAAATTAATCGTTTGTTGCAGCCCTAATATATATGTATATATAAATTGTCCTTTATCGCATTGTCTACTTTCTCATGTCGATTAAAGATTTGATTCATGCATGATGGCTCAGGTGTGATTCACTACAATAGGGCCCCACAACACACTGGATTATAGTTAATTGAAAAACCACAACACTGGATATTGTTCAAATGAGATACATTTTATTTTAAAAATGTGCACACAAAACACAGCAAACAAATGTAAAATGCACAGCAAACTATTTACAATATAGCTCTTTTAAATAACTTCACAGTGAAGTAAAGTCATCTACTGGAGAGCTTGGAGCAGATGGACGCTCAGGTGGATTTATTTTATTTTTTTCGCGCATGCGTACCAGGTCGCGTTGCGCCGGCGGAGAGAGGAGGGCGGGGATCTTAAACGGCGGCATTGTTGTGTGAGGACACGGATAACGTTAGGTGTGATTTACCCTGAATAACCTTAGTGTAAACGGGGCCTTAGAGTTCCCTTCTATTTTTTGTTAAAGTCTAGAAACATGGAAAGTCACACATTGTATTGGTTCTCTATCGAACAGGCAAACGTCACTCTCCTTCTGTTGTTGTCATTCATAGACGAGGATACGGAAAAGAGACACTGCGCATGTGTAATCTACTGTATCTCCGAACAATGAACGGGGAATAGAGAAAATACCTTTACACTCACTGTTTTAATTCCTATTTACGATTTTTAAACACATTAACAAATTTGGATAATGGATAAGGACCCACTTTCCGTTTATTATCAAACCAAAAAACGGGGGAAATTTATTTTTACGTTAAATATTTTTTCTATTCCAAATGAAAAACAAATGGCCGCAATGTACACGGACCATATTTGATACTTAAGAGTTTTCATTATTTATTATCTATTCTGTAATTTTTTCAATCCCAGATAGGCTATGATTGATTTCAATGGCTTTGAAGATACAATTGGACAAAGTCTGAGTTCATTGTGTCCTTTGTTGTATTTTTGAAACTGCACCATTTTTTCCCCTCAGAATTTTCAACTAACTTTTTTAGAATGTGCTTATTCTATTTTTGGCCGAAGTAAAACAAATAAAACAATCTGAGGTTGTCTTTATTTTTAACCTATTATGCCATGATTTTATCAGTCCGGCCCACTTGGAAATAGATTTTCCTCCATGCGGCCCCTGAGCTAAAAGGAGTTTCACACCCCTAGTATCGAGAGAGGATAATAAAACAACTGTTGGTGTGTCAGCATTGTCACATTTTATAAATGTAAGAGGGGGGCGGATCGATCCATAAAATGGTGGTGTCAATTTCAGAGGTATCAGTATAAAAGTGATACAAGAGTACAATAATAAGATATATGTCTTTGTTTTCTCAACAGTTTTGTTGTCGTTTTGGTTACTGTGTACAAACTAATGGTAATAATTCCCTGGACACAGGAGGACTGGAGGGCAAAGAAAAAAGGATTTAAATGAGTGGTAGATAGTAGTACCGTATTTTTCTGATTATAAATCGCTCCGGAGTGTACGTCGCACCGGCCGAAAATGCATAATAGAGAAGGAAAAAAACATATATACGTCGCACTCGAGTATAAGTCGCATTTTTGGGGGAAATTTATTTGATAAAATTCAACACCAAGAATAGACCTTTGAAAGGCAATTTAAAATAAATAAAGAATAGTGAACAACAGGCTGAATAAGTGTACGTTATATGACGCATAAATAACCAACTGAGAATGTGCCTGGTATGTTAACGTAACATATTATGGTAAGAGTCATTCAAATAACTATAACATATAGAACATGCTAAACAGTCTGTCACTCCTGATCGCTAAATCCAATGAAATCTTCTTCCTTGTTGTCGCTCCTGGTATGCGCCGCTAGCGTCCTTTCTTTCTGCTGCTTGATCGCTGTTTTCTGCTGCATATTTCACTACGTCCAACTTGTAATCTGCAGTATATGATTTCCTTTTTGGTGCCATTTTTGTTCAGTTTTTATAAGTTACCGCCAATGTAGAAATTATCCATTTTAATAGCTACGGCAGTAGCATATAGCAGTTAGCATCCCATGACCCACACTGCACTTCTGCCATGACCCTCCCCCGCCAAATTGTTATTGGTTGACGTGTGTGTGACGATTGCTGACATTTTACTTCGTCTCTTCCGTGAATTAGATAAATAATATTATTTGATATTTTACGGTAATGTGTTAATTTCACACATAAGTCGCTCTGGAGTATATGTCGCACCTACGGCCAAACTATGAAAAAAATATTTTTAATCCGAAAAATACGGTACACAATACTTAACATAAGTAATAAATACTATTAACTTTGTTTTGCTAAAACTATTTTATGTAAAATAAAGAACTAGTTTAAATATTGTGTTCATACTGTTATACTGCAAATAGAATTCACCATAAATAAATGGAAAAATGTACAGTTAATACATGTGATCGGTATTTGTATAGGCCAATCTCACTCATGGATGATCGTATCAGAATCGGCAGCAGAAATCCCTCATCTGAACATCCTATGTATTACACATTTATTTATGCATGCAAAACTCTTATTTTCTCTTTATAAAAAGTGTTTTGTGTTAATATTTTTTGCGTTTCTGGAATGGATTGATTGGATTTACGCATTTCTTATTGGATAAATGTAGTCGGTTTTCCTGCGATTTGTTCTTCATCGGGCCTTTCGGAAGGAAAATTATAATACCACTATTCAGAAAAAAAGTATAATGTAATGTATTCACTTCCTGTGTGAATAAAGTAAAAACAAAGTAAGAGTAACAGCTGTGAGGCACATGAGAAAACATTTAACCTACTTGATAAACTCCGCAATAGCCACACGTACTAATCAATTGGATGTCACGCACGCAGGCAGTCAAATACAAAAAAATGTTTTGATTAGGTGCCAAATAAGCACAATCTGCTTGTCCTCTTTTAAACTACATGTGTGTGTTTGTGCACATGCTGCAGGCTCAGTCACGGCTATGAGAGGATTAGGGGTGCTTATGTCGCCTGCTAAACGTTGTCTCCCCTTTCCTCGTTCTCTCAAGCTAATTAAAAAAATTACTACAAAATAATTTCGCTTTTGATTACCATGCATGTTTTCATAATCTTTACTGCTCATCTCGACTTTTGAGCTCTTGTCTCGTGAGCTTCCTGTGTCACCAGCTGCCATGACACAGTCGGCGTGCTGGCCCACATAGCTAATCGGTGCTCAATCCAAATAGTTGGCATCAAAACCCGAGCAGCACGTGTGACCTGAGCATGCAAATCAACATTGGGCCAACAATGTTTCGTGCGGTTAGCCTACAAACCTCATTCTTGGCTAGACAAAACAACCTTTTGTATTACAACTACTTAACTAAATTCAGAAATAATCATAGGCAAAATGAATTGAGTTTCAGTTTCCATGGCACAAGCAATAAAATAAAGTAGAGTAAGTTGAAAACTGCAGAAAATATGCTCCAGAAAACCATTTTTTCAAGGATTAATCTCATTATAGACCCCACCAGTAGGTTTATCAATCTGATACTAAAATCTAAATTGTATTAGAAATATCACAACCCTACGAATATCATGTCAATTGTGTCAAGTGGTTGTATTGACTAACTAGTTTATTAGCTAAAGTTAAATCAAATCAAATCAACTTTATTTATAAAGGAGATGGTTATTAACAGCTTTTACTACACTTCAGTAAATACATTACTCTTACTAGGACAACACTAAACCTTTCGTTTACTTGACTAACTGAACGGGTGGCCTGTCAGCTTCATCCGCTATCAACTCATTAATAAACACAAGCACAAGTCAACTAATAATGCAGCAAATGGGATTCGATCTATTCCGCCTATAAAGCGCTATAAAAACAACCAAAAACCTCCATCAAAGTTTTAAATACATGCTGTACGTATACTGTATATGTAACGTAGTAACAGGCACATTCATAATAACATGTAATATTTACATATTTTGGTCATTATAAGCATATGGCGGTGCATTTATTTCACAGACGCATCACAATGTTTGCTATTTCTTTGAAAAACAATAACTTATACTACTAACTGCTTGAGGCTACTTTGGGACAAATATTGATGCTGAACCTGAGCTTGAATATACAGAGGATGAGCTATGAGTTTTAGACACTGAGTGATAAGCAGATCCAGCAAGTAGCACTATTGCAAAGTGCTAAACAAGACATACAAACCACAACTATAATAAAACAATCACTTACTGGACAATGTCTGATCTCACTGGGATGCAGACTGATGGAATGTTTATATCTTCCAGTTTAAATGAACAATTAATCATAATCCTCAGGCAGGTAAAAAAAAAGAGAAACAAAGGTGGGCCCGTACAAGCGTTTTCTTTATGCCTTTCTTGCGATCTCTCGGTCTAAGTTGAATGTCAAAGGCCACAAACTTCTACTATACAGGTGAGAGGCATTATTTATAATTTAGCAGAAACTTTTACTAACTTTGAGGCAATGCAGCAGCTCAGCAGCTAGGTATGTCAATAGCTGCATAAGCTAGCTAACTCTGTATGATCACGGCGCTGCTAAAAATAGTTCCTCTGTGGTAAATAATAAATGATAAATGGGTTATACTTGTATAGCGCTTTTCTACCTTCAAGGTACTCAAAGCGCTTTGACAGTATTTCCACATTCACCCATTCACACACACATTCACACACTGATGGCGGGAGCTGCCATGCAAGGCGCTAACCAGCAGCCATCAGGAGCAAGGGTGAAGTGTCTTGCCCAAGGACACAACGGACGTGACTAGGATGGTAGTGCTTACAATAACAATATTGCTAATACTTGGTTCATATGCAGGTAACAACATATAAATGGAAGTATTTTTGGCGGTTTTGGACGTTTTTAGAGGGCTTTATGGATGCAATAGACTCCAATTAGCTTCGTAGTAATCCACCTTGTACTTGCCGTACATTACAAATTAGAATGCATAAAAAAAGAAAGACATATGTGTTATTGTCTTACATAAGGTTTGTGAATGATATGCAACATTTTAAAAAATAGTTCCCTTTTAAATTCAGGCACACAATCAATCCAATCCAAGGTCTGTTGATTCCCAAGGGTGACTGAACTGTTTGCAGGCTTCAGTCTTTTATAACGAACAACCTTTTAGGCAGCCATTGTCAAGTTTGTCAACCAAATGTGTCAAATGCACTGGAAAAAACCAGTTGAAAACACGTTTAGGATTTTTGACATTTGTTTGTATTTGGGATGTAACGATTACCTATATTAATGATAAACCGCAGCAAAACTCCCAACGATTAGTATTATTACTGTTTCAAATGAAAATTATCGTAAAAACGTAATAACCGCACTTCGATAAACTGATGGACAATTGTTACTGTTTTGTTCCTGAAGAAGCACACAAGTGCCCTAATTTCTAGTTAGCCTGAATGCTAACATTAATACAAGACACATTAAAGTCGTTCCCCATTACAATCATAAATTTAACTTGTATGAACACATTACTATCGGAGCTATTAAATGTTGCACAATGAACCTACAGGCTGTGCTCGCTCAGTACAGAGAAGTCCAGAGAGAGGTGAAGATCCCTACATGGACCTTTCTACAACAGAAAGTAAACCCGAGTGATGTCACATATACCAGACGTGAAACGCTGTCTCAAACCTTTACAAATAAAAACAGAACAAGATAAACTTATTTCAACACTTTAATAACAAAAATATGGCTCCTTATTCTCTGTTAACTATCTCATCCGGCTGATAAACCACCTCATATAGCCAATAAAGTCGCTAATCAATAGCCAGAAGAATATTTCCTGTTTCTTCCGCCAAGGAAAATATTCTGTGTCTATTTATTCATTCAATTATAAATAAAACTTGGTAATAGATTTCTGTCTGTTTATAAGTACTTTTTGAGCACATTCAACAATACAAATTGTGATTGATAACTGATACCTTTTGTCACAATAACCACAATATAAAAAATAATATCTCAAGTTTATATCTCGCTGCTTCCCTCCATTTTATCAGTGGAAAATCTGTGAAGACCCACGACTAGTCTCTAATCTCTCAGTAAGACTATTGTTACTATAATACAGTCCTTCTCAAATAGTGGGGCGGACCCCCCTCGGGCACCCCGTGGGAAGGGCCGCATGAGACCTCTGGGGGCGGCGTATCAGAAAATAATTGAGAAGCACTGTGTAATACACCATGGTGGCCCCTTGTGTTGCGATACAGCAGGGGTGTCAAAACTGGGGCTGGGGGCCCATTTGCGGCTCGCAACTTATTTTCTAACAGCCATTCTAAAAATACTATTACTATTACTAAAAAAAAAACATGCCAACAAGGTGTAAAGTACTGACAAAATTTTAATTGTTGACACTAATACCACAAAGCTGACATGCAGGCGGTTTTGTCTTTTGAGAAAAATCTATATATTTTATTGGTTTTGAAAATGGAAAATATCAAAATAGCCGCCACATCTTTTTATTTTTCAGTGTGGGGCTCTCAGTGCAAAATGTTTAGACACCCCATGCAAAAGGATTTATTTTAATATTTAAAAAAGTAAAATGTATATTGTGATTTTAAGTTTTACCACCACACCCAAGCATCTGAGGGAGTTTTTAATCTTATAAGGAAGGCAAACTTGTCTGAACACTGAGGGGTTGCCTTTGAGAATTTACATTTCGACTTGTGCCTTGGAAATTATAAAAACTGTTTTATAGTATTGCATGTCAAGAAACCACTGTTATTACACAGCTTTAAGACTAGAACAATGTATTTATCTTTTCACAACAATCACTGTGTTGTATATGGACAATGAATGATCTGTCTGTGTCCAAACAATTGCATTAGCAAGTTTATTGGCTCCATATGATGAAGTTGATGATTTCACCATTCATTCATAGCACGATAAAATATAATTTCCAAAAAGCTTGCAATGTCATACAATTTGTATCAATATATTACATTTACATGAGCATTGTTTATAGTTTAAAAGCCAATTTTACCACCCAATTTTAACATGCATGCATCGGGATCCCCCTCAAGGAGCTAAAATGGCTGGGAAAAGGGAAGTCTGGGCTTCTCTGCTTAGGCTACTGCCCCCGCGACCCGACTTTGGATAAGCGGAAGAAGATTGATGGATGGATGGATGGATGCATCAATCAGAGATGGATGGATGGATGGATGCATCAATCAGACGTCAAAACAAAGTAAATGGGGGAGATGCGGTTTACAGCGGATGTATGTGTTTCAAGGACAGTTCTGGCAATGATTGAAAATAAACGTTCAAAATCCGGACTGCATGGAGTGCCTGGAACTTTAAAAACGCGGACCTAGTTTCCACCCGGCCGCTGCAATAGAGCGCACATGAAAGCAGTGGTGTGTGGGTTCATAGTTTTGATTTATGTTGAAGATGAATACAGTTACAATATGGTAGGGCTGGACGATTATGGAAAAATAACAATCACAATTATTGTAATTGATATTGTAATCACCATTAATTAATTGTTATTTATTTATTCAATAATTAATTCATAATTAAAAATAGATTGTATTTATTATTTACTTTAAATAGTTTTTAAAAAACAGCAATAAATTAGAAACGAATAAACCACAACAAGTAAAATAATCATAATAGCAATAACAAAAAATGTAATAATAGCTATATAAATAACAAAATTCAGTTTTTCCGTTTTAATTGCTTTTAATTCCGATTTTTACCTGTTACACTTATTTTGCCACATAAAATGTGTGCTTTTTGTGTCAAATAAAATGTAATAAGCTGGTAATTAATGTTAATTAAAAGCAAAAAAACCTCACATTTATTGGTGCAATACATCTTTGGACAATTTTGAACAATTATTCCGTTCCATCCATCCATTTTCTACCGCTTGTCCCTTTTGGGGTCGCGGGGGGTGCTGGAGCCTATCTCAGCTGCATTCGGGCGGAAGGCGGGGTACACCCTGGACAAGTCGCCACCTCATCGCAGGGCCAACACAGATAGACAGACAACATTCACACACACACACACACACACACACACACACACACACACACACACACACACACACACACACACACACACACACACACACACACACACACACACACACACACACACACACACACACACACACACAGTTCAAAATATAAAAATTTAGTAAATGTATCAGTAAGTGCTTTAAGTACCTTATGCTTATGTAAGGAACTTTTGTGAAACCTTTATTTTGTTAGCGCAGTCAGACCGAATGTGACGCTCAGCGCTATTATTGTGAAGGGGGAAAGTGTGCTGTGCTGCTGTTCTCAGCTTGATGAGTACAGAGTAAACACCTCTCAAGTTGCAACCGCTGTCCTGTTTGTACATGGATGTTACATAAATGACACAAGACAAGCAGATGAGATGTGTTGTGGGTGTATGAATTGTTCTTGCTAGCTTTGGCTTGGTAGTTTAGTCGCTGTTTCAAGTGACTGTCTCAACATTTAGCTTCGGACGGGGCGGTTGAGTGTTTCTGGGATGAATGAGCAGTCCCGGACACATTATTTTCCCAAACAAATGTTCCTTCTCCTCACAATGACAACATTCACTCACATATTCTGCTTTAACAGCAGATTCCAATTTATTGGCCAATTATGTGACTCCGTCCAAGGTTACGTGTTACTTTTTTTGTTGAGTTTAGTGATTATCGATTAGGCATACTAGCGATGTGACAAATAAATAAAAAGTAACAACCATGGTGACATCCTAAACTTCTAGTAGACATTATCTTTTTCTCACTCATTCGCTCCTCATTCGTTTCACCGTCACAAATTTCGGAATTTATAGTTTTTTCTGATTATTATATTAATTATATTTTCATAATAGTGAAAGCCATATTTGAAATCAAAATCTGATTAATTGTCCAGCCCTACAATATGGTACATCATTACCTTGAATTGATTCACGTGGACCCCGACTTAAACAAGTTGAAAAACTTATTCGGGTGTTCCCATTTAGTGGTCAATTGTACGGAATATGTACTGTACTGTGCAATCTACTAATAAAAGTTTCAATCAATTCAATCAAATATTTAGAAAAGAAAAAAACAAGGCTTATATTCAAGCCACTTTCTGACCGCACTTCTCCGCCAGCCATGTTGTAGTTTTTAGCACTTCCTTATAGAGTCTACTGACAGATACAGGTTAGACTATGCGCTTTTTATTACAAATGACAACATTGCATGTACGAGCCAGTCAGCAACTCATGTATAAATAGTTAAATAAGATAATCTATTGGGTGTCATTATAAATAACAAAAAAAATAGGTTATGGGAGGCAGAAACGTTTTTGTTAATTTCAGCTATTTTCCCTAAAAAATGCATTGAGGCTATAAAGTCCGTTTTATCTGATACTAATCAGTAGATTCCTCGATTGCTAAAATAATCAAAAGCTACAGCCTTAGACAGCAGTGATATATATTTAGATATTTTTGCATGCAACATGTCTATGACAAAATGTATTAATATTTTATGTGCTACATTTACTAAATCTCCACCATCAAAGAGCTTGTATTACAATATTTTTTTTTACATCTGCAGTCAGCCTGTACTAACAGGAATTGAACAGCTTTTGTAGATGAACGGATAATTTGAAGAGGCAGACCAGCCAATCAAAGTCACTTATCTCACCGCCATTGATTAGACGTCCTGAAAAACAGAGTACAAAAACAGATAGGGCTTGGTATGTGCCAACGTGAGGATGGCCACAAGGACGCCGACGCCATACAATCAGCCCGAAACATGACATTAAAGGCCTTTGAACATCAACTGGCTGAGGAGTAGGAATTATTAATGAACTGATAATGTCAACCTTGCAGTATGGGGGCACTACTCCATCCTCCCTTGTTTAAGAAATAAATCCTGCTCTATTTCCATCCCTTCATTGCTTGACCACACTTTAGAAGGTATGTGGCATTGCTCTTTTATTAACTAACTGTAGCCACAAGAAGAGAACCAACACTCTTCTACTTAAATATATCCATTATATTGTAAGGGTGGCCAGGTCTTTGTGTGGGTCTCTGCCACAGGCACATGAACCTTGCTAATGTAGGCCAAACATCTCCTCTGCCTGACAGACTCAACAAAAACACATTGGCCGGCCAGACAGCATTATACTCCTATTGGCTCATCGCACATTCCTCAACCAATTAGAATTCCTCTCATACCTGTAGGGGAGGAGCAAAGTCAGGGGCAATAACCTTTGTTTGCTTTCAAACAGAGCTAATGAATGGCTGGGTTTTACACGCACGCACGCGTGCACGTGCACACACGCACAAACACACATGCTTTCTCTGTTTTCTATCATTAAGGCTCATTTCGCTGATCACAGTGCAAAACACCATAACAAATTACACGCATCATTTAGCCAAATTGTTGTATTAAATTTAATGTCACCAACAGAATCTGTGTTTCCCCTTAGTAATCTTTCAGATAGAAATTACTGTCATTTTCTCCTCTTCGTTATTGTTAAAACTCCTTAGTTCATTAAAATGTCATCAACCCAGATCCAATTTAGGGGTTGAAATGTTGTGTATTCAGATGTAGTGGGGTTAGTAGATACTACACCAATAATAACACACTATGGTGAAAAGTAACCCACAAGAGTAAAAGGGGGGGAAAAACGGATTCCGTGACTTTGCCAGACACATGATGCAATTGCTTGTATTGGACCGGAGTCTTCTGTTAGATTCAAAACAAGCACTTCATCAAAAAGCAGGTGTTTACAAAGATAGTTTATGTTTTGAATACCATATTGAACAATATGTTTTTTGTGGTTGTTGGTTTGCAGTGATGTGTAGCTATTAAGAGAGGTACAAGATTAAAATAAACATGCAATACGTCAGTTTTCTTTGCTGTTTTTCCTTTTATGGTCACAGGTGAGCTGGAGCCTATCCCAGCTGACAGAGTGAGAGACACCCTGGACACAGAGGAACCTTTTTATTTTGGCTTTTCATCCACATGGTAACAGGGTTCTGGGTGGTTAGCCATGATATCTTTAGAGAAATAGGTTCCAGAGTGGGAAACTCTGACAACGCTGCCTTGTCGTTGACAAGCAAACCGCTACTTTTTTGGGAACGATGACGTCGCCGCACTGTCACGTGGCAAGAAGAACGCGAGAGAACCACACTTGCAACAACCGGAAACAAGAACAACAATTGTGAACAACGGAGCTATGTTTCTTCTGCAGTTTGATGTGGGAATCTTTAGGCGCCCCACAATTCGATTACGATTCAAGGGCTACGATGCCATTATAAATCTATTATTTATGCATCTTTAATATTGTATAATAATATTATCTCTTATAAATGTATTATCAATGATGTCCATAAAAGGCTCCTCCTTTGGGTGTATTGCGTTATTTTGGGCTTTTGGATGCAAGTGCCAACAGCATTTTTACTTACTTTCTTACTCACTCACTCACTCACACAATATATACTGTATATACACACGTGTATATACACGCACATATACATATACACACACACACACACACACACACACACATATATATATAAATAAATAAATAAATAACTATATATATATATATATATTTATATATATATATATATATATATATATATATATATATATATATATATATATATATATATATATAGTTATTTATTTATTTATTTATTTATATATGTGTATATATATATATATATATTTTATATATATATATATATATATATATATATATATATTTTATATATATATATTTTATATATATATTTTATATATATATATATATATATATATATGTATATATATATATATATATATATATATGTATATATATATATATATATATATATATATATATATATATATATGTATATATATATGTATATATATATATATATATATATATATATATATATATATATATATATATATATATATATATATATATATGTATATATATATATATATATATATATATATATATATATATATATATATATATATATATATATATATATATATATATATAACAAAACACCGTTTCATGTACCTCAAGTTAAAAATGAATGTGCACATGAATATAACAAAATCATTATAAACAAAATAATATGGCAGAATCTAAATAATAACATTATTCAGTAAAAAATAAATGTGGAAATTGTGCAAGATAGCACCTTATGGACAAAAACAAATAAAACAAATTTAAGAATTTTGCAAGATGTCACCTGATGGCCATAAGACAAAACTGCACTTTTCGTCCATATAAATAAACATCCATCCATCCATCCATTTTTTACCGCTTAATCCCTTCGGGGTCGCGGGGGGCGCTGTAGCCTATCTCAGCTACAATCGGGCGAAAGGCGGGGTACACCCTGGACACATAGTGTTCAAATATTAGATCCAGACTTATACGTACACCTGCACGATTATGGCCAAAATCATAATTAAGACTATATTTATCAATATTGAAATCACGATTATTAAGCAGGATTATTAATTAATGTTAGGTAAAACAGTGTTGGGTTGGGGTGTAAGCATAATGTCTACTAATAAGGCTATAAACGTTATGCTTTTATTTAAAGGCAAATATTTGTCTTTATGTTTTTAATAGTATCAATGTTTCAGCTTTTTCTCATTACATGATGCCTTTATCTCTATTTCTACATTTTAATAGATATAAGTATTTTTTTAAGTTATGCACATGTACATGCTGTATTGGGACAGATCCATTAAGATTCTAAGCAGAAATATGTCATGTGGGAATTAACTATACACAATAAAACATTAACAAAATGCTATGTCACAGGAATGTTTTTTAAAGTAATAACTTTGCCAAATGAAAAAATCCACAACATGTAAAAAAATGGTGTTTACTTTTTGATATCAATATAAAACACAGAGCAGTTTTGCTAATGACGATAAAGTCTAATAAACAAGCTTTGTTCTTCTCCAACAACTGTGTGTTTTAGTGCAACAGTT
Source organism: Entelurus aequoreus (assembly GCF_033978785.1). Taxonomy (NCBI): domain Eukaryota; kingdom Metazoa; phylum Chordata; class Actinopteri; order Syngnathiformes; family Syngnathidae; genus Entelurus; species Entelurus aequoreus. The sequence goes on along the minus strand of NC_084755.1, from coordinate 21,004,220 downwards.
TAGCCAACAAAATAAACATGAGTGTTACCTCTCACATCTAATTGACAATCTTCACAGACTGCATTCAATTCAAAGAAATGACAAAACATTCTATCTAGTATTTATGTTATTGGAACACTGATACAGTTAGCAGTTAAATAAAGTATGAGTGAACATCCCAGTAAACAAACTAAAGATTAATCAACAAGTTGTGGCAACGTTCCCGACACATCGCTTGCTGCATGTTTTCTCACGTCTTTGACTCTGTCAGAGCAGGATGCTCTAAATAAAAGCAACATCTCCTCCACAGTATACTGGAGCCTATCTCAGCTGCATTCGGGCGGGCGGTAGGTGGGGTACACCCTGATATAAAACACAAAATATAACAAACTTGCTACTTTAAAATAGTAATTTGGATTAATGATTTTTCAATAAAAATGACTGAAAAACATAATTAATTTCAATACTTAAATAAAAATAACAGACCAAATTAAATGACTACAGTAAACCTGACCTGGCAGTAAACCTGAAAAAAAAATTATTCTCAGGTTTCTCTATGTTTACATTTTTGCACTCTCCACTATTTTGTTACACTGTATAAAGCAATTCTTACATATTCCTTATATCTGTACCTTAATTAAATTAGGTTATTATTAAGTGTTTGTGATTTTAGAATTTTGCTTCGGTTGATATCTTGAGTGTTTTCCATGGTTGTGTTGACATTTCCTTTCCTTTCTGCCTTGATAGCTGAGGGGATTATAATCAGAGGAAGGTTACATTTCAAATAAAAAATGTTAACAATTAATATTTTGTCTCCTGGTCTATATTTTCTATAGTTCATAAATATATCAACAACTATCGATATTGACCAATATAAAAAACGTATATCATACAGTTTTCAGCCTTAGCCACATTGACAACCTGCATGATTATTTTTTCAAAGGCACTTTGACACAGCTCAAGTCTTGGATCCTATGAGATTGCTATATATACCTAAATAAGTGTCCAGTGTGTGTGCATAGACTCATTAAACCTGCAAGTAGGCAAATACTTCATTGTAATTGCTCAGTTTAGCATCAGATGACCAAGACGTCTGGCCCTGGGCACAGAAAGACATTTCCATTTGAATAGGAGCCCCTGGGAGTCCAGTGGGGTCACACTGGCTACAGTGAGAACCTATTGTTCCAGCTGTGTATCAAGAGAGAGACTCCTTTATGTCCTACACAAGAGCTTGAATCCCAAAACAACCTTTAAATGCTCAGATCGAGCACCCAAAACACTAAAAAAAATACACGGATAAGGATAACGTTAGCCCTAAATGCTACAGTTGACTTAGCAGGGGGATGCCTATCAGTTATCAAAGTGGAAATAGCTAACGTGTCGAAATCAGCCGAAAGACAGACTTTGACCTCTTCAGAAATGAACAATCAATGTTATTATTTACCTTTTGTTAACTAAATGTTGTGTTTTAGTGGTGGTGGTGGTTGGTGAGACCCCCTGATGGGCGTAGCTAGCCAGCGTTAGCGGTCAACGTTAACTAGAGAGAGCTAACGCCGACTGGCTAGCGTTAATAATTCACAGTGTGTTAATGCTTTTCAAGCGTCTATGTTTCCAATGACCCCCCCAGTGGCTAAGGACGGGCTATTGTTTCGGTTGTAAGCTCCACATGACGGCGAATTGTGTCCGCATTAGTGTACTGTTTTCTTCGCTGCCCTTTCGGCAATTTGGCTAGCACCCCGGCTAACAAGCTAGCACTTGTGTTGCTGTGTCTACCGCACAAAAACCGGATGTTTGGGCAAATCGCAGCCCTTCAAAGGCACTTTGCAATGTCCTGTTAGGCTCGCTTGACGTAAACGATTATACATAATTAAAACATGCAGCGTGTAGTTTATGTCCGTCTTCTTTTTTTTTTTTACCTGTCAGTCGGATTTTGATGCTGGAACCGTTCCTTCGAGTCCCAGGATTCGACATCACTCCGTGAAAAAACGATCCCACAAACTTCCTCTTCGGGTCCCCCGAAAGAGACCGTTTTCGCAACTCCGTTGGATGGCGAATGCCTTCAGAATGCAAACACGCGGTTAGTTTTCCGGTTCTTCATGGATGCGACGGTATTATTTCATCGCAAAGTCCTGCGCTTCCTCGAGATCCAACAACACCGGAGAACATTTTCGGGCAGGCTCAAGCACGTAATGACGTCATAATCTTAACTGTACAGTCGTACGTGCTCGCGTCTGGCGAACGTGGGCGTGCCCGTGGAATTCTCAGCCTGCAGTCAGGGAAAATAAGTAAGACGATTCCGTTCAGTTAATAAATAAATGGGTTATACTTGTATAGCGCTTTTCTACCTTCAAGGTACTCAAAGTGCTTTGACAGTATTTCCACATTCACCCATTCACACACACATTCACACACTGATGGAGGGAGCTGCCATGCAAGGCGCTAACCAGCACCCATCAGGAGCAAGGGTGAAGTGTCTTGCCCAAGGACACAACGGACGTGACTAGGATGTAGAAGGTGGGGATTGAACCCCAGTAACCAGCAACCCTTCGATTGCTGGCACGGCCACTCTACCAACTTCGCCATTCAGTTCAGTTTCAGTTTATTTTGAACATGCGTAAGATACAATGTAATCACACAATTCCACTTGTTTCATTACAGCACGTCCGAAAAGGAGTAGGAAGAAGCAGAGCTTATTTAATTCTACCCCTTTTCATACCATAGCAATTGTATCCAATTTCCTTGTTCTCTGTAACAGAACAGTGAACTAATAAATAATATACCATCGTAAGCATACACATATTAAATACATAAACAATCTTTGTCTCAATAAAAAAAGGGTTCAAGATGTTCATAATTCTTGTTCTGTGTACTTTGAGAACACTTGTAGTTTGAACAGTCTCTTAAACGGAATCATATTGGTGCTTTGTTTGATTTATTTGGTTAATCCGTTCCATAATTTAATTCCACATACTGATATGCTAAAGGTTTTAAGTGTTGTACGAGCATACAAATGTTTTAAATTAGATTTTCCTCTAAGGTTATATTCCTCCTCTTTTGTTGAGAATTGTTGTACATTCGTGGGTAGCAGGTTATAGTTTGCTTCATACATAATTTTAGCTGTTTGCAAATGCACCAAATCGTTGAAATTCAATAATTGTGATTTAATAAATAAAGGAGTTTGTATGTTCTCTATATCCAACATTATGTATTATTCTAATTGATCTTTTTTCTTACACAGTTAGTGAATGAAGCACACATTTGCAGTTGTTTCCCCATATTTCTACACAGTAACTCAGATATGTTAACACTAGTGAGCAATGTGAGCAATTCCCCTCAATGTTTATTCATAGCACAAATATTGAGTCTGTCTTTATATTTATGTTATTGGCATTAATTTATCAAATGCTCAAACCGACTATAACTTTTTAAAATGAAAACAGACAACACCTGAACCTCATACCTCATAAGGGACTTCAAAGCATAGTGTGAATCATTGTTTGTAACAGTACAAATAAACAACTTACTTTTCTGTTATTGTCAACAAAAGTGATCACATTAAATAAATGATCAAACTGTTAAAATACAAAACTGTAACTGGTTAACGCCAATCTCTTACTTATATAAAATAAAATAAAATAAAAAGTGTATTTGCTATTTCATAGCATTATTATTATTACATTTTATATATATCCATACTGCTTAATTCACACAGCCATAATGTTTATGGTTATTGAGCAAATAAGTGGTTCTGCCTTTGAGATACACAAAATGAAGGAGGAAAAAAAATAGATATTTTATTAAATTACAATATTGTGCAACATTTTATTTATTTCAGGAGTTCGGTTCACGTAAAAGACCATGTATTTCAAATCTTAAAATTAATTTATTTCTGACTAGATAGAGTATGATATTGAACTTTTTCACACATTTTTTAGATACTTATTTTTTTTTTGTATTGAATCTCAGCAATAAATATAAAAACAAATAATAATTGAGAAAAAAAATCTGGACTATTTAAATTGAAATTTCAAAAATAAATGAACTTTTCCACAATATTCTGATTTATTGGGATTGCAATTAATATGTTTTACGTGTTCTGTAGTGAAATATGTGACAATAGGCTTCAATATAATGTTTTTATATATGATGGAGAGTATATTATACGGATAGGCTTCCAACTCAATGCTTTTGCTTAACATCTGTTAAAAGTAAGTGATTGCAATTATCTTTAAAAATGAGGATACCCTTAATTCGTTAACAGTACAGTTGTCCCTCGCCACATCGCGCTTCAAATATTGCAGCTTCACTACATTGCAATTTTTTTTTTTAAAACATACTCTACATATTTTTGGCTTAAATTAAGTAATTAGAAGTAATTATATATATAATAGTGCATCCATCCATCCATCCATTTTCTACAGCTTGTCCCTTTTTGGGGTCGCGGGGGGTGCTGGAGCCTATCTCAGCTGCATTCGGGCGGAAGGCGGGGTACACCCTGGACAAGTCGCCACCTCATCGCAGGGCCAACACAGATAGACAGACAACATTCACACTCACATTCACACACTAGGGCCAATTTAGTGTTGCCAATCATCATTTGTCTTATTTTCTATTCTTCCCACCGCCAAAAACATGCACCTGGGGATAGGTTGATTGGCAACACTAAATTGGCCCTAGTGTGTGAATGTGAGTGTGAATGTTGTCTGTCTATCTGTGTTGGCCCTGTGATGACGTGGCGACTTGTCCAGGGTGTACCCCGCCTTCTGCCCGAATGCAGCTGAGATAGGCTCCAGCACCCCCCGCGACCCCAAAAGGGACAAGCGGTAGAAAATGGATGGATGGATGGATGGATGATGTGTTGATCCATCATGATATTTACCCAACAGGCCTTCATTTTCCAGGTTAAGAGAAATCTTGTCACCGCGACAATCGAGTTTACTAATTTTTGGCAGAACAACTTTTTTATGTGCCTTATCAATAACACATATCCATGTCTTTGACGCAAGCTGCACTAAGTCAAAAGACGAGATGCGAGGCGAAACAAGACTCATTGGGACGCATCACTTAAAGTGGAACTGCACTTTCTTTGGGAATTATGCCTATCCTTCACAATCATTATGAGGGACAAGAACACATGTCTTTTTGGGTTTTTTTAAAATAAAAAAACGCTTGGATGATGCGGCGAATGGGAGTCACTGTTGTAGCCTTCAAGCACTCTATAACAACTTCTAAATCCACCATCAACGTTTTCGATACACACTGCAAGTATATATATATTGTAGTAACAGACACGTTCATAACAATATGTACAATATTTACCATATTTTGGTCATTTTAATTATTGCAGGAACTAATTCCTTGGTGCATTTAGTTTCGTTTTCATAGCAGTGCACTTCCTACTTCCGGAAACAAAGGCGTGTGTGTCTTCTAATCATGGCAAATTCGGGAACAAACAACAAAGGCGACTATTTTTGTACAAATCAGGATTCACAATCTTATCTTTTATTATCTGAATATATGGAGGATGAAGGAAAAGTGAGACTTTGGAGGAGACAGAAGCCGAGAGAGTGAGTTGAAATTGACTCAAAAGCTGCAAAATGTGAAATTTGAAGCCATGTTATTTCGACATAAATGGAGTGCTTACCCAAATAAACCAGAAAAACGTCCCCGGCCAGCTGGACCAAACACAACTGTCCTTCGAGTGAGTCACACTTTGTATTGATCATGATACACGCAGCACGTCATGCGTGTTATTACAACTACAGTACATATGCTGTCTGGCTAGCGTTGTACAAACAAAACATGAAATGTGGGCTAATACTTAACATATACTGTAATATGATTGTTCATGTTTTCAGTCAGTACAGATTGGTGTTCTATTGCAGTGTTGTGCATTACAAACTCAACAATGTTGAATGAACAATGTTGAATGACGACGCAGGAAACGCAAGGCTAACAACACGGGATTCTAACAACACAGCTAATGATTGTATCTGCGACTGTCAAGCTCACCATTTTTTTGGAGAACGTCTTAGGCCTGTGGTTTCAGCACATGGGAGCCCAGTTCTGACTTAGAGTAATTACCCAGGATGTGACAAAGTATTTCCACGTTGTGGCCGGACAAGGCAATGGCAATGACATTTGGAAGATTCTTTGTTAAGATTTAAGAAAGCCTTGAAAGGTGAAATAATGTAAAATTATGAAATATAGCAACGATTACTTTCATCTAGGGATGTCCGATAATATCGGCAGGCCGATATTATCGGCCGATAAATGCGTTAAAATGTAATATCGGAAATTATCCGTATCGGTTTTTTATTATCTGTATCGGTTTTTATTTTTATTTTATTTTTTATTTTTTTATTAAATCAACATAAAAAACACAAGATACACTCACAATTAGTGCACCAACCCAAAAAACCTCCCTCCCCCCATTTCTTTCTGTTATCAATATTCTGGTTCCTACATTATATATCAATATATATCAATACAGTCTGCAAGGGATACAGTCTGTAAGCACACATGATTGTGCGTGCTGCTGGTCCACTAATAGTACTAACCTTTAACAGTTAATTTTACTCATTTTCATTAATTACTAGTTTCTATGTAACTGTTTTTATATTGTTTTACTTTCTTTTTTATTCAAGAAAATGTTTTTAATTTAGTTATCTTATTTTATTATTATTTTTAAAAAGTACCTTATCTTCACCATACATGGTTGTCCAAATTAGGCGTAATAATGTGTTAATTCCACGACTGCATATATCGGTTGATATCGGTATCGGTTGATATCGGTATCGGTAATTAAAGAGTTGGCCAATATCGGAATATCGGATATCGGCAAAAAGCCATTATCGGACATCCCTACTTTCATCCCATTGATTTTTTGAACGTTGATGTTCCAGGTAATCTAATTTTCAGTGAATGTATAGGATAGGCAACTATAAGCTTTGGCTTCAACCTATTCCCTTTTCGGTGTTTCTTTTTCTTTTTGTGTGTGTATGTGTATGATTGTTATTATGTATAATCTCTGCTGTTAAATTGATCACACAAAATGGTTGATTATATCAGTGTTTTTCAACCTTTTTTGAGCCAAGGCACATTTTTTTCGTTGAAAAAAATCCAGAGGCACACCACCAGCAGAAATCATTAAAAAAAAAAACTCAGTTGACAGTAAAAAGTCGTTGTCACAATTGTTGGATATGACTTTCAACCATAACCAACCATGCATCAATATAGCTCTTGTCTCAAAGTAGGTGTACTATCATGACCTGTCACATCACGCCGTGACTTATTTAGAGTTTTTTGCTGTTTTCCTGTGTAGTGTTATAGTTCTTGTCTTGCGCTCCTATTTTGGTGGCTTTTTCTCTTTTTTTGGTATTTTCCTGTAGCAGTTTCATGTTTTCCTTTGAGAGATATGTCCCGCATCTACTTTGTTTTAGCAATCAATAATATTTCAGTTGTTTTTATCCTTCTTTATGGGGACATTGTTGAATGTCATGTCATGTTCAGATGTACATTGTGGATGCCGTCTTTGCTCCACAGTAAGTCTTTGCTGTCGTCCAGCATTCTGTTTTTGTTTACTTTGCAGCCAGTTCAGTTTTAGTTTCGTTCTGCATAGCCTTCCCTAAGCTTCAATGCCTTTTCTTAGGGGCACTCTCCTTTTGTTTATTTTTGGTTTAAGCATTAGACACCTTTTTACCTGCACTGTGACTCCCACTGTTTCCGACATCTACAAAGCAATTAGCTACAGTCTGCCACCTACTGATATGGAAGAGTATTACACGGTTACTCTGCTGAGCTCTAGACAGTACCAACACTCAACCACAACACATAATTTGCAGACTATAATTACTGGTTTGCAAAAAATATTTTTAACCCAAGTAGGTGAAATTAGATAATCTCCCGCGGCACACCAGACTGTATCTCACGGCACACTAGTGTGCCGCGGCACAGTGGTTGAAAAACACTGGATTATATGACCGAAATAAACTCTTTCATTTATTCATTTACTCACACGATTGACGTCATCCATGCTTGTGAATGCGTATAGTCAATGTCTGTGTAGAAGTTCAATAAACACATGACACTCATGATCTGTAATCATATGATGTGCATCTAATGTTTGTCAGGAAGGAAAGCGCATGGATCGGGTTGTTGGGATTTGGCTCTAAGGCTGCCTTTGGGTTGGTTTGACTGCAGCAGTATTAGCTGGCGGAACAATGGAGCCTCTGATTCGACTGTTTTCAGGCCACAGGATTCAGTAAATCCACATAAGCAGAGGGCCGGACACAAGTAATGCTCACATTCAAATAACAAACACGCAGCTGCGTTCTCGACCTTTGCATTCGGTCTCATAAAGTAGAATCCTGGCTAATTTTATTCCCTTATCTTTCTCAGACAATTTCCATGGACTCTTCACTGCTTTTGCTCTGCACCTGTGGTCCTTCCATTTTTCCATGTCAACACTCCACAGGTGGCTGCGGTGATGCCCGAGATAGTCTGCACGCATCATGTACAGCTGTTTGTATGCAATTATGAGAATGTGTTTGTGTGTATGTATGAATATGTGTGTTATTCAAAGCCCCCCGCTGAGACCAACTGAGTGGGCTCACAACTACTTAAATAATTCCAATCATGGAGACAAGTGTAATTGTTCCTCAGGGGATGCGCACTCCTTAACCATTAGGGAACATTTCTAAATGTTGGCCCTTAAGAAATAAAAATAGCAAGCGAAAAAGTAATGAGGGATAACAGAAATGAAGAAAGAATTGATAAAAATGAATAAAATGATGAATGGGCATGTTTCTTTAGCAAATAATGCTTTAGTAGAGAATTTAAAAAATACTTCACGCATGTTAGGTTGTGTGAGCGAATGTTTTGTACTGAGTAACTTTTTTGGGGTAGATTTCATGTGTGATAAGTAAAAATACAAATACAAATCTTAATCTTGATCTAAAAGATGACTGAACATTATTACATTTATTTGTCATTATTTGTAAAAATAAATAAATAAATAAAAAATAAATAAAAAGTAATTGTTTTAGAGGTGCAACAATATGAATTGTGACCAAACTATCACCGTTATTCTTATAATCACAATATTGTGGAATCTGCTCCAAAAGTACCTATTCACACACTGAAATATTTGTAGAACTTAAATTAAAGCTATTAAAGTAAATACAGGAATAAACAACACACACACATGATCTACTTTCCGTGGCAGAAGAAACATTATATATTGTTTTATGATGATTTTGTTTTTTTTCATGATTTTATTCTTGTAAATTTTAAGCATCTGTAAATAAATCACTTTGGATTGTCTTGCGTATTAATTGTGCTGTATAAATAAACTTACGTTGCAAAACAGGTGATTTTTATAATGAACATTAATGTGTCTTGTATTCACGTTTGCATTTAAGCTAGCTGGCGATCAGCGTGCTGGCTGCTTCGCCAGGAAATGAGCGGTATTACTGTGAATTTTTCAAAGTGCGATAATCCATCACGGTTTTACGAGAATTCAAACTTGAAACAGTTGAAACATGTTTTTTTATGGGGAAATACGTTAATGTATCTTGTATTCATGTGGTTTGCTCGGTAATGATCAGTATCACCGTGAGACTTTTTTAAAGTGTGGTAATCAGGTTTACGATACCTACAATTTCAAAATTGTTGTTAGGTGATGTTTGTAATGGGTGAAGATATTAATGTGTCTTGTATTCATGTTGGCATTCAAGCTAGCTAGCAATCAGCCTGTTTGCTCTTCGCTAGAAAACGAGTGGCTCAAATGAGTTCTCCAAAGTGCAGTAAGCCATCACGGTTTTACGATAATTCAAACTTGAAATGGTTGTTGGGTGATGTTTGTAATGGGGAAAGATGGTAATGTGTCTTAAATTTATGTTAGCATTTAAGCTAGCTTGCAATTAGCACGCTAGCTGCTTCTCCAAGAAATAACAAGTTTCACTGAATTTTTCGAAGTGCGGTAATCAATTGCAGTTTTACGATAATTAAAATTCAACACGTGTTAGCTGCTACGCCAGGAAATGAGCAGCATTACTGTGCGATAATCCATCACGGTTTTACGATAATTAAAATTTTAAACAGTTGTTGGTTGATATTTTTTTATGGGGAAGTACAAACCCCGTTTCCATATGAGTTGGGAAATTGTGTTAGATGTAAATATAAACGGAATACAATGATTTGCAAATCATTTTCAACCCATATTCATTTGAATATGCTACAAAGACAACATATTTGATGTTCAAACTGATAAACATTTTTTTTTGCAAATAATCATTAACTTCAGAATTTGAAGCCAGCAACACGTGACAAAGAAGTTGGGAAAGGTGGCAATAAATACTGATAAAGTTGAGGAATGCTCATCAAACACTTATTTGGAGCATCCCACAGGTGAACATGCAAATTGGGAACAGGTGGGTGCCATGATTGGGTATAAAAGTAGATTTCATGAAATGCTCAGTCATTCACAAACAAGGATGGGGCGAGGGTCACCACTTTGTCAACAAATGCGTGAGCAAATTGTTGAACAGTTTAAGAAAAACCTTTCTCAACCAGCTATTGCAAGGAATTCAGGGATTTCACCATCTACGGTCCGTAATATCATCAAAGGGTTTAGAGAATCTGGATAAATCACTGCACGTAAGCAGCTAAGCCCGAGACCTTAGATCCCTCAGGCTGTACTGCATCAACAAGCGACATCAGTGTGTAAAGGATATCACCACCTGGGCTCAGGAACACTTTAGAATCCCACTGTCAGTAACTACAGTTGGTCGCTACACCTGTAAGTGCAAGTTAAAACTCTCCTATGCAAGGCGAAAACCGTTTATCAACAACACCCAGAAACGCCGTCGGCTTCGCTGGGCCTGAGCTCATCTAAGATGGACTGATACAAAGTGGAAAAGTGTTCTGTGGTCTGACGAATCCACATTTCAAATTGTTTTTGGAAACTGTGGACGTCGTGTCTTCCGGACCAAAGAGGAAAAGAACCATCCGGATTGTTATAGGCGCAAAGTTGAAAAGCCAGCATGTGTGATAGTATGGGGGTGTATTAGTCCCCAAGACATGGGTAACTTACACATCTGTGAAGGCGCCATTAATGCTGAAAGGTACATACAGGTTTTGGAGCAACATATGTTGCCATCCAAGCAACGTTACTATGGACGCCCCTGCTTATTTCAGCAAGACAATGCCAAGCCACGTGTTACATCAATGTGGCTTCATAGTAAAAGAGTGCGGGTACTAGACTGGCCTGCCTGTAGTCCAGACCTGTCTCCCATTGAAAATGTGTGGCGCATTATGAAGCCTAAAATACCACAACGGAGAACCCCGGACTGTTGAACAACTTAAGCTGTACATCAAGCAAGAATGGGAAAGAATTCCACCTGAGAAGCTTAAAAAATGTGTCTCCTCAGTTCCCAAACGTTTACTGAGTGTTGTTAAAAGAAAAGGCCATGTAACACAGTGGTGAACATGCCCTTTCCCAACTACTTTGGCACGTGTTGCAGCCATGAAATTCTAAGTTAATTATTATTTGCAAAAAAAAAATAAAGTTTATGAGTTTGAACATCAAATATCTTGTCTTTGTAGTGCATTCAATTGAATATGGGTTGAAAAGGATTTGCAAATCATTGTATTCCGTTTATATTTACATCTAACACAATTTCCCAACTCATATGGAAACGGGGTTTGTACGTTAATACATCTTGTATTCATGTGGTTTGCTCGGAAATGAGCAGTATCACCCTAAGAGTTTTTTAAAGTGTGGTAATCAATCACAGGTTTACGATACCTATAATTTCAAAATTGTTGTCAGGTGATGTTTGTAATGGGTGAAGACGTTAATGTGTCTTGTATTCATGTTGGCATTTAAGATAGCTAGCAATCAGCCTGTTTGCTCTTCGCCAGGAAACGAGTGGCTCAAATGAGTTCTTCAAAGTGCGGTAATCCATCACAGTTTTATGATAATTCAAACTTGAAATGGTTGTTGGGTGATGTTTGTAATGGGGAAAGATAGTAATGTGTCTTAAATTTATGTCAGTAGTTAAGCTATCTAGCAATTAGACTATCGGGTGATGTTTGCAACGGGGAAAGTCAGAAATGTGTCTAGTATTCATGTTGGCATTTAAGCTATCGAGTGATTAGCGTGTTAGCTGCTACGCCAGGAAATGAGCAGTATCACTGAGTGCGGTAATCTGAGCAAGGTTTTATGATAATTCAAATTAATATAGGTTGTTAGGTGATGTTTGTAATGACGAAAGTCATTATTGTGTCTTGTATTTATATTAGCACTTGGGCTAACTGGTGTTTAGCCTGTTCGCTGTTTCTCCAGGAGAGGAGCAGTATCACCGTTTGCTTTTCGAAATGCAGCAATCAATCACGATTTAACGATGGTTCAAATTTGTAAAGATTGTTTGGTGATTTTTGCCTGGGGGAAAGACGTCCTGTATTCAAGTTGGCAGTTAAACCAGCTGGCAATCAGCCTGTTTGTTCTTCGCCAGGAAAAGAGTGTATAACCGTGCGGTAATCCATCACAGATGATAATTCAAACATTGGGTGATGTTTGGAATGGGGAAAGATTGTAATGTGTCTTAAATTTATGTTAGCATTTAAGCTCATTTAAAATTAGCGCACTAACTGCTTCTCCAAGAAATAAGCAGTGTCACTGTCAGTTTTTCAAAGTGCGATAATTAATCAAGGTTTTACAATAATTAAAATTTGACACGGTTGTTGGGTGATGTTTGTAAAAGGGTAAGTTGTTATTATGTCTTGTATCCATGTTTTTATTTAAGCTAGCTAGTGATTAGCGTGCTAGCTGCTACACCAGCTGAGCAGTATCACCGTGAGTGCGGTAATCTATCACGGTTTTAAGATAATTCAAATTCAACATGGTTATCGGGTGATGTTTGTAATGAGGAAAGTCGTTAATTTGTCTTGTATTCATGTTAGCATTTAGGCTAGCTGCCGTTTAGCGTGCTTGCTGTTTTTTCCAGCAAAGGAGCACGCGTCACTGTTTGCATTTTCGAAATGCAGCAATCAATCACGGTTTAACAATAATTACATTTTAAAAACGATTGTTGGGTGATATTTGGCCGAGGGAAAGAAATACGTCTTCATGTTAGCATTTAAGCTTGCTGGCAATAAGCGTACTAGCTGCTGCTCCAGGAAATGAGCAGTATCACCATTAGTTTTTCAAAATGTGGTAAACAATAACGGTTTTACAATAATTACAATTTGAAACAGTAACACTAACCGTCGGGAATTATATTGGGGCGGTGTGGCGCAGTGGGTAGAGCAACCGTGCCAGAAACCTGAGGGTTGCAGGTTCGCTCCCTGCCTCTTAGCATCTAAAAAAAAAGTTGCTGCCGTTGTGTCCTTGGGCGGGACACTTCACCCTTGACCCCGGTGCCGCTCACACCGGTGAAATGAATGACAGGTGGTGGTCGGAGGGGCCGTAGGCGCAAATTGCAGCCACGCTTCCGTCAGTCTACCCCAGGGCAGCTGTGGCTACGAAAGTAGCTTACCACCACCAGGTGTGAATGAATGATGGGTTCAGAAAAACATGTAAAGCGACTTTGGGTACTTAGAAAAGCGCTATATAAATCCCAGGTATTATTATTATTATTATTAAGTTAAAGTTAAAGTACCAATGATTGTCACACACACACTAGGTGTGGTGAAATTTGTCCTCTGCATTTGACCCATCCCCTTGTTCACCCCCTGGGAGGTGAGGGGAGCAGTGGGGAGCAGTGGGGAGCAGCGGTGGCCGCGCCCGGGAATAATTTTTGGTGATTTAACCCCCAATTACAACCCTTGATGCTGAGTGCCAAGCAGGGAGATAATGGGTCCTATTTTTATAGTCTTTGGTATGACTCGTGCCATTGTACTATTGTAGCGGTAATCGTTACATCCCTAGAATATATAACTGTTGCATTGTGCATCCTCCTAGGAGCTGCAGTGTCTCAAGAGGGCTCTGAAATGTAACTCTGATTAAAAAAAAGAGAGAACAAAAACAAATGTCTACTGCAGAAGATGCTGGTTTTCAAAAGGATATATAGCACTATTTATGCTAAATAAAAAATGACCTGTTTAGAATGACTGTAGTGTAATGAATGTACCTTGTGGCTGAGAGGAGAAGTGATGCTATTTGAGTGGTGGGACAAGATGGATATTAGGTGAGTGATGGCCTTCCAAGGAAACCCCTAAATGGGCCGAGTTAGACGAAGAATTCCCAGATCCCGCACTGTCAGTGGTAGGAACAGCCGATCAGAAGAATGACACCACTGGGTGATGACTGGTTTTAGAGTTGTGACCATATCGGGCAGGGCAGACCCCCGTATATAATAGCTTGACCCCAACAACGGCCAAAGGTCTCCTAAGCCGCCTCTTTCTTTGGTGAGTATGTGCCTGAGTTCGACATTTATTTTGGAAAGTCCGACTTCTGATAATTGTGAAATGCTGTCCTCTGTCTTCCTTCCAGCCACAGTCAAAAGGTGAGCGAGCCGGTCAACAGCAGCCATGCCGGGTGCATACAAAGGGGAGTGCGGGGGCGACGTGGACCCCATGCCCTTCTTGACTCCCTCAGAAAAAGAGCGCATGGACGCCACGAATAAGCCGTATGACACCAAGCGCTCCTGCTGGGTGAAAGATGAGAAGGAGGCTTTCATCGCTGGGGAGATTCAGTCCGAAGATGGGGACAAAGTCACCGTCAAGACAGCCAAGAATACAGTAAGAGTCAAAACTACACTTAGATGTTTCATAATTAAGATATTTTAAATCAATCTCAGAGGTCCCACTAAAATTTTAATTTTGACAGTTTTAATGTAAGCCCTACTGGGAACATACCATAGCTGTAGCTTTAATGCTAACTAGGGATGCGCGATATGGCCTAGAACGGGGTCAGCAACCCGCGGCTTTTGAGCCGCATGCGGCTCTTTAGTGCCGCCCTAGTGGCTCCCTGGAGCATTTTTAAAAAAGGATTGAAAATGGAAAAAGATATATTTTTGGTTTTAGTATGTTTTTTGTTTGAGGGCAAACATGACACAAAGCGGATTATGGACGCTGGCAGCGGGCCGTAGTTTGAGGATTATTGGTCTATATAGTGCACTTCTAATGCTAATGAGCTATGTTTGTCCACGCCTGTCTAATATAGAGGGTGTGGCTCCTCCCATTTTTTATGTATACACTGTAACACAGCATTGTCCAATATAGTAGATGCCATAAATAACATACAAGAACGTAACATTAAGGAGTGGGACGAGAGGACACAAACGTTAGCGACGCATGAGCTAAAATGCTAACATTACAGTCAGATTTGAACAGCAACATCATGCTAGGTTAGCCTGTTTGCATAGGAAGAACAAAATTATCAAACTTAAAGTTTGAGCTGGCCAATGCATTGTTGGCAGAGCTCCAGGCTTTTTTTTAATGATGTGTAGCAAAGCCTGCATTTTTACAAAGCTTTTTGCCTTTACAAAGCTTATAAAGTGGTGGGCGTATACAGATTGACCCCGAGTGGTGCTCAAGCACTTCTTTTGGCCTTGCGTAAGAAAAAAAGAATAACAACTATTTTATTCTTCAAATATGTTTTGATATCTGAAAACTTTACGACGCTACTGCTCTGACGTCTCCTGACCAAAATAGACCAACTCCAAGCCTTGTCCAACTGGTTCCTTCATGACTTAATGAAAACCAATATTGTTTGGTGCTTTCACATTCTACTGTTATTACATCATCAATATTGCATATTAAGGTATCTTTAACATTTGCTTTTAAAAAATGTCACATTCGTCACATTTGCGAATGTGACGAATGTGTTTTTTTTTTGCCCCTTATCAGACGGTGACAATAAAGAAGGATGAAATACAGCAGATGAATCCTCCCAAATTCTTCCAAGCCAGCGATATGTCCAACCTCACTTTCCTCAACGAGGCCAGCGTCATGGAAAACCTGCGCAGCCGCTATGTAGACATGAGGATCTATGTAAGCCACAATAGCAGAAGCAGACAATACCACATGCAATATGACACAACTTTAATGCTGAATGTTCCCCATGAATTGTGCAACACTGAGTCCAGATTTGTGCTGACTCCTGCATTATTCATGTGAAAAGGTCATTTTGATGCTCCCTCGCCTCTTTTCAGACCTACTCGGGCCTCTTCTGTGTCACCATCAACCCGTATAAATGGCTTCCCATCTATGGCGCTAAAGTGGCCCAGATGTACAAGGGGAAGAAACGCAATGAAGTTCCTCCTCACCTCTTCTCCATCTCCGACAATGCCTATCATGACATGATGCTGGGTGAGGAGAAAGATGTGTGAGAGACAGAATCCATTGATTTGTCTGTTAGTGCTTGTTGCTAGGCAGAATTTGTGTCTGTATACGTGTCAGCATTTTATATTGGTGAGTGGCTGGAGTCTATCCTAGCTTATTTTAATACAGGGGTTCTTAACCTTTTTTGACCCATTCAAATATTAACACCAGTAATCTTACTCTTGATTTTAGTCATATTTAATAAGTATATCTAACCTACTTACAGTTTACAACCTTCTCAGATGATATGAAACTATGTGTTAATCACAAAGATTATTATTTATGTAACACATAATCCTTAAGCTTAGGTCAGACTGATTAGAAAAATAAGTTCTAACCAAATATACTGCAGAAGAAGTGACTCATAAATAACTCACAAAAAATAATTTACATACATTTAGGTTGTGCCAAAATAAAGTGAATAATGAATATGTTTCTTTTATATTATTATTATTTATTTATTATTTAACTAAACTCTCACTATAATTAAAGTACAAATGAAAATACAGCTTCACCACTTTAGTCATAATTTTTGCACTTCTCTATGACTTTAGCTCTAGACTTCTTCTCTTTGTTTGAGATTATCATTACTGCCACATGTGGTGGAAATGTGTATTACAAGTGACTACAGTTGCGGCCCATACAAACAAACCACAGCTGAGAAACAGATATTTTTTGGCGGCCCTCTAGGGGGCACTCGTGGCCCATCTATGATGAAGAAACACTGCTTTAATTGATTCTGCTACACCAGCCACTAGAGTGTTAATGATCCATGGCTCGTAAGAATTGGCACACTGTTGACTATCATATTAGATAAAGAACAAAATGTGTTCCGCTTCGAAAATTGGTTAAAAAAAAAAAAATACTATGTTGCCTGTGCTATTATCCATCCATCCATTTTCTACCGCTTGTCTCTTTTGGGGTCGCGGGGGGTGCTGGAGCTTATCTCAGCTGCATTCGGGCGGAAGGCGGGGTACACCCTGGACAAGTTGCCACCTCATCACAGGGCCAACACAGATAGACAAACAACATTCACACTCACATTCACACAATAGGGCCAATTTAGTGTTGCCAATCAACGTAGCCTGTGCTATTATTTTTCTGATAAATACACCACATGGTGGCGCCATTATGAAACCCAAAGGTTTGACCCCGTATGTCGGATCAACTCAAAATTTCTCACACAGTTCAATGCCCTCTGAAAAACACTCCCTGTAACTTTAGGGTGTTTAGCTGATTCACCACCAAATTTGGCACACAACTTCAAGGGGACGGACAAGCAAGAATTCTTGCAAGGTTGGTCGAATAACATGGCGGCCATTAACCAAAGCGTGTTTCCAGGGACATGGAAGGGACTTTCAAACTCTAAAATAGTATCAAAATAATCTCCATCAAGATAAATTCTAACAAAATAGCACTAATAAATATAAAAGAGTCAGGGGGTGGGGCGGCGGGAATTGTAAATAAATCAAGTAATGGGTTTGAAAAGGAGCAGGAAGAAGCAAAATTGAATGTTGTCCTTCTGCAACACTTAGATTCTTTAGACATAATTACGGCAGTACCTCAACTTACGAGTTTAAAGGCCTACTGAAATGAATTTTTTTTATTTTAACGGGGATAGCAGATCCATTCTATGTGTCATACTTGATCATTTCGCAATATTGCCATATTTTTGCTGAAAGGATTTAGTAGAGAACATTGACGATAAAGTTCGCAACTTTTGGTTGCTGATAAAAAAAGCCTTGCCTGTACCGGAAGTAGCGTGACGTCGCAGGTTGAAAGGCTCCTCACATTTCCCCATTGTTTACACCAGCAGCGAGAGCGATTCAGACCGAGAAAGCGACGATTACCCCTTTAATTTGAGCGAGGATGAAAGATTCGTGGATGAGGAACGTGAGAGTGAAGGACTAGAGTGCAGTGCAGGATGTATCTTTTTTCGCTCTGACCGTAACTTAGGTACAAAGGCTCATTGGATTCCACACTTTCTCCTTTTTCTATTGTGGATCACGGATTTGTATTTTAAACCACCTCGGATACTATATCCTCTTGAAAATGAGAGTCGAGAACGCGAAATGGACATTCACAGTAACTTTTATCTCCACTACAATACATCGCCGAAGCTCTTTAGCTACGGAGCTAACGTGATAGCATCGGGCTTAACTGCAGATAGAAACAAAATAAACAAACCCCTGACTGGAAGGATAGACAGAAAATCAACAATACTATTAAACCATGGACTTGTAACTACACGGTTAATGCTTTCCAGCCTGGCGAAGCTTAACAATGCTGTTGCTAACGACGCCATTGAAGCTAACTTAGCTACGGGACCTCACAGAGCTATGCTAAAAATATTAGCTATCCACCTACGCCAGCCAGCCCTCATCTGCTCATCAACACCCGTGCTCACCTGCGTTTAAGCGATCGACGGAGCGACGAAGGACTTCACCCGATCATCGATGCGGTCGGCGGCTAGCGTCGGATAGCGCGTCTGCTATCCAAGTCAAAGTCCTCCTGGTTGTGTTGTTGCAGCCAGCCGCTAATACACCGATCCCACCTACAGCTTTCTTCTTTGCAGTCTTCATTGTTCATTAAACAAATTGCAAAAGATTCACCAACACAGATGTCCAGAATACTGTGGAATTTTGCGATGAAAACAGAGCTTTTTGTATTGGATACAATGGTGTTCGAATACTTCCGTTTCAACGATTGACGTCACGCGCATACGTCATCATACATAGACATTTTCAACCGGAAGTTTAGCGGGAAATTTAAAATGTCACTTTATAAGTTAACCCGCCCGTATTGGCATGTGTTGCAATGTTAAGATTTCATCATTGATATATAAACTATCAGACTGCGTGGTTGGTAGTAGTGGGTTTCAGTAGGCCTTTAATTGGTTCTGTGACAGAGCTCTTAACTCAAAACACTTTTTTTTCACATTGAAATCAGTTTTTATTGGTGGTTATCACCCCCAAACAGCACAATTTTAACATGTAACATGCCTTTGAAAAATAAAAACTAATTTTTAGATAAGAAATATTGTATGAAATTAAGACAGTAGAATGTACTATAGTAGTTTTATGAGGTCATCTAATAATAATGTACCGCATTTATCTTGGAGAGTGGAATTCTACGGCTTCTCTGTCAAACAAACCATCAGCAGCTTTTCCATATTTTCATAGATAAATGTTTGCTATTTAGATATTCTTTCAACAATATTGGTTGGCATTATCAACTGATTCTACTTTAGTATGGCGTAGACGAGCAATGCTATGCTCAAAAGGTTGTCACCTAGTTGGCAATACACTCAGATCCCACATCAGGGCAAGAAAAAACTCACCCCAATGGGATACAATGAGAAACCTTAGAGGGGACCGCAGATGTGGTCCACCCCCCGGGAAAACGGTGCAATGGATGTCGAGTGGATCTAGTTAATAGTGTGAGAGTCCAGTCCATAGTGGGGCCAGCAGGGGATCATCTTGAGTGGAGACAAGTCAGCAGCGCAGGGACGTCCCCAACTGATGAGTGGTCCACCCCGGGTCCCGACTTTGAACAGCTAGCGCATTATCTGCGGTCACCTAATAACCTCTCAACGCAGGAGAGGGGGGAAGAACAGAAAAGAGACGGCAGATCAACTGGTCTAAAAGGGGGGTCTATTTAAAGGGTAGTGTATAAAAATGAGTTTTAAGATGGGACTTAAATGCTTCTACTGAGTTAGCATCTCTAACTGTTACTGGGAGGGCATTCCAGAGTACTGGAGCCCGAATAGAAAACGCTCTATATCCTGTGCATATATTTATACAGGATATATACAAATACACAGAGTAGTTTCATCCTTACATGATCACAAGAATATACCCAGTTATCATTTTGCTATTTGGAAAAAATAATTGCACCCTTAAATACTTAGCAATTGATAGGCCATAGGTCAACCTCTGGTTTTCATCAGCAAGTGAGGCTACAGTATGTTTAATGTTAACTTGGTGCCCTACAGCAGTGGTCCCCAACCACCGGGCCGCGGCCCGGTACCGGTCCGCGGACCGATTGGTACCGGGCCGCGCAAGAAATTTAATTTAAAAAAATATATATATATATTTTTTTTAAAAAATTAAATCAACATAAAAAACACAATATATACATTATATATCAATATAGATCAATACAGTCTGCAGGGATACAGTCCGTAAGCACACATGATTGTATTTCTTTATGAAAAAAAAAAATTAAAAAATCCCCCCCCGGTCCGTGGGACAAATTTTCAAGCGTTGACCGGTCCCCAGCTACAAAAAGGTTGGGGACCACTGCCCTACAGTACAAAACAGCTAATGAAGTTGGCAGGAACAGTCAGCACACAAAGGACATGTCTCAAAAACCAAGCCCTTTACTATGTGTCAAGTTCATCAAACACGCGCTCAACTTTTTTCAACACGGCGCCATCTGCTGGCAGCAAACCCAAAAGAATCCTATGATTCTGAATAACCCTTTTGGGATGAGTTGCAGGAATGTCATTACATGGCTGTGTGTGGATCGAGGGACTGGGGGAAGGTGGGGTGGTCTTTGGATGTGTGTAATCAGCGTGTCATGTAATGATTTGTAACGGGAGCAGCCAAAATACTTGGAAGCCATTATGTGGCATCGAGGGAGAACTGGCAGCTGTTTGTGTTGTTCACACTGCCGACAGAGAACACAAACAAACCTCTGATGGGCTCACTGAGACATTCGCAGTCTAAATTCTCACAGTGTCTGCGCTTGTCTGCTCTTCTGCCCTCCAGAGCATGAGAACCAGTCTATGCTGATCACGTAAGAACGCCCTTTCATCCTCTAGTTAAAAGCACTTGCAGCATCACCTGCATCCCTCGCTACTTATGACCATCTTTAAATGTTTCCTTTGCAGTGGAGAATCTGGTGCCGGCAAGACCGAGAACACCAAGAAGGTTATCCAGTATTTTGCCAACGTTGGAGCATCAGGAAGCAAAACGTCTGACTCCAAGGCAAGTTCCCCCCCCGCCCCCCCCTTTGGCCACAACAGAACACAGGGGCATCATTTAAAGTCACAATGCTTTGTGGGTGGTGACAGGAAGTGTCTGTATGGCTCCTTCACACTACACTGATTCACTATAATGCTCGACGAGGAGCTGAGTTATTTTACCAGAATAGTTTGACCAATTCTTTAAAGTTTTTGGCTTTGACTTCTAATTTCACTGTGGTGAATCATACTGGCAGCGCTCCTATAATTTAACATGCAACTGGCTAGTGCGATTAAGCTGGCACAGAAATATGAAAAGGACGTTTGCAAAATGTTTTCAGTATCCCTAAATGGTCAAAGTCAATTGGTTTTCTGCTTTTTATAAAGTTTGGGGTATTTTTTGGTGCCAAAGTATTAGACTGTTTGCAGCTTTCACTCTATTGTGCATTTTTGGGGGGCTGAATTAAGCATTTTCAAGCATAAAAGTGGCCAAATGAACTAAAATGATCAATACTACGGCCATTAGATGAGACCAAACCAATCAGAGAGTGCTGTTCAGGATGGTGGCCACTGATTGCCTAAGTCTCAGGCATGTATTACTATCTTGGAACAAACGAATAAAAAGAGTGTAAAGGTGACTATATATGTGGGTGTTATTTCATGTCTGAAGGGCTCTCATAATGTTAAAAAGGGTATTTAGGATTTTTTTTAATGCTTGAGCTATGAAAATATTTGGTATATAGTTCAATAATTACTACATTTGCGAACATTCCTTTACTACGGTGAGGTCCGGAACCAATTAACAGCAATAAATGAGAGTTCACTGTATGTACAGTATATATATTGTTAAAAGTATACTTAAGAACAGAAAATGTTAAAAGTTATATTATATTTTGATTCATTCATATTTTAATATATATATTCATATTTTAATGTGTGTGTGTATATATACACACTAAAATATGAACAAAAACTGTTAAGTTATATTTTATTTTGATTCATTCATGTTTAAATGTACATATATATATTATATATAATTATTCATATTTTATTGCATATATATTTATTCATTCATATATGATTGTATATACTTTGAAATATGAATGAATACATATATATATATATATATATATATATATATATATATATATATGTCATGTCTGTTCATGTTTTTGTTTTGGCCATGTGTTTGTTTTTTGGACTCTTTTTAGTTCCTGGTTGCACTTCCTTGTTTGGTTTGGTTTCCATGGTCACCCATTAGTTTTCACCTGTCATGTCACGCACCTGTTTCACGTTTTGAGTCACGCACCTGTTGTTAATCATGTCTGTTATTTAAGTCTTTCTTTCTGTTCACTCGTTCTGCGTTCATTGTCTTTGTCACATCGGTTCATGTCCCTTGCTGAACAAGTAAGTTTTCATAGTCCACGTCATAGCTTCTGCTCAGTAGCAGCTAGTGATGGGTTGATGAGGCCTCATGAAGCGTTTCGACACATTGCAAAACTGTATTGATACTGTGTCGATACTGTGTCACTAAATACTGACATCTGCTGGACATTAAAAATCCCTACAGGCAACCTATGGACCGACTCAACTGACACTGATTTTATGACCTAGTATATACAATAATATAAACCAAGTCATTGTATTTCATTTAGGATTATTTAATATCTTCATTTAAATAAAAATATATTTTTATCTTTTTTAGATACAGTCAAATAATGTGAACATGTATCATGACTACGATGGTAGAAGGTGGGGATTGAACCCCAGTAACCGATTGCTGGCACGGCCACGCTACCAACTTCGCCACGCCGTCATTCCTGTACCTTCTCTAGTAACAGTAGTGATGGGTCCTGCAACACAGATGCATAGGCGCATGCGTCGAGCTCATAGAGCGAAACCCTGTGTCGGTGCGCGTACCGCTTTTAGAAAGTCACGTGACCGATCATGAGCTGCTTTGGTCACGTGACCGATACGCGAACTGTATCGCACTGACGCCTCCTCTGTGCCCTGTGAGCAACATTCCCTCTAAGGTGCGCGCCTGCGCAATTGCGCAGTGCTCAGGCGTCCTCCGCGCACACCGTGCGCCGCACAGCCAATATATGCCGCGCACCAAATCAAACCCATCTGAATTCTAAACAAAATAAACACATTTATTCTGGGTAATTTTGAAATGCAACTTTGAGTGACAGTGACAACAAGCGGCCCTAACGGTGTTCGTCAACAACACGCATTGCGCCGCTTCCTAATAAACAGTTTGACGCGCAGGCGTCAGTGCGATACAGTTCATGAGCGGTCACGTGACCAGAACAGCTCATGAGCGGTCACGTGACCAAAACAGCTCGTGTTCGGTCACGTGACTTTCTAAAAGCGATACGCGCACCGACACAGGGTATCGCTCTATGAGCTCGACGCATGCGCCGATGCATCGGTGTTGCCGGACCCATCACTAGTAGCAGCTTCATTTGTGTTTTTGGCACGCTTGCCTTTTTGCTTTATTGTTTGCTTTTTTGATGGTAGTTTGAGTGATTTATGTTGAATAAATCCAAGCTCACCTTCACGCTGTCGTCCGGAGACGTTTTTTTGCATTGGAAGAACAACCCCGCAGCCAGCTGCGACCCACCCACGTGACAGTATGAACGCAGCAGACGTTCTTCCACAGACGGGCCATGGCGAGGTGATGGAGACGCACTGGCGAAGGTGGAGGCCAGCCAGAAAGGCTTCTTTTCGCCAGCATGGCGCGTCGTTCCCCCAGGATCCTCCTCCGGACAACAAGTTTCCCCAACCAGCCCTGTCTTCCTCGCCGCCGCAGGAGACCCGCGCTGATGACGTCATCCCGCCCACTGGTGATGACGTCAGAGACCAAGATTTTTTTTTAGATTCCATTTACGCCCTCTGTCAGCCGCCCACTAAGGACTTTGTTTCAAAAAATAATCCTTTTGAGAATTTTTTTTCAAAATTTAGATTTTTTCAGACCCAGTCTAAAGTGTAGGTGGTGAATAGACATTGTGGACAATTTAATGGGGAGGATTCTGCCCTCCTGACCTCCCTCCACCCACCCCAAAAAACGGTTCCAGACGGGGAGCACGTCTGGTATCCGCTCCTTGAGGGGGGGGGGGGCTAGGGCCAGGAGCTGTAATAGTGGGGTGACTCAGCTGCGCCCAGCCAGGCAGCAACCTCTGGCCCGTCCACCACCACCGGTCTTTCGACCTGCCAAGCCACAGCCTCCACGCCAAGCTCCACCACGCCAAGCGCCACCAGTACTTGCTCCATGCCAGGCACCTGTCGCAGCACCACGCCAAGCTCCGTTACCTGCTTCACGACGCCAAGTGCCGCCAGTCGCAGCTTGACGACGCCAAGTGCCGCCAGTCGCAGCTCCACGACGCCAAGTGCCGCCAGTCGCAGCTCCACGACGCCAAGTGCCGCCAGTCGCAGCTCCACGACGCCAAGTGCCGCCAGTCGCACCCCCACGCCAAGACCAAGACCCCCCAAGCCAAGACTACCCAAGCACCGCCATGCCAAGACCCTTGCCAAGACCAAGACCCTTGCCAAGACCAAGACCCTTGCCAAGACCAAGACCCACGCTGCCAAGACCAAGACCCACGCTGCCAGGACACGCCACGCCAAGCTTTGCCGCCCGACGCACCACGCCAAGCTTCGTCATCTGCTACTTCCACGCCTGCCACGACGACGAAGCGCCTGCCTTCTCGTCTGCCACGGATGTGGCTGCTGCCTGGTCGTCCGCCACGCCAGGTGCGCCCACCTTCTCGTCGGCCACGTGTGTGGCCCTTCCCGGGTCGTCCACCTCGCCTGCGGCGGCTTTCCACTCGCCGCCGCCACATGACTATGCCTCGGTGGATTCGGGGCCACTTGGCCTGGCGACCCACCGCCATGTCCCCCTCCCGCCCTCCCATGACTCTTGATCCTGTTTTTTGGACATCTGGGATCTGTCCGTAAGAGGGGGGGGGGGGGGGGGGGGGGGTTCTGTCATGTCTGTTCATGTTTTTGTTTTGGCCATGTGTTTGTTTTTTGGACTCTTTTTAGTTCCTGGTTGCACTTCCTTGTTTGGTTTGGTTTCCATGGTCACCCATTAGTTTTCACCTGTCATGTCACGCACCTGTTTCACGTTTTGAGTCACGCACCTGTTGTTAATCATGTCTGTTATTTAAGTCTTTCTTTCTGTTCACTCGTTCTGCGTTCATTGTCTTTGTCACATTGGTTCATGTCCCTTGCTGAACAAGTAAGTTTTCATAGTCCACGTCATAGCTTCTGCTCAGTAGCAGCTTCATTTGTGTTTTTGGCACGCTTGCCTTTTTGCTTTATTGTTTGCTTTTTTGATGGTAGTTTGAGTGATTTATGTTGAATAAATCCAAGCTCACCTTCACGCTGTCGTCCGGAGCCGTTTTTTGCATTGGAAGAACAACCCCGCAGCCAGCTGCGACCCACCCACGTGACAATATATATATATATATATATGAATGAATCAAAATATAATATAACTTTAACATTTTCTGTTGATTAGTATATTTTAAATTAAAACAATTTTCAAAATGATCACATGATTGATATTTCACTGCCTTTTTAATTATCTAATGTTGAGATTTTTGTGTAATGTTATTCAACAATAAAATAATTTTTATTTTATTAAATTACTTTTGTATTTATTTACTTTACTGCTATCGAATGATTTTTCATTATTATTAATATTGACGCTTTTGATTACAAATGGTTATTCATAGTAAATAACTTGCATGCATAATCTTAATTAACTTTAAAAAAAGATTGCAATATTTTGACACAAATGCAATTTTATTGTCAGAATGGGGTGTCAAACTTACTTTAGCTCAGGGGCCGCATGGCGGAAAATCTGTGCACACGCGGACCGGAATATTAAAATCATGGCATTAAAACTAAAAAATAAAGACAACTTCAGATTGTTTTCTCTGTTTTACTTTGGCCAAAAATAGAACAAACACATTCTGAAAATATTACAATAAAAATATAGAAAAAAATACTGGCAGCGGTAAAGTTTAGATCCATGAAGGAAAGAAGAAAGTGAATGAATATTTATAACTGAATACATTTACAAATGCATACAAATTTGTTTTCTTTTGTATTATTTTTTTTAAATGAATTATGTAATGTTTATGACAACCTTTTTCCTAAACACAATATAGAATGTGGGATATAACAGGATAATGCATACATTTATCATTTGTTTTCAAAACAATTACGAAAAAGTGGGACCCCAAAAATTTACTGTGGGACCCCATTTTTATGACTTGATGGGGTCCCTGGCCTGGGACCCTATTTTGAAAATTCCTAGCACCAACACTGATCGAGTATTGGTGCGTGCAAAACAGCCTGCGGGCCGGTTCTAATACTTATTAGAATCGGCCCGCAGGCCACAGCCGCCTTCTGCCGCCTTCTGATGATATTTGATTAGTATCAAATATCATCCCGGCCATAGATAATTCAGTCGCGGGCCGTCTCTGGCCCGCGGGCCTTGACTTTGAGACATAAGACTTAAGATAAGCATCACATAGTAACAACAAATATGTGTTTAGAAAAGCTTAAGTATGATTTAAACTTGGTTGGGCTTCAGTTATGTTTGTCCTTCTTTTCAACTGATTCTGACTGTAATCCACAATTCAACCGAAAGTGTGCTGGTTGAAGAGACACAAAGGTAATGTCTTTGTCACGGTGGCGCTATTTGGCTGCTGGCGTGACCCCAGGATCCGTGCAGGTCAAATCATTTCATTATTTACCTAGACAGCATAAACCAGCAGAAACAACACCAGGACAGGAACTAACACCCAACACAGGAAAATAAAGAACAAAATTCAAACTCCTGACAGTCCACTCTCCTCGCAGGGCTCTTTGGAGGACCAGATCATTCAGGCTAACCCTGTGCTGGAGGCATTTGGTAACGCCAAGACCATCAGAAACAACAACTCCTCACGCTTTGTACGTAATCAGACAGTTCTCAATATGTGACATTGATTCAAATATGTCTAAAATAAGCAATTCTATGTGATGATTATGTACTCCTTGTTTTTTTTTTTTTACAGGGAAAGTTCATCCGCATCCACTTTGGCCCAACAACTAAGCTGGCTGGTGCCGACATTGAGACATGTGAGTGCGTTTCAGGACTTTCGTTTTAGCAGTGGTGTGCCGTCAGGGCCAGCAAGGCATTCTCTGCTGGCCTAACATAACCAGACATTGTGATCATAATTAAAGATAAAAGTAATTTTGTATTTACTTTCCCTAAATACCTAAAATTATTCATATTCTCTTCATGTCATATTATGCTCCTTCCAGTGCTGTGATTTTTAGGTTAGAATTTTTATCCAATCAGAATTCAGCTAGCTTATGTTGCCATGCTGTACGAAATCTGCCTTCAGAATCAACAATGCAGGCGTCTTTGCACAGTAAGTGAATGGGCACATACAGTTGATAAATAATTGCGACAGCCAATCAGGTCACGAGTTGTTGTCAGTAAGGCCTTCTAGCTGGCCTCATGTTGAACATGACATTTACGCATCCTGTGATAGGATGCTCACTGGTTTGAGCCGCGGCGATGCTATGCAGATCAGCAGAGCCACACCCGGGACCGTTAGCGGATTCATTTTATGTAAACGAACAGAACACATACACATGATAGACAGTTGCGATAGCCAATCAGAACACAAGTTGTTGACAGTAACCTATCTAGGAAGCCCGATGTTAACGAGACTGTGATTAGATACTCACTTGTCACTCCAAAGTGAGTATCCAATCACAAATTGCAATTTACTGAAACAGGAAGTGTTGCACCATAGCCATACCGGGCTAGCAGAGAAATCACCAATACTCACTTTTTTAACCCACAAAGAAGGAGAACAAAACATTGATTAGGTGGCAGATATATATTTGCAAGGCCATTTTCAAGAAGGATATTTAAAGAAATTACATCTGTCCCGGCGATGAAATGGGGAAATGCCCGCCACTTCCACTCGAATCAATCACTGGCTTATATTGCGTTGAATGGGTTCTAAAAATTGTGAGTTCAAATATTTGATTTCTTTATTTTTTCACGTTTAATGGTTCTTACAATTAACATTTTGACAGTACCGCATAAGATATCTTTTAATTGCTGATGCGGGTTTATTGAATTTTAAATGCGCCACAAAATAGCCCGTTTTGTACACTGTTGAGAGGATTCAATGACCAGTAGTGCTTGAATGTGTTTCTGTATAGTATTTAACCAGCAATGTGATGACATAAATAATGGTATTTTGAGAGGTAATCAGGCCTAGGTGGGAAACGCACGGCCCGCCACTGCGTTTTACTGCATGCTTATATATGGCTTTAAGGTACTCAAGAGGATTAAGACAAAACTGGGACTCTTTTGAATGACTGTGTGCATCAGATCTGTTGGAGAAATCCAGAGTGATTTCCCAGCAGGCCGCTGAGAGAGGATATCACATCTTCTACCAGCTCTTGTCTGCAAGGAAGCCAGAACTCACAGGTGAGCCTCAGGCTTCACAGTGTCTCATTTTTTAAAGACATGGATAGACTATAGTCTATTTCGTGTGACGGTGGTTAACCTGTCACTGTCTTTCAGAGGCTCTGCTGCTGAGTGCAGACCCCAAACAATATGCGTGGGTATGCCAGGGAGTGACTGTGGTGGACAACATGGACGATGGCGAGGAGCTGCAGATTACTGATGTGAGTATAGGGACTCTCAGCTTTAACATGTGATTGAGTTATGCTGCTTTGCAATAAATGTGCGTCGCCTGTTTGCAGGCGGCTTTTGATGTCTTGGGCTTCACTCCTGAGGAGAAGATGAGCATCTATAAGCTGACTGGAGGCATAATGCACTTTGGTAACATGAAGTTCAAGCAGAAGCCCAGAGAAGAACAAGCTGATGTGGAATCCACCGAGGGTACTTTGTTCATTATCACACTCTATTATATTGTACTCATGTATACTTATTTAATACAGTACATTCACATCTCCCTCTTCTTGCTTCCTCAAGTGGCGGACAAAGTTTCCCACCTCATGGCCATCAACTCCGGCGAGCTGCAGAAGGGCATAACACGCCCCCGGGTCAAAGTTGGCAACGAGTTTGTGACCAAAGGTAAAGAATGATTAAAAATAGGCAGCTCCATCTGCAATACTGAATTTGCATGAATTACAATACAAGGTCAGTTTACTTAAGTGCAAATAATCTGTTTCAGGTCACAACATCTAATGTTACTAAAAAAAGTCAAACATATAAACACAATACAATTGTCCAACATTACCTTAAAGAGTTATAACAAATATTTATACATTCTAATTTAAGTAGCAAATACTATTATATACATCATTAGGCAACATTGATTTGAAAACTATTAGGTAAACAGTCATTTTGAATTATGTCTCAACAATGGTTTGATTTAATAGCATTTTTTAAATTGTATTTGATGTTGTTTGGTTTCATTTATTTTAATTGCATGTCATGTATCTGTATTTATTAAATTTTGTTTGATTTAACATAGTTATATTTAGCTATATCAAATGTTTTTTTAAATTTTTTTAATGATATGTATGGTAATTGTATTACATTTTTTATTAAATTACTTGAATTTAATGTAATTGTATTTACTTGTGTTTAACTTAATTTAAGTCTATTCTATTCTGATTTATTTTATTTTTGGTTCTTGTAGTCAGTGACTGTCCTTGACTACACTTACTGTATCTAACGGAACTAACTATAATGAACATATAGTTTCATTATACACATGGAAGCCTGGTAAAAATGCATCTTAAAAATAGTTTTGAGAAAACCATTATTAAAATGTATAACATTTATTTCAATTGATTTAACGGTTTGATATTAATTAAATTTAAATGTATTCAACTGTTGTTTACCAAATTTATTGTTTTGTATTTCTTTTTTAAAAATGTATTATTGTTAATTTAATTTATTTTATTTTATGTTTTGTGGTCAGTGACTGTACTTGACTACTGTTTACTTTAACTGTTATCGAACTGAAGTAATTTAACCATATAGTTTCGTTATGCATATCGAAGCCAGGTAAAAATGCATCTTAAAAATCATTTTAAGAAAACCAGTTTGAAAATGCATTGAATTTAATTTAATTGTGATATTGTTTATTTAAATTAAATGCATGCAATTTAATTGTATTTAATATTGTTTAATGCATTTTATTAAATTTTTTTGTATTTTTAATTTAATAGATTTTATTTTAGGTTTAGTGGTCAGTGACTGCACTTGCTTACTTATCCAACTGTTAACTGTACCTGTTATCGAACTGATGTAACTTAAACATATAGTTTCATTATGCACATAGAAGCCTGGTAAAAATGTTTCTTAAAAATAATTTTAACCAAACCCGTTTAAAAATGCATATGACTTTCTTCGCTGCACTTATACCAGGTCAAAACCAGGACCAGTGTGTGTACTCCATCGGTGCGCTGGCTAAAGCCATCTATGACCGCATGTTCAAGTGGATGGTGACCCGCATCAATAAGACTCTGGACACCAAGATGCAGCGCCAGTACTTCATAGGAGTTCTGGACATTGCTGGATTTGAGATCTTTGAGGTAAGCTAAAGCTCACTTGATTCTTGAACAGACCTCACATGATTTAAATGTTGTCTCCAGTACAACAGTTTTGAGCAGCTGTGCATCAACTTCACCAATGAGAAACTACAGCAGTTCTTCAACCACCACATGTTCGTACTGGAGCAAGAGGAGTACAAAAAGGAGGGTATTGACTGGGTCTTCATTGACTTTGGCTTAGACCTGCAGGCCTGCATTGAGCTGCTGGAGAAGGTATAGCACTGACCGATTCTGTAACAGGACGTTGCACATATGCTTATCATTTCTTTGCACATTCCTTTTGTCTGTCACCAGCCCATGGGAATCTTCTCCATCCTGGAGGAGCAGTGTGTGTTCCCAAAGGCAACAGACGTGACATTCAAAACAGCTCTCTATGACAATCACCTGGGCAAGTCCTCCAATTTCCTTAAACCCAAAGGGGGGAAGAAAGGACCTGAGGCCCACTTTGAATTAGTGCACTATGCCGGCACAGTGAGTCATGCTTGAATGTAAATAAATGCACTTCATATTATCATTTAGTATTATATCCCCCCTGGAACAAAAATACATATTGCAGTTAGGGTGTGTGTGCTTCTCACAGGTGGGCTACAACATTGCTGGCTGGCTGGAGAAGAACAAAGATCCTCTCAATGAGACGGTGGTGGGACTCTTCCAGAAATCCTCCATGCCGCTGCTGGCTCTGCTCTTCAAAGAAGAGGAGTCATCCACAGGAGTCAGGAAACAGAAGAAAGGCTCTTCTTTCCAAACCGTCTCCAACTTCTACAGAGTAAATCATGCAGACTCAAAAATATTTTACATTTTGGTGTGGGTATATATATATATATATATATATATATATATATATATATATATATATATATATATATATATATATATATATATATATATATATATATATATATATATATATATATATATATATATATATATATATATATATATACACTACCGTTCAAAAGTTTGGGGTCACGCAATTTCTCGCATGGAATAGCCTTCATTTCTAAGAACAAGAATAGACTGTCGAGTTTCAGATAAAGTTCTTTTTTTTCTGGCCATTTTGAGCGTTTAATTGACCCCACAAATGTGATGCTCCAGAAACTCAATCTGCTCAAAGGAAGGTCAGTTTTGTAGCTTCTGTAACGAGCTAAACTGTTTTCAGATGTGTGAACATGATTGCACAAGGGTTTTCTAATCATCAATTAGCCTTCTGAGCCAATGAGCAAACACATTGTACCATTAGAACACTGGAGTGATATTTGCTGGAAATGGGCCTTTATACACCTATGTAGATATTGCACCAAAAACCAGACATTTTCAGCTGGAATAGTCATTTACCACATTAGCAATGTATAGAGTGCATTTCTTTAAAGTTAAGACTAGTTTAAAATTATCTTCATTGAAAAGTACAGTGCTTTTCCTTAAAAAATACATTTCATTGTGACCCCAAACTTTTGAACGGTAGTGTATACACACATATATATACATATATACACACATATTTATACACGCACACACACATATATGTACTTATATATATATATATATATATATATATATATATATATATATATATATATATATATATATATATATATATATATATATATATATATATATATATATATATATATATATATAAGTGTACAATGTGCTCCTCTGGGTCATTTGTCAACAGGAGCAGTTGAACAAGCTAATGAGCACGCTGAGAAGCACCGCCCCTCACTTTGTCCGCTGCATCGTGCCCAATGAATTCAAAAAGTCAGGTGTGTGATGAATCTTGTTATCACCATAGGAGATCTGTCAAGTTCAATGGCAATTTTCCGCTGCACAGGTGTGACAGATAACTTCCTGATCCTGCACCAGTTAGCTTGTAACGGCGTGCTGGAGGGCATCAGGATCTGTCGGAAGGGATTCCCCAATCGGCTGCAGTACCCAGAATTCAAGCAGAGGTAGGATTTCTTTTTGGCTGCTTTGAATGTTAGGAATTTGGACTGGTTTTATTTAAATCTTTATTATTTTTCAAAGTGAGTTTTGTTTCCTTGGGAACAGCTTTTTAACACTTTCTATGTCATTCTGCTAATGTAGATACTACATCCTCAACCCCAACGTCATCCCTAAGGGATTTGTTGACAACAGGAAAGCATCTGAACTCATCCTGACTTCTATTGGGCTGGATAGTATGGAGTACCGTATCGGCCATAGCAAGGTACCGGTACATCATTTTTCATGATTAGTGCCAGAATTGTACAGCAACAATTGTATAATATCTTCTCACAAGACAATACTCTAGAAAGCAAATGTGTTTATGGTCTGTGTGTATATTGTATGGCGGTATAGATGTAAAACTACATGTGTCTCTTCTGTTCTCCCCCCCCCCGCCCCCCCACCCTCAGGTGTTCTTCCGTGCAGGTGTCCTAGCAAAGCTGGAGGACATGCGTGACGAGCGCCTGGTGAAGATCATGACCATGTTCCAGGCTCGTCTCAGAGGAACTCTGATGAGGCTGGAGTTTAAGAAGATGGCGGACAGACGGTCAGTACGTCCATAATGCGCTGGTGTGTTCATATTTATAAAAGGTGCTTATACGTCTCATGTGATGCAGCATTGCACTGATGGCCATACAACGCAACGTGAGGAAGTTCCTTCAGTTACGTTTCTGGGGCTGGTGGAAACTCTATACCAAGGTAAGACATACTGTATATTCGGGATTGGTAGCTTTCACATTTGAACTGATACGTTACCTGGGAATCGACAGCAGTACACAATTTTCAGTACTTGTGTTGATAAACGTTAATTTGTTTAATTTTAAAATATTTTTATGTAACATTTAACAGTGAGCTGGTAATGATAATTGTGCTGCCCAGTTATATCTGGTTTTCTTTCACTTTTGAGTCTCATTTGCAAGTAGTATACAGTACACGTTGCATGCGGGTGTAATTACAAGGCGTTAGATGGCAGTAGTGTATAGTCGGCAAGTAGTCTTTGTCATGAAGTTGAATGAACATATTTGTAGTTTTCATGACCAAACGTGGAGGTCGCCATTTAAATCGCTGAAGCTAATCTGTAGCATGTCTATGGTATTTCCAATGTAATTAGCATCGAGCTAGCGCATTTTGAAGGTGGAGCCTTGCTGTACATTCAAATGCTTTCTATCAGGCATACTTGCTTGGTTGGAATGGAAAATTGGAACATTACCAAGAGGGAGTCCTACTGATTCCTCTCAAAGTGCTGCTTGACTGCTTGTGTCCCTACCAAGTGTTTAGGCCGGTTCAGAGTCGTGACAAACTACTTCCTTAACGTAAATGACCGCCATAACCACAACACCAGGGGGAGCTCCACTAACCACGTTAAACCCAGATTCCGATCTAACAAAGGTCTTAACACATTCTCCTTCTATGCCACATCAATATGGAATGCACTCCCAACAGGTGTAAAAGAAAGGGCATCTCTATCCTCCTTCAAAACCGCACTAAAACAACACCTCCAGTCAACCTCAACCCTTGACTAACACCCTCCCCCTTCCACATCCCACCTCCGCAGATTGTAAATAATCAAATGTATATACTTGTTCTTATGCTTTCTGAACTCACTATGTTCTCTGCTCGCTGTACATACCCTACCAAGTCAGACCTACACTGTTTCAATGTCCATTTCTCTGAAGATGCAATTGTTGATGACTGAAGTGCTGATATCAACTAAACCCTCCTCATCCCACCCCCCGGATTGTAAATATTGTATATAATGTAAATAATTCAATGATGATTAACTTGTGTGATGACTGCATCATGATGATAGGATATATTTGTACCATGAATTGATTGACGTGGACCCAGACTTAAACAAGTTGAAAAACTTATTCGGGTGTTACCATTTAGTGGTCAATTGTACGGAATATGTACTGTACTGTGCAATCTACTAATAAAAGTTTCAATCAATCAATCAAAAAAACGTAACTTGCAACCGAGGTATCGAAATATCACCATTTACGTGAGTCAATATCAACCGAATTTGTTCGGTGCCCATGAAAGTACCAATTTAGTACCCATCCCTACTGTATACCGTTATTGCCCTGATTATGGCCAAATGTTTATTTACCTATACTGCAAAAATTATAAATGCTTTGCTAATTGAAACCGACATCACATATGTACAGTTTTGCTCTTCAACATATAAAAAAGGAGTAGGCATATGTAGATCTTATTCAATTGAACACATTTGTTTCCTTCTTGTATTCAATTTGTACCATTCACCAATCTTTTTGCGATGATAAAAAAAATTAAGATGTATAATGACAGGGATAACAAGGAAAGCTGCAACATAACCAATGGAGTAGCAGGTAGGATTTTAAACAACAGTACGGCTAGTGCAACTAAGCTGAGTGGCACATCCAACATTTTAAAGCACATGCAGCAATAGATAAGGCTGCTGGATGCTCACACCTCCATGATACTCTAAATGCAGATACTGCCACCTTGTGGAGTTTATAAAAAACAGCAGCCTTTTCAATCAGTCAAAATCCACCAAAACTTTATTTATTTAGGCACTTTTCATACACCAATGAAAAAAAGAAAAAAAAAAAGAACACACGCACATACAGCACAATTAAAAGACATGGGGCGAAAACAAATATAATATAAAATATAATATTAAAAAATATATATGTATAATTTTTTATATAAATATGAATTTGTGAATAGTGAAATATTGATCAATAAGCACATTAAATAGTAAAAATAGTAGTAATAGTAGCAATAAATAAAATAGAAAATAATAGCATAAAAAATAAGAAACTTAAGAGTTTAAGATGTTTAGTAAAAAGCCTGATTAAAAAAAAAAGTGTCTTTGAGCTTTTAAAAATAAAAAAATATTTTGCAAAACTGCTTTTCTTAGCCCAACTGTATTGGCTGATACAGGTGAAGCCTCTCCTGATGGTCGCCCGCCAGGAGGAGATCTACAAGGCCAAAGAGGAAGAACTGCGTGTGGCGGTGGAGAAGGTCAAAGACATGGAGGGCAAGGTCATAGATCTGGAAGGGAAGATGCTCACTCTGTCACAGGAGAAGAGCGACCTCGCCCTAGCGTTGGCTGCTGTGAGTGCATCTCAGTTCTGTTCATGTCCAAAACATGGTAAAAAGTATTTTCACACACTCCAGAATCACATAGAAAGTCTTCTCAGGAGAGTGGAAACTGCAAATAGGGGACCAACTCTTGAATTATGGTGTAATGCCAGGTGTGCCATCCCATGACTTTTATCCATACATTGCATTATGCATTCTGATTTTCCACCTTGTCTGCCAACAGGAGCAGGACACTCTAGGTCACATATGTCAGAGTCAAGGCCCGCGGGCCATATCCGGCCCGCGAGAAGGTTTTTTACGGCCCTTGGGATGATCTTGATTTATTATTAGAACCGGCCCGCAGACCGCAGATCTTTTTTTTTTTTTTTTTTTTTTTTTTTTTTTTTTAGACCGCAGATCTTTTACACGCACCAAGCGGATGCCGGTCCAAGGTTCCGAAAGGGGGCGAGCGGCCCGCCGGGACGCGCCTGCCGGCCGAAGGGCTGCAGCCCGGCCGTCAGTCGCGGAGCCCGCCGTGCCACGCGCGCCAAGGGGCGGGCCGAAACCAGCGGGGGGTTTCGGGCACCCAACTCGCCTCCCTCCCACGGAGGGAGGAGGGGGGTTTAATGTGAACATTACTGTGCAATCACATATTTAGAGTTTTTACTCAATTCAAGTTTAAAAGTTAAAGTTTAATATTTGTTTTCACTGCATGTTACTTCTCCTTAAACAAAGTGTTGTTTTTGATTTATAGATTTTCGCACTTTATTTTATTGTATTTCAATTTAATTATATTTTAAAAATATTTCAGTTGAGTGGATGATAGAAAATTGCTATTATTGTTTTTTTCTTTGAAGTAAATTTAGCCCACTTTTGCTAAAATAGAAAATATAGGCTACTGATGGTGCCTTGAATACCGGTTTCTTTCATTTAATGTTCATGTTATGGGGATTTTTATATAAAGGAAATTTGTCTTTTGTGTCTGTTGAAAATTAAAGATTACTGACAGAGCCATAAGAAAATATTGCTTTATTTATCTGATCATATTGGAATATATTTGTTAGGTTTTCAGTAGGTTCAATTAGGTTCACTAGACTATATGCGTCATTTAAAAATTTTTCAATGAACATTCGAACAGTCCGGCCCTCGGCTTGTAGCAAAATTTTTTATTTGGCCCTCCGTCCATTTGACTTTGACACCCCTGCTCTAGGTGATGCAGAGGAGCGCTGCACCCAGCTGATGCACCAAAAAGTCCAGTTGGAGGAGTCAGTGCAGGTAACGTGGCGGGTGGGGGGTGGTCCCGATCCGATACTGGTATCCGAAATCAGCAAAAAAAAAACATGCATCGGATGATACCGGCTTGAATGTGAATACTCGGATATAATGTACGATACGAGCAGTCATTTACAAAAGGTAAACATGTTAGCGTAGCAGCTACACAACAGCTAAGCACACAATAGCACACAAGATAGGCATACATTAGTGTTCTTAATTGAACAATATAGCAGTCCAAAATAATTTGTCCAAATAAACAGTATCAAAAAAAAATATCATCGCATATTACTTACAGATAAAGTCTCCGAAACAGAAATGTATTAGAAAAGAGTCCAGTAACAAACGAGTCAGCATTTTCAACTTACTGTGTCATGAGCTTAACTTTATGAAATATTGTAACCACCAAGTGTCGCCAAAAATAAATTACCACTCCACTTCAAAAGCATAAATCTGTCATAAGGTTAGTGTTACCATTGTCTGAATACGGTATTTTCTGGGCTATAGAGCGCATTTAAGCCGTACCCACCAAATGTTTGAATAAATAAATATGTTTACATATACTAGCTGCACTGGACTATAAGCCGCATGTATTTACCGGTACAAAAGATTTTATAAATGTTTATTTACATACCTTGTTTCCAATGGTGCTGGTCACACGGCAGTAAAACGGATGATCAAACAAAACAGAAGTCATCGCCATGGACCCGCTAGCTGCGGATACTAGTTCTCCAATCAGCTAAACAGACTCAACTCCACTGTGACATTTTGGTGGATTTACCAAACTGAAACAATACAAAAACAATGCCATTGTAAGGTAATAATCCTAACACAGGCACTTTTAAACATGTTAGCATATTCGCTAATCCTAACGACGCTAGCTTGGTTACATTACGATAGCACGTACCATTATGCATGAAAACACTCCTACAGACATCACACATGGGACAGTTCAGGAAGTATGAATTGTAAAACTTACAAAAGTTGCTTGGAGTTACGAATGACCTTTTCGATCAGAAACGGCCTATAGTCCAGAAAATTTGGTAATTTCATTTGATCAAGCCTTTTCTAACAAAGTATGTAATATGATTTATGCTAATATCTTATCAGACTAATATCCGTATCGGCTAATACTTAAGGCTATAATATCAGTATCATTAAAAGTAAATACACCCCTAATTATTGCACCACCATTTATGAATGTTTTCATTTCTATTAAGCTAAAACAACATAATCTAGCTAAAAATGCTTGTGTGTGACAACTAAAATTATCTCTAGGATATGCGAGAGCGCCTGGAAGAAGAAGAAGGCAACGCAGCCTCTCTCCACTCCCAGAGGAGACAGCTGGAGGGAGAAATAAATGAGCTGAAAAGCGACCTGGAGTCACTGGAGTCTACGCTGACCAAGACCGAGAAGGAGAAACAGGTGTGAGGACCACGATGAGGAGACAGCAAATAAGTGACAAAACCGATTCTGTGCTTTGTTTAGGGTTTGGACCTCAAGGTTCGAACCATAACCGGAGACCTCAACCAGCGAGATGACCACATCGCCAAGCTTCAGAAGGAAAGGAGAGCTCTGGAGGAACTGCAACAGGTGGACTTACAACAATACTACCATAAAAAAAAGAAAACCCCTAAATATTTACAACTGCAGTTATAGATTGGCTGATAAGTGCACTTCAAAATGTATTGTTTGAATTGGAATTGAACAACAAAACTCGTGTGTCACAACAGAAAATATACACAGTCCCAGAACTGATACAACAACCTATGGAATTTGTTGAGAGGTTGTATTGAATGTCCAAGGGTTATAGTTAGGAGAAGGAATGAGTGGGACAATGCACCAAAGTTCACGGAGTGTGTGGGGGACAGGCCAGTAGTT
The DNA here is from genome assembly GCF_033978785.1 of Entelurus aequoreus. Lineage (NCBI taxonomy): Eukaryota > Metazoa > Chordata > Actinopteri > Syngnathiformes > Syngnathidae > Entelurus > Entelurus aequoreus. Next base: position 20,965,129 of record NC_084755.1, on the reverse strand, counting down.
TCTGCCAGTGAGGTGGACACTAGGTTCAAGCTCGCCATCGATTGTTTCCAAATAGAAACACCTGGCCTGCAGTACAACAGGACCAGTAAATCATCTAAATTAGCACCAGAGGCTTCTTTAACTTTAGCATTTATACTCAATTTCCATGTGTACACATTCTTAAATAATCATTAAATGCATAAATTACAAATAAACATCAAGTGATTAGCAAACCAGTCAAAAGTGCTAAGTGTGCTATAGGGCTGGGCGATATATCAAGTTTGTAAGATATATCGATATATTTTTAAACAAGATATAAATTAAGAAAATATCGTAATATCGATTTTCAAGCGGGCGATTTATATATTAAAAAAACTAGTGGAAGATGGCAGAGGGATTCTCTTCCTTAGATTTTTCTTGTAGCAATGTAGACGACGTCCAGGAAACCCACAATGCGTCTACTTGGCCACATTTGGACAACTGTATGCGTCTGGATAACACATGTTCATTGGAGTTGTTTACCATGTCAGCCCAAATTAAAACTGCTCTCAAACATGGAAGATGTGGAATACACATTTAAAAACACACATGATTGTGGCACGCATGTGATGACTTAAATGCTAACTTTCATTTTCCTTTGTGTATTAAAACAAGACAGTGGCTGACATTTTGTTCGTTATTTCTACTCTTTATATTTTGACATTGAATAGTTTAATCTTTTTGAAACAAACAAGATCATTGTCGCACAATTAAGTCAAGTCACTTACTTGGCGCTGACCACATGTCTGTGGTCAGCGCCGTACGTGTGTGACAGTCCATTACGTTGTCGGCTGGGATTTAAAAAGTGCCTGCTTGCAAATAATTTTTTTATTTGAGTTTGATACATTTTGTATTATTTGCACAGCTGTGTTATTTATTTTATGTAGAAATCATTTTTTTCAATTTTATTTATACATTCTTTGTTTTTCAATGTTATTTATGTTATGTAATTCTGTGCTACTTAAACAGTTTATTTTCTGTGCTGTTAATACCCATCTTGACTAACTGGGTTAATAAAAGTGCCACCGCTCCAGCAACTTGAGGGTTGCAGGTTCGATCCCCGCTTCCGCCATCCTAGTCACTGCCGTCGTGTCCTTGGGCAAGACACTTTACCCACCTGCTCCCAGTGCCACCCACACTGGTTTAAATGTAACTTAGATATTGGGTTTCACAATGTAAAGCGCTTTGAGTCACTTGAGAAAAAGCGCTATATAAATGTAATTCACTTCACTTCACTTCACTGACTGTTTACAGTACAGTTGTCATTCACTTCAATTTCAGTGAATTTTCGCTCAAAAATTAATATCTTTATATAAATATTTTTACCGGAAAATATATCGAGATGTATATACCGTTTTTCCATGCCATTAAATTTAATTTAATGGAACTTTATTTATTTATTTTATGTGCTGTAAAAAAACAACTAAAAAAACCCTGTAAATATTACGGTAAAATTGTGGCGACTGAGCTGCCAGTTTTTAACAGAACAATCTAAATAAATATTTTGTTTTGTACAGCGTGCATGAAAAAATACATAAGAATCAAATACACAGACAATTATACACATGTTTTATATACACACATTTATATTTATAATGTATATTATACACTGTTAAAAGCGTCCCTCTGAGGGCAACCATAACTGCGATGTGGCCCTCAATGAAAACGAGTTTGGCACGCCTGATCTACTGGATGCCTATCTCACAAATCAAATCTAATAGTCAGGACTTATTATTTTTAAAATGCACTGTTTATTTATTTAGAGAACTCTGGATGATCTCCAAATGGAAGAAGATAAAGTCAACCATCTCACCAAGACAAACAGCAAGCTCAGCAGCCAAGTGAATGAGGTACAGAAACTTTGCCATATTATCATAATAACAGATACAACTTTGTTGCTTTAGCAGGTGTGTGTGTGTGTGTGTGTGTGTGTGTGTGTGTGTAGCTGGAGGACAGTTGGGAGCAGGAGAAGAGGATCAGGGCGGAGGTGGAGAAAGCCAGGAGAAAAGCGGAGGGAGACCTGAAGATGACGATAGAGAACCTCAATGAAATGGAGAACGCCAAGGTCGACCTGGAGGAAGTGATCAAGAAGTGAGAAGCACACGGAGGATAGAGAAGGACTGCAGTTGTGCTTTTGCTTGCACACATGCTGACTCATGCATTTTTTTCTATTGTAGGAGAGACTTTGAGATCAACCATTTGAACTCAAAGCTGGAGGATGAACAAGCCCTCAGCTCCATGCTCGGCCGGAAGCTCAAAGAGCAGCAGGTGCATCACCTTTATCACATAGGATGGCTTTAATTGCACCTTCCACCTTTTGTTGTTCTCATTAAACTCCATCAAATAAGATGTCAACGCTGGATTTCACCTAAAGTACCAATTTCTGACCCAAATATTATATATATATGGTGTGTCCAAAAGTTTGGACACACCTTCTCATTCAATGTGTTTTCTTTATTTTCATGACTATTTACATTGTAGATTGTCACTGAAGGCATCACAACTATGAATGAACACATGTGGAGTTATGTTTTTCAAGCACACCTGTGAGTGAAAACCATTTCAGGTGACTACCTCTTGAAGCTCATCGAGAGAATGCCATGAGTGTGCAAATCAGTAATCAGAGCAAAGGGTGGCTATTTTGAAGAAATTAGAATATAAAACATGTTTTCAGTTATTTCAACTTTTTTTGTTAAGTACATAACTCCACATACTGTAAGTTCATTCATAGTTTTGATGCCTTCAGTGACAATCTACAATGTAAATAGTCATGAAAATAAAGAACACAAATTGAATGAGAAGGTGTGTCCAAACTGCCTGTACACACACACACACACACATATATATATATATATATATATATATATATATATATATATATATATATATATATATATATATGATTATTAAAGACATGTTTTTAAACAAAATTTATCTTTCTTAATCATGTTTTTTCTATGTCGCTGGTGTGTTTGAGTGCCAGGGAGAAAAACTCAGATGTTCAGTAGTTGTTTGGTGGCCCCTGTTTGTTTGCATGTATCTCTAAACCTTGAACATACTGTAAGACAATTGTAAGACAGGGGTCTCAAACTCAATTTACCTGGGGGCCACTGGATGCAGAAACTGGGTGAGGCTGGGCCACAAGAAAAGATTTCTTACAAAAATCTAACATGCACTTTTTAATGAATTCACCTTCTTTGAATGGCTATCCCGCCCTAGCAACATACTTGCCAACCCTCCCGATTTCAGTGCCCCTCCCGAAAATCTCCCGGGGCAACCATTCTCCCGAATTTGTCCCGATTTTCACCTGGACAACATTATTAAGGGCGTGCCGTGAAAGCACTGCCTTTAACGTCCTCTACAACTTATCGTCGCATCCGCTTTTTCTAACCCTATCTTTCTCCGCCCACCTCAACCGACGCACGGAGGGGGGGTTGATGTGTGGGGGGCAGGGTTGGGGGGGCGGGGTTGGGTGGTAGCGGGGGTGTATATTGCAGCCCGGAAGAGTTAGGGCTGCAAAGGATTCTGGGTATTTGTTCTGTTGTGTTTATGTTGTGTTACGGTGCGGATGTTCTCCCGAAATGTGTTTGTCATTCTTGTTTGGTGTGGGTCCACAGTATGGCGCATATTTGTAACAGTGTTAAAGTTGTTTATACGGACACCCTCAGTGTGACCTGTATGGCTGTTGACCAAGTAGGCCTTGCAGTCACTCACGTGTGTCTGCAGAAGCCGCATACAACATGTGACTGAGCTGGCATGCTGTTTGTACAGGTTGTAGAGGGTGCTAAAGGCAGTGCCATCATGGCACGCCCTTAATATTGTTGTTTGGGTGAAAATCGGGAAAAATCGGGAGGGTTGGCAAGTATGACGCTGTCAAGCGCCATTCATATAAAACTCGCGGGCCGCACTAACATTAAATTTTCATATTAAGGTGCAGGCCGCAAAATAACGTCTCGCGGGCCGCAATTGGCCCGCGGGCCGCGTGTCTGAGACCCCTGCTGTAAGACAACTGTAAGATTCTCAAACTGTGGTATGTGGACTCCATCTAGTGGTACGCCAAAGAATCACCTGATTAAATTACAGTGTTTTATTTCCGACATCCAAACAAAGTGTTAAAATTCAAACTGTCTGTAATGTTACAGTGGCGGAAAAAATTAGCTATATACAGTATGTTAAATACAACCTCTGCCCTGTTTTTAATGAACAGTTAGGCCTACTATGCTACTGTATTTTAATGTTGGCCATAATGGTGGTAATAAGATATAATAATAATAGAGCAAAGAGGCAATAAGATATAATAGAGCCAAGTTGTTTATGTGGTGGTACTTGGTAAACAAAGTTTAGGAACCATTGTAAGACAATCTAGATTTTTCAGACTTTTTTCAATGTAAAAAAATATAGTTCATTCACATCATTGGATCAAAATAATATAATATGGTATAATGGTTGCCTGAACTTAATATTGTGACTAAAATGTGGAGTTCAGGGTTAAAGGAAAAGCTTATATGAGATTTGACAGCGATATAGGCATCAAAACATAATTACTTTGAATATCTACTATACACAACTGTATAAGATTGGATTGCGATAGCATGTACTGTATTTATGTTTTGTTTTGTTTTTATTCCTTATATCCAAAATATTTTTGTTGTTTTAAAATTGAAAAAATAAAGTTATAATATATATTATTGGGTCTATCATATCTCCATTATAAACAATACATATGTTGGGGTCCAAATGTTTTCCACTGAATGCTGCATATTAAAAAAATCAAAGTAAATGGTAGGGCCACTTTGATATTTTTATTTATATTTCTTACGGCTGTCAAATTTAACTCATGTGATTAATCACAATAAATTATCGCATTAATCATGTATCAACGCAGATTAATCCCACAATTTATTTTGACCGCACTTGCTCCTTTACTTTGATTGCGGCTGGTTAGCGACCACTAACTTTCTGCACCCGCAAAAAAGCTAAACCCAAAGCCAATGGCCACATAACAGCCCAATCCAGATCCCTTAAAAAATACTCCAGTGATAATTTCAATTTAAAATTAGATGAGTGGGACTGGTCCCCTGTGCTTGTGAGCAACCTGGTCGATGTTGCTTGGGATCGCTTCAAAACGGCGTTCCTAAAGATACTAAATGACATGGCTCCCGTGAAAACAGTCAGGATCAAAGCCCGCTCGGAACCATGGATGAATCCGGACCTATTAGCCGCCATAAAAGACAGACAGAAAATACTCCGAATACCAAAAGTGTAAAACAGAAGTAGATAAACAACCCAATAATATCAACCTCAAATCACTCCTTTCAACTCTCAAAAAGCAATGCAATAAATTAAGAAGTAAATCAACCAACCTGACTAAATCCTTAAAAAAAAATTACATTAACGACAAAATAGAGGAAAACACAAATAAGCCACGTGAGCTCTTGGAAATTCTCAACAACTAGCTTCCTGGTTGCAGCCAGAAACTTAAAACCAGACTCACCAACATCAGCATCAAGGAGGGTGACTCCCTCATTACAGACAAAATGGAGGTAGCTAGCAGACTTAACGCCATTTTCACCAGCATAGCCGCAACTCTTGTCAACAAGCTGTCCCACCACTCCGATCGCTTTGGTGTAGAACACATTAAAGCCTTCTACAGAAAGCTAGGAGTATCCAACGATGATTTTAAAATTAGAAATGGTCACAGCTGATGAGGTGTTTAAAAAATTGAGCGTGCTCCACCCAAACAAGGCCACCGGCCTTGACAATATTGCCTCCAGATTCCTCAGGGACTCTGTCTCCATCATTGCCCCGATCATCACGCACATAATAAACCTATCAATTACAAGGCCAAGTACCAAAAGATTTTAAGATAGCAAGAGTAACTCCCCTCTTTAAAAAAGGAAGCAAATTGGAACCTGGCAACTACTGACCTGTTTCTATTCTCAATTCCATTTCGAAAGTAATGGAGAAAATAGTTTATGAACAGGTCGATAGTTACCTTGCCACTAATAAACTCATGTACACATTCCAATACGGCTTCAGAACTAACCACTCCACTGACACATGCCTTCTCTATCTGACCGACCACATCAAACATGAGGTGGACGCGGGCAAATACTGCGGCATGGTCATGCTGGACCTTCAGAAGGCCTTTGACACCGTTAACCACGCTATACTGTTGGATAAGCTCAGAGCAATCAGATTTAACAAAATCTCATGGAGCTGGATGCAATCTTACTTGGAGGGGAGGGAGCAGGTGGTAGAGGTAAACGGCACCGTGTCCGTCCCCCCGCCCCCCTCTCGGTGAGCTGTGGAGTCCCCCAAGGCAGTATATTGGGGCCTTTACTGTTCCTAATATACATAAACGACTTGTCATAGGCATGCGACTGTGAATTGTTTTTGTTTGCGGATGACTCTGCCCTGCTGTATCCGACAAGGACAAGTCACAGGTGGAGAAAATCCTCAGTGCTGAGCTCTGTAGAACTTGCACCTGGCTCGCTGACAACAAGCTATCCATACACTTGGGTAAAACGAAATCCATCCTGTTTGGGTCCCACATCAACCTTAAGAAAGTCAATGACTTCACTATAAAAGTGGGTGACATTGTTATCACCAGGAAAGATGAGGTCACGTAGGACGCCGAGATGAGCGGTCGCACCCTCTTTCGCTCCCGATCGGGAATTCAAACAACTGCTTGGATTATCCCACACTTCCTCCTTTTTGTACTGTAGATCAGGGATTTATATTTTAAACCTCCTCGGATACTTCACCCTCTTGAAAATGAGAGTCAAGAACGCGAAATGGACATCCATAGTGACTTTTATCTCCACGACAATACATCGGCGAAGCACCTTGGTTTTGGAGCTAACGTGTTAGCATCGTGCTTGACTGCACATAGAGGCAAAGTGAACATGCCCCTGACTGGAAGGATAGACAGAAAGTCAATAATACTACTATTACTTCTACTATCAGGAGACACTGAACTCAACCCTGGACCTGTAACAACACGGTTAATGTTGTCCCGACTGGCGAAGACTAGCAATGCTACTGCTAGCGTCGCCATCGAAGCTAACTCAGCTACCGGCTCATCTCAGCTCAAGCTCACCTGTGCTCCAGCGGTCGGCGGGTCGGCGGAGGACTTCGCCCCGTTCATCGACACGGTCGGAGGCTCGGCGGCGGCGTTGGAGGACGACCCAGTCATCAGAGAAGGCAGCGACTCAGCGGCGGTGAACGACGCGGCGGCGGTGGACGGCGACCCAGCCATCGGTGATGGCGGGGAACTGCACGAGATGGCGGGGGTCCACGCGGCCTCTCCCCGGTCCATGGCAGTCGAGGACGCGGCATACACTGGATTTAGAGGCGCCTTTACAAAAACATTTTCGTTGTTCTCTTTGTCTTCAAAAAAGCCCGCCAAAGGGAAATCCACCCCCAGCAACCCTACCTGGCATCCCCCTCTCCCCCCCTTCACCTGGAAGAAGAACAATATGCCTCTCTCTCTCTCCTTTATCTTCCTTCTGTTCTTCAACTTCAACAGCAATAATAACCAACAACTTTTCTGGTCAGTACCACAACACAGCGGACTCTGATGCCCTTTTTGGTTCCAGTGGACTACACATCATCCACCTTAATGTGAACAGCCTCTCTGGAGCCAAACTCGACCAAATCAGAGAAATGTTCCTCAACACGAAGGTAAAAATCTTGTGTTTCTCTGAAACCAAATTTGATCAAAGTATTTCTGACTCAGATAGAAATAGAAAACTTTTCGGTTATCAGAAAGGACAGGAATAAACACGGTGGGGGCGTTTGTATGTATATTCACCAAGATATTAAATACATAACTCGCACTGATCTTAACCACAAAGACCTGGAATCTGTGTGGGCGGAAATCAAATTTAAAAACGCTAAGCCGGTACTAATAGGGACTGTTTATAGACCCCCTAATCAGAGTGATTTCTATGGGGTTTTGGAAGAATGCTTGGCGGGGACAGACAATGTGGAGAAAATTATAACTGGGGATCTGAACACAGATATTCAACGCAAAGATGCGCCTGTCTTCAGATCCTTCAGCAAGTTTTGTAATCTGCACGGTCTTTCCCAGCTAATAGCGCTACCTACAAGGGTGTGTGATTCCACCCAATCAACCATAGATCTCATTCTCACTTTAGACCGGCCTAAAATAAAAAATAGTGGGGTCATGATCTGTGGTCTTAGCGACCACTATCTAACCTTCTGCACCCGCAAAATAGCTAAACCTAAAGCCAATGGCCACATAACAGCCCAATCCAGATCCCTGAAAAAATACTCCAATGACAATTTGAATTTAAAATTAGATGAGTGGGACTGGTCCCCTGTGCTCGCGAGCAACCTGGTCGATGTTGCTTGGGATCGCTTCAAAACGGCGTTCCTAAAGATACTAAATGACATGGCTCCCGTGAAAAACAGTCAGGATCAAAGCCCGCTCGGAACCATGGATGAATCCGGACCTATTAGCTGCCATAAAAGACAGAGACAGGAAATACTCTAAATACCAAAAATGTAAAACAGAAGTAGATAAACAACCCAATAATATCAACCTCAAATTACTCCTTTCAACTCTCAAAAAGCAATGCAATAAATTAAGAAATAAGTCAACCAACCTGACTAAATCCTTAAAAAAAATTACATTAACGACAAAATAGAGGAATACACAAATAAGCCACTTGAGCTCTGGAAAATTCTCAACAACCAGCTTCCTGGTTTCAGCCAGAAACTTAAAACAAGACTCACCAACATCAGCATCAAGGAGGGTGACTCCCTCATTACAGACAAAATGGAGGTAGCTAGCAGACTTAACATCTTTTTCACCAGCATAGCCGCAACCCTTGTCAACAAGCTGTCCCACCACTCTGGTCGCTTTGGTGTAGAACACATTAAAGCCTTCTACAGAAAGCTAGGAGTATCCAACGATGATTTCAAATTAGAAATGGTCACAGCTGATGAGGTGTTTAAAAAATTGAGCGCGCTCCACCCTAACAAGGCCACCGGCCTTGATAATATTCCCTCCAGATTCCTCAGGGACTCTGCCTCCATCATTGCCCCGATCATCACGCACATAATAAACCTATCAATTACACAAGGCCAAGTACCAAAAGATTTTAAGATTGCAAGAGTAACTCCCCTCTTTAAAAAAGGAAGCAAATTGGAACCTGGCAACTACCGACCTGTTTCTATTCTCAGTTCCATTTCGAAAGTAATGGAAAAAATTGTTTATGAAGAGGTCGATAGTTACCTTGCCACTAATAAACTCATGTACAAATTCCAATCCGGCTTCAGAACTAACCACTCCACTGACACATGCCTTCTCTATCTGACCGACCACATCAAACATGAGGTGGACGCGGGCAAATACTGCGGCATGGTCATGCTGGACCTTCAGAAGGCCTTTGACACCGTTAACCACGCTACACTGTTGGATAAGCTCAGAGCAATCTGATTTAACAAAAACTCATGGAGCTGAATGCAATCTTACTTGGAGGGGAGGGAGCAGGTGGCAGAGGTGAACGGCACCGTGTCCCCCCCCCCCCCTCTCGGTGAGCTGTGGAGTCCCCCAAGGCAGTATATTGGGACCTTTACTGTTCCTAATATACAAAAACGACATGTCATCGGCATACGACTGTGAATTGTTTTTGTTTGCGGATGACTCTGCCTTGCTGGTATCCGGCAAGGACAAGTCACAGGTGGAGAAAATCCTCAGTGCTGAGCTCTGTAGAACTTGCACCTGGCTCGCTGACAACAAGCTATCCATACACTTGGGTAAAACAGAATCCATCCTGTTTGGGTCCCACATCAACCTCAAGAAAGTCAATGACTTCACCATAAAAGTGGGTGACATTGTTATCACCAGGAAAGATGAGGTCACCTACCTAGGTTCCATTCTAGAGGCTAAGATTTCCTGTGATAAAATGGCAACCAAGGTAATCAAAAAGGTTAACCAACGAACGAGATTTCCCTACAGAATCTCCTCTGGTCAACAAAAGCACCTTGAGGATTCTGGCGGGAACTCTCGTTCGACCCTTTTTCGATTACGCATGCACCTCCTGGTACCCTAGCACCTCCAAAACCCTCAAATCTAAACTCCAAACATCTCAGAACAAGCTAGTCAGGTTACTGCTAGACCTCCACCCCAGATCCCACCTCACTCCTACCCACTTCTCTAAAGTGGGCTGGCTCAAGGTGGAGGACAGAGTTAAACAACTAGCACTGAGCCTAGTCTATAAAATCCGCTACACCTCCCTGATACCGAAGTACATGTCAAACTACTTCCTTAACGTAAATGACCGCCATAACCACAACACCAGGGGGAGCTCCACTAACTACGTTAAACCCAAATTCCGAACTAACAAAGGTCTTAACTCATTCTCTTTCTATGCCACATCAATGTGGAATGCGCTCCCAACAGGTATAAAAGAAAGGGCATCTCTATCCTCCTTCAAAACCGCAATAAAAGTTCACCTCCAGGCAGCTACAACCCTAAACTAACACCCTCCCCGGATTGCTAATAATCAAATGTAAACAATCAAATGCAGATACTTTTTCTTATGCCTTCTGCTCTCTCTCTCTCTCTCTCTCTCTCTCTCTCTCTCTCTCTCTCTCTCTCTCTCTCTCTCTCTCTCTCTCTCTCTCTCTCTCTCTCTCTCTCTCTCTCTCTCTCTCTCTCTCTCTCTCTCTCTCTCTCTCTCTCTCTCTCTCTCTCTCTCTCTCTTTCTCTCTTTCTCTTTTCTACTACTTGATGTCCATATCCTAACCCCCCCCTCCACACCCCTGATTGTAAATAATTAATTGTGATTTTCTTATGTGATGACTGTATTATGATGATAGTATATATCTGTATCATGAATAAATTTAAGTGGACCCCGACTTAAACAAGTTGAAGAACTTATTCGGGTGTTACCATTTAGTGGTCAATTGTACGGAATATGTACTTCACTGTGCAACCTACTAATAAAAGTCTCAATCAATCAAACCTACCTAGGTTCCATTCTAGAGGCTAACCTTTCCTGTGATAAAATGGCAACCAAGATAATCAAAAAGGTTAACCAACGAACGAGATTTCTCTACAGAATCTCCTCTGGTCAACAAAAGCACCATGAGGATTCTGGCGGGAACTCTCGTTCAACCTTTTTTCGATTACGCATGCACCTCCTGGTACCCTAGCACCTCCAAAACCCTCAAATCTAAACTCCAAACATCCCAGAACAAGCTAGTCAGATTACTTCTAGATCTCCACCCCAGATCCCACCTCACTCCTACCCACTTCTCCAAAGTGGGCTGGCTCAGGGTGGAGGACAGAGTAAAACAACTTGCACTGAGCCTATTCTATAAAATCCGCTACACCTCCCTGATACCGAAGTACATGTCAAACTACTTCCTTAACGTAAATGACCACCATAACCACAATACCAGGGGGAGCTCCACTAACCACATTAAACCCAGATTCCGAACTAACAAATGTCTTAACTCATTCCCTTTCTATGCAACATCAATGTGGAATGCGCTCCCAACAGGTATAAAAGAAAGGGCATCTCTATCGTCCTTCAAAACCGCAATAAAAGTTCACCTCCAGGCAGCTACAACCCTAAACTAACACCCTCCCCGGATTGCTAATAATCAAATGTAAACAATCAAATGCAGATACTTTTTCTTATGCCTTCTGATCTCTCTCTCTCTCTCTCTCTCTATGTCCACTACTTGCTGTCCATATCCTACCCCCTACCCACACCCCTGATTGTAAATAATGTAAATAATTCAATGTGATTATTATTATTAAGACTGTAAAGACCCTCTCCATCAAAGAAGAGGATGTACGCCGGCAGTTCTTGAAGCTGAATACGCGGTAGGCCCCCGGGCCGGATGGTGTCTCCCCCTCCACTCTCAGACACTGTGCGGACCAGCTGGCTCCTCTCTTCACTGACATTTTTAACACCTCTCTGGAGCTATGCCGCGTGCCGTCCTGCTTTAAGACCTACCATTGTCCCTGTCCCCAAGAAAGCACGGATCACAGGACTAAATGACCACAGGCCGGTCGCGCTGACGTCTGTGGTCATGAAGTCCTTTGAGCGCTTGGTCCTGCCCCACCTCAAGGACATCACCGCCCCCCTCCTGGACCCACTGCAGTTCGCCTACAGAGCCAACAGGTCTGTGGATGATGCACCTGGCCCTCCACTTCATCCTGGAGCCTCTGGACTCCCCAGGAACCTACGCTAGGATCCTGTTTGTGGACTTCAGCTCTGCCTTCAACACCATCCTCCCTGGACTGCTACGAGACAAGCTCTACCAGCTCAGCGTGCCCAACTCCCTCTGCAGTTGGATTAATGACTTCCTGACAGACCGAAGACAGCACGTACGGCTGGGGAAGATTGTCTCGGACAGTCGAACCACAAACACTGGTACTCCTCAGGGCTGTGTACTCTCCCCCTGGCTCTTCTCCCTGTATACAAACTGCTGCACCTCCAGTCACCAATCCGTAAAACTGCCCAAGTTTGCGGATGACACCACCCTCATCGGGCTCATCTCGAATGGCGATGAGTCCGCCTACAGGAGAGAGGTGGACCGGCTGACGTCCTGGTGCAGCCTCAACAACCTGGAGCTGAACGCCCAGAAAACAGTGGAGATGATCATGGACTTCAGGAAAGTCACAGCCCCACCATCCCCCCTCACCCTGATTGAATCTCCCACCCCCGTCCCCATTGTGGACTCCTTCCGTTTCTTGGGCACCACCATCACCCAGGACCTCAAGTGGGAGCCGACCATCAGCTCCCTCATCAAGAAGGCCCAGCAGAGGATGTACTTCCTGCGGCAGCTGAGGAAACTTAAGGTGCCGACAGAGATGCTGGTGCAGTTTTACTCAGCCATCAGAGAGTCCATCCTGACCTCCTCCATCACAGTGTGGTTCCCCGGCGCCACAGTCCAGGATAAGAATAGACTGCAGCGCATCGTACGTGCTGCTGAGAAGGTGATTGGCTGCAAGCTCCCATCCCTCCAGGACTTGTTCTCCTCCAGGACCAGGAGGCGTGTGGGTCGGATCACAGCTGACTCTTCTCACCCTGGACACACGCTATTCTCCCCTCTCCCCTCAGGCAGGAGACTACGCTCCATCCAGACCCACACCTCCCGCCACCTGAACAGTTTTTCCCCCTCGGCCATCAGGCAAATGAACAATAACTCCTAACAGCAGCTCCTTGAATTCCTTGAATCCCTTCTAAGTCTATCTGATAGCTCAGTCACAGCTCTTTTTTATACCAAATATGTGTTATATGTGTTTTATGTCGCACGTTTGCACCAAGAAAATTCCTAGTTTGTGAACCCGTTCTCAAACAATGGCAATAAAACGATTCTGATTCTGATTGTGTGATGACTGTATTATGATGATAGTATATATCTGTATCATGAATCAATTAACATCAATTACATCACATGAGTTAACTCGTTATTTTTGACGGTTTCAAATCAAAGTCTTTGTTACTAGCATTTTTTAGAATCAACATGTCAACTTTTTTGGCTCTACCTTTCCCATTTGAGTTTTTTATTTTTATTTGTGTGGGCCAATTAAAAACTAACCATGGGGCCACACTTTGGACACCCCTTCCCTTGTAAGGATATCTTGCCATCCTAATAAAAATCAAGGTCCAAAAGTATGTCAGCAACTGTAGACAGGATGCACCTAATACATTTTACTGTATTTTAGTGATATGTAATTTGATTGTACGATTTTGAATGTCTTTCAGGGCCGCATTGAGGAGCTGGAGGAAGAACTGGAGGCTGAAAGAGCCATGAGAGCCAAGGTTAGATCGCTTAAAGGCGTATTGTAAACCAGGGGTGTCTAAAACTAAAAGTTCTAAAAGAAACAGCACATCATGTTATGTATCAGAGAAGGGAAGGAGGCGACAACCAGGGCAGGACTGCGGTTTACAAGGTTTATTTTAAACCTTTGATGAATACGTGGCGTGTGTATGCTACTCAAAGTGAATGAGTGTTGACTATGTGTAATATTAATAATGTAAATGTTACCATGAGTTGTTGTCAGCAAATGTTGGTTGTATCTTTCGTCGTTATCCAAAGGGGCAAGGCAAAGAGGCAGTTCATGGACAGGCAAGAGGTCGTGGGCAAGAGCAGGGCAGCGTGGTCTGGTTCCGAGCAGGGAGGTCGTGGATCGGGAAGAGCAGTCAGGAATCCGGATGGGTATCGAGTGACAAGGCACGATCACGGAGGACAGGGGAGTCACTGTGGAAATACAAAAGGGCATGAACCAGGAGGAAAACACAGAGAGATAGAGCAACCACAAGGACGAGGAAATCACTGGGAAAAGGGAATGCCAGACGTGATGCTTACTGGAAGGTTAGCGACGTTCTGGCAAAGGTTCCTCGGGTCCGCTGGTCTTTATGCCGCTCCCCCTCGTCACGTCCAGGTGCGCTGATAATTGATTGCTTGCAGGCTTGTTGCTGTGTGGGCGTGTTGTGCTCAGCGCGAGCAGAGGCGTGTCTGAGCATGCTGCCAGCAGAGGGGTTAGCAGAGGTGCCTGCAGCTCCAGCTGCAGAGGAAATGTGGGTTCGACTCCGCGTCATGACAGTACCCCCCCCCCTTATGCGAGGCCCCCGACGAGCGCCGGGGAGCATCAGGATTGGCACGGTAGAAATCCTCTAGAAGTGAGGGATCGGCAAAGTAGGAGGCTGGCACCCAAGATCTGTCTTCAGGTCCATATCCCTCCCAGTCGACCAGATAAACGAGCCCCCTACCTTGTCGACGGACCCTGAGGATTTCCTTAACCGTCCAAACCTGATCTCCATTAGACAAGAACCTAGAGGGTGGGGGGCAGGGACAGAGCGCTCTCCGCTACCGGTTTAATCTGAGACACATGGACAACTGGATGTCGCTTGACCGAGGGTGGGAGAGCCAATTTAACAGATACAGGATTTATGATCGACATGATGGAGAATGGACCAACATAACGTGGAGCCAATTTCCTTGATGGTACCTGGAGACTGAGGTCCTTAGTGAGAAACATCACTTGTTGTCCAGGTTTATAGGATGGGGCTGGAATGCGATGACGGTTTGCGTTGCGACACATTTTCTCGGATGCCCTTTCCAAAGCTGCACGAGCGGCTCTCCACACATATGAGCCCTTGTTGAGGGCACAGCGATTTCCAGTTCCTGCTAGGGAAACAAGGGGGGTTGATAACCCAATGAGCACTCAAATGGAGACATACCGGTTGCGGAGCTCTTCAAGGAGTTATAGGAAAACTCCACCCAAGGCAGAAACTTGCTCCAGGATGTGGGTTGATGACTGGCGACACAGCGGAGCATGGTCTCCAAGCTTTGATTCGCCCTCTCAGCCTGCCCGTTGCTTTGGGGATGGTATCCCGATGTGAGGCTGACCGAGGCCCCGATTTCCTTGCAGAAGGCTCTCCAGATTTGTGACGTAAACTGAGGGCCTCGGTCAGAGACGATATCCACCGGGATACCATGTTGCTTGACGACGTGTAGAGTGAGGAGATCAGAAGTCTCTGAGGCAGAAGGTAACTTGCGCAGCGGAATGAAGTGGGCTGCCTTGGAAAAACGGTCAACAATAGTTAAGATGGTGGTGTTACCTCTAGAGGCTGGAAATCCTGTGACGAAAACCAGGGCGATGTGTGACCAAGGACGGGCAGGAATGGAGAGAGGGTGAAGGAGACCAGCGGGAGGCCTGTGTGACGTCTTGCTACGGGCACAAGTAGAACAAGCAGTGATGAACTCATGAGTGTCCTTGGCCATGGATGGCCACCAAAAACGTCTTCGCAGCAGTGATAGAGTTCGTTGAAAACCTGGATGGCAAGAGAACAGGCTGGAGTGCCCCCAATCCAAGACTCTGGGTCGTAGCTCCCGATGGACAAATAGTTTGTTGGGTGGTCCACCTCCTGGTCCTGGATTGGAGCGCAGCGCAGATTTTACCAGGTCCTCCACCTTCCAGGTTACCATTCCCACAATGCGAGTGGGAGGAAAGATGGGTTCCGCTACTGATGGACAAGTGGGCTCTCTTACGAATAACCGGGATAGAGCGTCAGCCTTAGTGTTCTTGGAACCTGGCCTGAAAGAGAGCACATAATTGAAGCGGGAAAAATACTGCTGCCACCTTGCCTGGCGATTGTTTATTCTTTTGGCAGCTCGGATGTGCAGAAGGTTGCTGTGGTCAGTCAGGATCTGGAACTGGTGTCTAGCCCCTTCCAGCCAGTGTCTCCATTCCACCAAGGCCTCGTGGACCGCCAATAATTCTCTATTCCCAGCATCGTAGTTTTGTTCGGCCTGAGTCAGGCGTCTAGAAAAGAAGGCAACAGGGTGAATCGATTTGTCATTCTTGGATCTTTGAGAGAGAATAGCCCCAATCCCTGAGTCTGAGGCATCCACCTCCACCAAGAAGGCAGTGTCCAAGTCAGGGTGGACCAGAATGGGGGCCGAAACAAAATGCTCCTTTAATTCCTCGAAGGCCTTCCTAGCCATAAGAGTCCATACAAAAGGCACGTTAGTTGACGTGAGAGAATGGAGCGGTGCCGCAACCCTACTGAAGTCCTGGATGAATCGTCGGTAGAAGCAGGCGAAGCCGAGGAACCTCCGAAGTTCTGTCCTCGTGGTTGGTTGCGGCCACTTCACCACGGCCTCCACCTTCTTCGGGTCGGGTTCTATGTGACCCCTTTCGACCACAAATCCCAGGAACTCCACTGAAGAGGAGTGGAAGCAGCATTTTTATGCCTTAAGAAATAGGCAATTCTCCAAAAGACGTTGCAGGACACATCGAACATGTTGCTGGTGATCAGAGAGGTTACGGGAGAAAATCAAAATATCGTCAAGGTACACAACCACGAATTGATCCAGCATGTCCCCGGAGGATGTCGTTAACAAGTGTTTGAAAAACTGCAGGTGCGTTAGTAAGTCCAAAAGGCATTACCCGGTACGCGTAATGCCCCATATGGGTGTTGAAGGCCGTTTTCCACTCGTCTCCCTCTCTGAGTCGTACCAGGTGATAGGCGTTACGATGATCCAGTTTGGTGAATATGGTTGCAGATGCCAAGGACTCAAAGGAAGAGTTGAGTAGCGGAAGGGGGTACTCGTTTTTGATGGTAATGTTGTGAAGATGACGGTAATCAATGCAGGGTCGAAGGGACCCGTCCTTGGCCACGAAAAAGAATCCCGCCGCCAGTGGAGACTTGGACGGGGTAATGATGCCAGAGGCAAGGCCCTCTGTAATGTACTTCCTTATTGCTTCCTTCTCTGGAAGAGACAAATTGTAAAGGCGGCTAGACGGCAGGGTAGCGTTAGGAAGTAGTTCAATGGCACAGTCGTAGGGTCTATGAGGGGGTAGTCCCAGAGCACGTACCTTGCTGAAGACCTCGGCTAGGTCATGGTAGCAAGCAGGAACCATGGATAGATCGGCCTGGGGAGTCGGGGTAGTGGAGTGGTGGACCAGAGGAGACGCTGACCCCAGACAATTGGCCATGCAGGGTGTGCTCCAGGCTAGGATTCTGCCGGAAGTCCAGGAAATATGGGGATTGTGGTGACGAAGCCAAGATCTTCCAAGCACAAGTGGGGCTACTGGAGCTTCCAGCACCCATAGGCTGATGGTCTCCTTGTGGTTACCAGAAATGGTCTCTGTGCGGTACTTGATGGGGCCCAATGGCCGTCCATCCAGGGCCTGTGCTGACAGCGTCTTGTCCAGGGAGATCAGGGGAATGCCAATCTGCCGGGCGAATTTGTAGTCCAAAAGACTTTCGTCAGCTCCAGAGTCCACAAATGCCTGTACTTGAATGCTCCTCTTGTCCCAGGCCAGAATAGCGGGTAGCAGTATGTTGGGGTTTTCTTCATTACGGGGGAATAAAGTATGGCTCACCAGGACTGCCATAGATGTACTAGGGGAGCGGTCTGGTTCCACTTCTGTCTAGAAGGTAGGCAGAGTTTGGCTCCTAGAGGCAGCTCTCTAGTCTCGCTCTGCTGCTCGCTCACAAAGTCTTAGGTCAAATTGGAGGGCCAGTTCGATGAGATCTCTGCAGGACGTGGGTCTGTCCCTCAGTAGACCGTCCTTGATTTCCTCAGAAAGACCGCGACGGAATGCGCTTTGGAGCGCCCGGTCACCCCAACCGCTGTCTGCAGCCAAAGTCCGGAACTCTAAGGTGTAGGCTGCCACAGAGCGGGATCCCTGCGAGATAGAGTGCAGAAGTCCGGCCGCGTGCCCCCCCTCTTTGGGGTGATCAAAAACAGCCCGAAATTCAGCACGGAAGGCAGAATAGTCGGAGTTGAGCCCAACGGTCCTGTCGACTGCAGCTGTAGCCCACTTAAAAGCCGGACCGGAAAGTAAGGAAAAAATAAATGCTATTCTGGCGCCGTCGGAGGAATAACGGGAGGGCTGGTGACGGAAAATGAGGTCACATTGTACCAAAAACCCCTCTACAAAGTTCAAAGTCCCCTTCAAAGGGTTTAGGGCTGGCAATTCTGGGCTCACGTGCCAAAATGCTGTTTTCGGGTCCAAGGACTGGAGAAGCACGAGGAGGTACCACCGGTCCAGGACTGGCCCCGGGGCACATGTTGTCCAGCCTGGAATATAGTCTGGTGAAGGCTCTCTCTAGATGATCCTCAAGGGCAGTAAACCGAACCTGATGTTCGCTAACAACGGAGCTAAGGATAGCTAGGTCAGAAGATATGGCTATCTGGGCCTGGGGCTTGCCGCTGTCGCCTGGTTCCGACATGTTGTTGGCCAGAACGTACTGTTATGTATCAGAAGGGAAGGAGGCGACAACCAGGGCAGGACTGCGGTTTACAAGGTTTATTTTAAACCTTTGATGAATACGTGGCGTGTGTATGCTACTCAAAGTGAATGAGTGTTGACTATGTGTAATATTAATAATGTAAATGTTACCATGAGCTGTTGTCAGCAAATGTTGGTTGTATCTTTCGTCGTTATCCAAAGGGGCAAGGCGAAGAGGCAGTTCATGGACAGGCAAGAGGTCGTGGGCAAGAGCAGGGCAGCGTGGTCTGGTTCCGAGCAGGGAGGTCGTGGATCGGGGAGAGCAGTCAGGAATCCGGATGGGTATCGAGTGACAAGGCACGATCACGGAGGACAGGGGAGTCACTGTGGAAATACAAAAGGGCATGAACCAGGAGGAAAACACAGAGAGATAGAGCAACCACAAGGACGAGGAAATCACTGGGAAAAGGGAATGCCAGACGTGATGCTTACTGGAAGGTTAGCGACGTTCTGGCAAAGGTTTCGGGTCCGCTGGTCTTTATGCCGCTCCCCCTCGTCAAGTCCAGGTGCGCTGATAATTGATTGCTTGCAGGCTTGTGGCTGTGTGGGCGTGTTGTGCTCAGCGCAAGCAGAGGCGTGTCTGAGCATGCTGCCAGCAGAGGGGTTAGCAGAGGTGCCTGCAGCTCCAGCTGCAGAGGAAACGTGGGTTCGACTCTGCGTCATGACACATCATTCACTTATATGACCCAATCCAAACAACCTTCCCTAGTCATGACGCAAAAAAAAAAAAAAGCAACCAACACAATCTGCTCGCTGAACTTTGTGGATATCATTAAAAAAATGTTAAAGAGCTATACAAAATTCTAAATTACACCCATTTTAAATCCTTTATTATGCATGATGGTAAGATGCAAAACACTCTGTTCGCACTTATCTATGTTTTTTACTGCTTGGTATTTTTGATTGATTACAAAACATTTTTATGAGGTCATCACGGAAATAAGCAAGATAGGAGTCAAACTTTCACATACATAATATGTGTATATATAACTTTAAATGCAGTCCGCTTTCGGCCCAATGCGCTGAAATAAATGTGTGTTCTCTGATAGGTGGAAAAACAAAGAGCAGAGCTGTCACGTGACCTGGATGACCTCAGCGATAGACTAGAAGAGGCAGGAGGGGCCACTGTGGCACAGGTGAGTTTCGACTGTCCCTACTGGCTCACAGAAGCTTTAACCAGGAACTTCCCTCAGATCGAGCAGAACAGGAAGCGGGAGACGGACCTGCTGAAGCTGAGGCGAGAGCTGGATGAAGCCGCTCTCCAGTCAGAGGCCACGGCGGCGGCGCTGAGGAAAAAGCACTCGGACGCCGTGGCGGAGCTCGGCGAGCAGCTGGAGAACCTGACCAGACTGAGGGTCAAGCTGGAGAAGGACAAGCAGAGCATGAAGGCGGAGATCGAAGATCTCAACGCCACCGTGGAGGCCACTCAAAAAGCCAAGGTACAGTTTGAGAGGAACGAGCTACAAGAAATGGAATTCACCTTCTTGTGTTTGCAGATGAACGCTGAGGTCCACTCCCACAAGATGGAGGACAACCTGGCTGAGGCCAACACTCGTCTGGCTGAGATGGAGCGCACTCAGACTGAGCTCAACGCTACTAAAATCCACCTGACTGGTACACACACACACACGCTTGCTTTAAATGGCGAAAGTGTGACGTTTATTTCTGTCTGTACAGCGGAGAATAACGATCTGAGCAGGGAGTTGGAGGACGTGCAGAGCAAGATGACCCAGGCCAGCAGGCTGAAGGCCTCGCTCATGCTGCAGGTGGACGAGCTCAAGCGGCAGGTGGACGAGGAAAACAAGGTATAGAAAGGCAACACACCTTACAGTGAGTGACTCCACGCTAACAACAATGTTGTGCTGTGGTCCTCACCGCCCTTCTGCAGGGTCGCAACACAGCAGTGGTGGCCTTGGCAAACGCCCGCCATGACCTCTCGCTGCTGAAAGAGCAGCTGGAGGAGGAGTCCGAGGCCCGTGGAGAGATGCAACGCCTCGTGTCCAAACTTAATGCCGACGTCACCACCTGGAGGAGCAAATACGAGACGGACGCCATTCACCGCACCGAGGAGCTAGAAGAGACCAAGTAGGTTCAAATGATAAGAAATATGGACTTTCTTAACATTTTTTTTAGCAACAATTTGCTCACTTTTGATGTATTCATTTATTTTTGGGTATTCAAATATCCTTATCATACCAGTTTAGAATTTTGATACTTCCTGTCTGCAGTTTTGACACAAACTAACCGACAACAGTTACACTTTTGTAATCAACCATGCATTTTGTGGCACAATCAACATGTAAAAAACACGCTTCTTTGACATAACACATGCATTTATGTGACAAAGTAAACATTCACTCTAACTCCATGTACGCACAACAGAATAACATGAGACCCATGCATTTTACGATGTTTTATGCATAAAAACGTGTGCCTTCTGTGGCAAATGAGACATGTAAACATATGGATGTATGTGACAAAATAAACATTCACCCTAATTAGATATACAAACAAATACAATACATGGCAGAATATTATGAAAATATATGCATTTTATGATGTTAATTCCATGTTAACATGTATGTATTTTGTGAGGATATATATATTTAAACAAATACATTTTGTGATCAAATAGAAATTTAAATTTATGGTATTTGTATGAAAATAGCCCTAACAAATTGCATGATTACATTTTTATGACACATCATACACAAACACATACAATTTATGGCATACTGATCCAACACATAAGCACATTTATTGATGCATGAGAAATACAAACACGTGCATTTTACGACATATTAGACATGTAAAAACATGTGTTTGAAACTTTATCCAAACTTGCATTTTGTGACAAATTCAACATACAGCAACACACATTTTGTAGGAAATTAGGCATACAAACACATGTCTTAGGGACAAGTTATGCAAACAAAACATGCCTTTTATCATGTAATAGCCATGAGAATGTGTGTGCATTTTGCAACAAATTCAACATACAACAATATATATATATATATATATATATATATATATATATATATATATATATATATATATATATATATATATATATATATATATATATATATATATATATATATATATATATATTGTTGTATATGCATATACACTACAATCCAAAAGTTTGGACACATCTTCTCATTCAATGCATTTTCTTTATTTTCATGACAATTTACATTGTAGATTGTCACTGAAGGCATCAAAACTATGAATGAACACATGTGGAGTTATGTATTTAACAAAAAAGGTGAAATAACTGCAAACATGTTTTATATTCTAGTTTCTTCAAAACTAGAATATAATTATGGCTTTGCACACTCTTGGCATTCTCTCTACGAGCTTTAAGAGGTAGTCACCTGTAATGGTTTTCACTTCACAGGTGTCATAGTTTTGATGCCTTCAGTGACAATCTACAATGTAAATAGTCATGAAAATAAAGAAAATACATTGAATGAGAAGGTGTGTCCAAACTTTTGGACTGTAGTGTATGTATATATATATATATATATATATATATATATATATATATATATATATATATATATATATATATATATATATATATATATATATATATATATATATATATATATATATATATATATATATATATATATATATATATATAATATATATATATATATATTATATATATATATATATATATATATATATATATATAATATATATATATATATACATATATATACAGTCGTGGTCAAAAGTTTACATACACTTGTAAAAAACATAATGTCATGGCTGTCTTGATTTTCCAATAATTTCTACCATTCTTATTTTTTTGTGATAGAGTGATTGGAGCACATACTTGATGGTCACAAAAAACATTCATGAAGTTTGGTTCTTTTATGAATTTATTATGGGTCTACTGAAAATGTGACCAAATCTGCTGGGTCAAAAGTATACATACAGCAATGTTAATATTTGGTTACATGTCCCTTGGCAAGTTTCACTGCAATAAGGCGCTTTTGGTAGCCATCCACAAGCTTCTGGCAAGCGTCTTGTGGAATCTTTGACCACTCCTCTTAACAAAATTGGTGCAGTTCAGCTAAATTTGTTGGTTTTCTGACATGGACTTGTTTCTGCAGCATTGTCCACACGTTTAAGTCAGGACTTTGGGAAGGCCATTCTAAAACCTTAATTCTGGCCTGATTTAGCCATTCCTTTACCACTTTTGACCTGTGTTTGGGGTCGTTGTCCTGTTGGAACACCCAACTGCGCCCAAGACCCAACCTCTGGGCTGATGATTTTGGGTTGTACTGAAGAATTTGGAGGTAATCCTCCTTTTTCATTGTCCCATTTACTCTCAAAAGCACCAGTTCTATTGGCAGAAAAACAGGCCCAGAGCATAGCACTACCACCACCATGCTTGACGGTAGGGATGGTGTTCCTGGGATTAAAGGCCTCACTTTTTCTCCTCCAAACATATTGCAGGGTATTGTAGCCAAACAGCTACATTTTTGTTTCATCTGACATCACATGGACAAAGATAAAACCTTCTGGAGGAAAGTTATGTGGTCAGATGTTATTTTGCATGCAGTTGGCTCTCGGCCCCCGGCCACATTTTTTTTATTCCAATGCGGCCCCCCAGTCAAAAACTTTGGACACCCCTGCTCTATACAAAAGGAGCACTGCAATGTTTTCAGGAATTTGCTGCAAACATGCTTGTTGTTTGGAACTGAACTCGAGGGGCCGGTGTGGTGTCATTCGCGGGCCAGATTTGGCCCCCGGGTCGCCCTGCATTAGACATTAAACACATGCATTTTGCATACATACGTTTCATTCCAATGGCTCCGCCTCTCCCGCAGGCGTAAACTGGCCGTGCGTCTCCAGGAGGCGGAGGAAGCAGCGGAGGCGGCCCAAGCGAGAGCAGCCAGCTTAGACAAGGTCAAGCAAAGGCTGCAGGGAGAGGTGGAAGACCTGACCATAGATCTGGAGAAGGTAAACACTGGTTCAATATGTGTTGAGGTTGTTTGTGAAAGATTCCAATCAGTGACATCTCCATCTGTCTCCAGTGCAGCGCAGCAGCCGCCGCTCTGGACAAGAAGCAGCGTGTGTTCGACAAGCTGGCGGCCGAGTGGAGCTGCAAGAACGAGGAGCTCCAGGTGGAGCTGGAAAGCAGTCAGAAGGAGAGCCGCTCTCACATGACGGAGCTCTACAAGCTGAAGACGGCCTACGAGGAGAGCCGGGATGAAATAGAGACCATCCGCAAGGACAACAAAACCCTCTCAGGTGCCGTAGATGCTGGGTGAAGCCGCCATGTTTGTGCCGTCGCTTATCGGCTTGAGTTTTTCCCCACCGTAGAGGAGATCAAGGAGCTGGTGGACCAGCTCGGGGAAGGAGGCCGCAGCTTCCACGAGCTGCAGAAGGCCAAGAAGAAACTGGAAGTGGAGAGGGAAGAGCTGCAGATGGCTCTGGAGGAGGCGGAAACTTCACTGGAGGCATTGAGAAATACCCAAAACAAAGTGGAGAAGAAGATGTCAAAATGGTTGTGTGCTGCTTCCAGGTGGAGGAAGGCAAGCTGGTGCGCGCGCAGCTGGAGTTGGCACAAGTCAAGGCTGACATCGAGCGCAGAATCCATGAGAAGGAGGAGGAGTTCCAAGTGACCAGGTAACAACTGACTGGCCTTCTCGCGCCGGAGGGACCGTGACTGAACCAGGTGTGTTGCAGGAAGAACCACGTCCGGGCAGTGGAGTCCTTGCAGGCCAGCCTGGAAACGGAGGCCAAAGGTCGCGCCGAAGCCCTGCGGATGAAGAAGAAGATGGAAGGCGACCTGAACGAGATGGAGATCCAGCTGGAGCACGCCAACAGGAACAACGGCGAGCTGGTCAAAACCCTGAAGAAGCTGCAGCAGCAGATCAAAGTAAGCTTTTGGAAGGAACTTCGAGTAATTGGTTCCGTGAAAGGGCTCTTAACTCTAAACACTTGTATCTCAAATCAACGTCACCTATTGAAACAAACTGATATCAATTTAACCCCCAAAACAGCACAATTGTAACATGTAATATTCCTTTTAAAAAGATAAACACACTTTTAGATATTACGTATAAACATTACAATAGAATGTTCTACTAACAACTACAGTAGTTTTAAGAAGTAATGTAATAATAATGTACAGCATTTACCTTGGAAAGTAGACTTCTACTGTATCTCCTTCCAGCTGCTTCTCTGTCAAGCACAGCATCAGCAGCTTTTCCATATTTTCATGGATAAATGTCTACTGTTTAGACATTGTTTAACATTCTTTGCTGGCATTAGACTCATTCTGCTTCGCTATGTAGACTCAAAATTGCTTCATCAAAGTAGCTTCACACTCTTGCCACGTTCTCGATTTCTTTAATTCAATGAGTATTTCTTCCACTTCACACGCCGTCTTTCACACTCACTTTCTTCTTTCCTCTGCTTGGGGAAAAAAAGTGAATTTAAATTAAACAAAAAGTTATGTCGATCTTTATCTATAAGCTAATGTAGTAAGCAGTAAGACCGAATAAATATTTTGGGGACATTTGCTGCACCAAATAATGGCTTGTAACTCAAACTTGTACTTGCAACGTAAAGCATATCGATTAACCAAGAGACGGTTTTAATTTCAAAACACTCTTGAATTGAGGTACCACTGTGGAACATTATTATATATTAATCTCTTCCACTTGCACCAGAATCTCAGCACAGTCCTGCAACCTATTTATTATGTTATATTTTAAAAAATGTCTTTTTCCTGTACAATATTTGAGAATTCTATGTAAAAAAAAAACTAAAAAAAACTCACTCCTCTTACTCAAAAGCGCTTTGCCAAAGGAAAAACAAATGTTGCCAATACACATTTTAATATATAGTATAATACAATTTAATGTAATGTAATATAACATGACATAATACAATATAATTCAGATTGAGGGTTTATATAACGATTTTGTGGGATGGCCAATTTATATTTTTTTCATGTTAACCTTATATTATGATTACATAGCTCCACTGTGTCTTATATTGGAAAAAGAAACGGATGAATAATAATAATAATAACTAGATGAGGCAATTCCTTAAGGAATTGCGTGTGAATGCTCCAATTCTGAAGTTGAACTGAAATGCTGATAGAATGTAGTATGAATGTAAGAATAGTTTGAATGTTGGAATGGTTTTGAATGTTGAAGAGTTTGAATTTCCAGGAAAAAAACGGAATTTGGTTTGGAACTTGGGAAAGTGTTCGTTTGAATTTCCAGGATGAGTGGAATGTGTGGTCTGAATAGGTTGAAAAATGTGTGATTTGTGGAAGTTTAAAAAATGGACAATTCATTGAATGGGGGAAATGTCCCTGAAAACTGGGAGTTCTTGGAAATCCTTGAATGTTTTAAAATTGTTGAAGGAAAGCACACAATTTTGAACAGGCTGAATATTGTGGCATTGGAATGGTTTGAATCTGATAAAAAAATGTGGGAGTTGTGGAACTTTGCAAAATGTCTCATTAACTTCAATGGGAATTTCATGGAAATTTGGGGATTTCGGGAAAAGCGAGAATTTATTGGAAAATATTAAAAGACTTGAATGTTCTGAATGAGTTGAAATGGTGTGTTGGAATTTTTTTAATTGGTCGAGAAATGTTGAAGTAGTAACATTTTTAATTGAGAAATGGCATTAAGAAATTCCAGGAATTTCGGGAAAACTGGGAATTTTTCCAGTTCAAAAAACAACTTTGTTTTTTGTCCTGATTAAGAGGAATGTTTGGAACGGTTGAAGTGGGTTGAAAAATGTGGAAGGAGTAGTCGCCAGAAAATAGGGTCAAAAAAGGGTTTGAAAAAAATTGAATTCTGGGAATTCCTGGAATTTTTCTGAACATGGAAAAATGATAATTAGAACTTCCAGGATGAGTAGAATATGTTGGGTGGAATGGTTTGAATCGGTTGAAAAATGTGGAAATGGTAGAAGTTTGAAAAATGGCCATGGGAAATCTGGGAATTTTTGGAATTTGACAAGGGAAAGCCCGCGATTCCCGAATAGGCTGAACAGTTTGAAGTTGGAACGGTTTGAATCGGGTGAAACATGTGGAAGGTAGAGCGCGCCAAAATCTGGAGAAGAAGAAGAAGTTGAATAATAATAAATAGATGAATTTTGGTGTAGAAAACCATATGTGTGAATGCTTTGGAGCATTCACACACTAATAAGAATAATATCAATCAATGGTGACATACACATGTTATTACAGTAGCAAGGCAGACGAAAACTAGACATGTTGCTGCACGCTTTGAACAGGAAACGTAGCGCCATCTGGTGGACATAAACAGTCTAAATAACAAATACATTAATTGGAGGTAAAAGTGGGTTAAATATGCCATTTTCTGTGATGTTTGGAACAAAGGTGTCTTCATGTCTCATTTTAGGCTACGTAAAGTGGAAAAGATGACAATTCTAATGTATTTTTAAACGTTCAAAACAGCGGAAATGGCATGAAAAAAGTCATAACTGAATGTCTAATATGAAGCGTTAATGATCTTTCTCCTGGAAGGACCTGCAGGTGCAGATGGACGAGGATGCTCGTCTCCATGACGAGCTGAGGGAGAAGTACAGCCTGCAGGAGCGCCGCCTGTGTCTCATGCATGCAGAGATGGAGGAGCTGAGAGGCGGCCTGGAGGCGTCCGAGAGGGCACGCAAACTAATAGAGCAAGAGTTGGTGGACACCACAGAGAGGTTCAACGAGGTCAACATACATGTGAGTGGTCTTTTGCTTGTTTTTATCAGGCTTATATTCATTTTAGTCTTTGAAGTCTAACTTCATCAAAGGGCCAAATGTGCTGCTAGGTGAGCTAATAAAGCTAAAGATATTTAGAGGGCACCCCCTCCCATATTACTTTTTTTTTTTTTAAACTATTTTGACTCTTTTAATTCAAATTTGAATTTTATTTTGCACATGTTTTGTACTACAAACTGAGCACCGAGAGCGGACTCAGCCCAACTACCTTTAGGAAATGTTGCAATTTTTTATGCCAACCAAACAATCGACTCCAAAAACGTAAGAAAGTAAGGCTAGCTTGATGCTAAAATACATTGACTTTGCTATTGACATGCTACTGATTAGCATTAGCGATTACACACAGCAATTTCAACACCTTCAAATTTGGTCATGAAAACTACAACCGTAAGTACAATACTTACAGTATTAACACTTTTTAGGGCGCAACAAGAAAAAAACAACAATAAAACACTACTACCGTTAACGTCTTAGACTTGCAACTGTATTTGCAACTTAATGTCATACAAATGATAACATAATGCTAATGAACATGATAAAACAACTGGACAGCAGTTACATAATTAGTTTTAAATGTTGCAATAAAAATGTTTATTATCAAAAACAATTGATATTTATCAACACACACAAAAGTACCAAAATTGGTACCAATGAGTAACTGTGTCGATTCCTAGGTACTGGGGACTCGTATCGTACAGTTCGAATGTGAATAATATATTTGATTTATTATGATTTATTTATTTTTGTGCAAATAAAAATGTGATATAATCAAAATTATATTTAAAATATTTTATAATAAAATACTTTATTTTTTGTGGAAAATTTAGTATTTTATTTTAATCTATGAAGAAGTTAGGAATATTTTTGTGGTAAAATCTTATATAAAGCGCCCTGTCATACATTAGTTTACATTTTACATGTGTTTATTAACACAAACATGTTCTGTTGCTTATTTTGCTATCAATTCTTTTAAAAAAAGGCTTATGTTTATGTTGGATTTTTTACAATTTTATGTAAACGTATGTTTTCCTCATTTGATCATTTTAACCCTAAACTATACATTTTAGTCGCACTATAAATCAGACAACCAGTCAAACAGTGCGGTCCATGCCACATCGCCTCAAATATTGCGATTTCACCAAATTGCAATTTTATTTATTTTTAAGCATATTCCACAAATTTTTTTGCCCTAAATGAAGAATGTTCAAGCTTAAAAATGGCTAAATTAACTAAACAAGATGGGACAAAACCAATTAGAGTGAGCTGTTCAGTATCGTGGCCACTGATTGGCTCAGCCTCAGATAGCATTACTATAATGGATTAATAGAGTGTAAAGGTGACTAAAGGGTGTTATTTGTATGTCTCCCATGATATTAAAAACATGTTTAGAGGGTAATAAACAGGTTTTTATGCTCTCGCTATGAAATTATTGTATTTTTGAAATTAAATTTATTGCGGTCAAGTCCAGAACCAATTAACAGCAATGAACAAGGGATTCATCTATACAGTTTTGACCCGATAATACGAAGAGACTGTTTTTTTTTTCTCTGAAAAAACATCTCTAAAAAAAGAGTGTCCCATACTTAAGGTTTAGAGATACGTGCAAACAACTTGCGAACATCCGAGCTTTTCTTCCTGGCACTTACAAACACACACCAGTGACCGGGAGAGATGCAGCCATGACACAAAAAAAACTTCTTAGGGCACAACGATGTGATATTCGCAATCTACTAGTTGGAATTTAACTTATAATTCTAAAACATTGTTTAAAAATATGAATTTTGTAAAAAAAATAAAAAAATTAAAATGTCTCTTAAAAAACACATTATATAATTAGCAGTGATGGAGCAGGAAGGGGCTAGGAATACATTTGTGGGAACATTTCATATGAAGCACCCTGTTATTCATTAACCAACATTTTACATGTGCTTATTCACGCCAAATATTAGGGATATATATACGACTAGCGACAACAACTGTGGCTGTGGGCAACCCTCCGATGTCGTTTTGAAGAACTCAAGATGGCAGCAGCTGCATTTGACATAGTCATGAGTGGTCAGCAGATCGAGATTTTTCTAACTCATGCGATTCGCTATATTTTGTGTCTCAGAACCAAAGTCTGACCATCCTGAAGAGAAAACTCGAAGCCGACCTCGCCCGACTCTCCAGCGAGAACGAGGAGCTCATCTCAGAGTTCCGTGCGGCCGACGAGCGAGCCAAGAAGGCCGTGACCGACGTGAGCGCCGTCGAGTCCAAAACGACGAAACGCGTGCGAGCGCGCTCACGTTTGTTTTCCGCCACCAGGCCACCAGACTGTGTGAGGAGCTTCGCCAGGAGCAGGAACGCAACTCGCACCTGGAGAAGATCAAGAAGAACCAGGAGCAGAACCTGAGAGACCTCATGTTGAAGTTGGAGGAAGCGGAGCAGCAGGCTCTCAAGGCTGGAAAACGTACCATCCAGAAACTGGAAACAAGGGTTAGAACACACACACACACACACACACACACACACACACACACACACACACACACACACACACACACACACACACACACACACACACACACACACACACACACACACACACACACACACACACACACACACACACACACACACACACACACACATACACACACAATGCCTACATGTTTAGGACCACCCTTTCTAGATATATAAAGATTTGTATTTACAACATTAATAATATATACATACTATGATAATATAAAAAAGGTAAGCTTTTATTTCATTATTTTTTTGTAATTGGTTTTTAATCTTTTAATCATCCCCCCCCCGGCGACGGGTGCAATGGACGTCGAGTGGATCTAGATCAGGGGTCACCAACGCGGTGCCCGCAGGCACCAGGTAGCCCGTAAGGACCAGATGAGTAGCCCGCTGACCTGTTCTAAAAATAGCTCAAATAGCAGCACTTACCAGTGAGCTGCCTCTATTTTTTAAATTGTATTTATTTACTAGCAAGCTGGTCTCGCTTTGCCCGACATTTTTAATTCTAAGAGAGACAAAACTCAAATAGAATTTGAAAATCCAAGAAAATATTTTAAAGACTTGGTCTTCACTTGTTTAAATAAATTCATACATTTTTTTACTTTGCTTCTTATAACTTTCAGAAAGACAATTTTAGAGAAAAAATACAACCTTAAAAATGATTTTAGGATTTTTAAACACATATACCTTTTTACCTTTTAAATTCCTTCCTCTTCTTTACCGACAATTTAAATCAATGTTCACGTGAATGTATTTTTTTTTATTGTAAAGAATAATAAATACATTTTAATTTAATTCTTCATTTTAGCTTCTGTTTTTTCGACGAAGAATATTTGTGAAATATTTCTTCAAACTTATTATTATTAAAATTCAAAAAAATTATTCTGGCAAATCTAGAAAATCTGTAGAATCAAATGTAAATCTTATTTCAAATTCTTTTGAATTTCTTTTAAAATGTTTGTTCTGGAAAATCTAGAAGAAATAATGATTTGTCTTTGTTAGAAATATAGCTTGGTCCAATTTGTTATATATTCTAACAAAGTGCAGATTGGATTTTAACCTATTTAAAACATGTCATCAAAATTCTAAAATTAATCTTAATCAGGAAAAATTACTAATGATGTTACATAAATTCTTTTTTTAATTTTTTCAAAAAGATTCGAATTAGCTAGTTTTTCTCTTCTTTTTTTTGGTTGAATTTTGAATTTTAAAGAGTCGAAATTGAAGATAAGCTATGTTTCAAAATTTAATTGTCATTTTTTTTCGTGTTTTCTCCTCTTTTAAACCGTTCAATTAAGTGTAAATATCATTAATTATTAATAATAACATAGAGTTAAAGGTAAATTGAGCAAATTTGGCAATTTCTGGCAATTTATTTAAGTGTGTATCAAACTGGTAGCCCTTCGCATTAATCAGTACCCAAGAAGTAGCTCTTGCTTTCAAAAAGGTTGGTGACTCCTGATCTAGATACATACATGTACTATATTGCCAAAAGTATTTGGCCACCCATCCAAATGATCAGAATCAGGTGTCCTAATCACTTGGTGTATAAAATCAAGCACTTAGACATGGAGACTGTCTCTACAAACATTTGTGAAAGAATGGGCCGCTCTCAGTGATTTCCAGCGTGGAACTGTCATAGGATGCCACCTGTGCAACAAATCCAGTCGTGAAACTTCCTCGCTCCTAAATATTCCAAAGTCAACTGTCGGCTTCATTATAAGAAAATGGAATAGTTTGGGAACAACAGCAACTCAGCCAGGAAGTGGTAGGCCACGTAAACTGACAGAGGGGTCAGCGGATGCTGAAGCGCTTAGTGCAAAGAGGTCGCCGACTTTCTGCACAGTCAGTTGCTACAGAGCTCCAAACTTCATGTGACCTTCCAATTAGCCCACGTACAGTACGCGGAGAGCTTCATGGAATGGGTTTCCATGGCCGAGCAGCTGTATCTAAGCCATGCATCACCAAGTCCAATGCAAAGCGTTGGATGCAGTGGTGTAAAGCATGTCGCCACTGGACTATAAAGCAGTGGAGACGCCTTCTCTGGAGTGATCAATCACGCTTTTCTGGGTTTCTGAGTCTGGGTTTGGAGGTTGCCAGGAGAACGCTACATTTCGGACTGCATTGTGACGAAACAAGAGCTGAGCCAGAAGGCAAAGGTCTCGGTCTACCGAGCTATCTACATTCCTACTCTCACCTATGGTCATGAAGTGTGGCTAATGACCGAAAGAATAAGATCGGGGATACAAGCGGCCGAAATGAGTTTCCTCAGAAGGGTGTTTGGCATCTCCCTTAGAGATAGGGTGAGAAGTTGAGTCACCCGAGAGAGACTCGGAGTAGAGCCGCTGCTCTTTCGTTTGGAAAGGAGCCAGTTTAGGTGGTTCGGGCATCTCGTGCGGATGCCTCACGAGCGTCTCCATAGGGAGGTCCTCGTTGCACGTCCCACTGGGAGGAGACCCCGCGGCAGGCCAAGGACCAGATGGGGGGGATTACATCTCCTCCCTGGCCTGGGAACGCTTCGGGATTCCCCAGGAGGAAGTCGCTAATGTTGCTCTAGAGAGGGAAGTCTGGGGGTCTCTGCTGGAGCTGTTGTCCCCGCGACCCGATTCCGGATAAGCGGTTGAAGATGGATGGATGGATTGTGCCGAGTGTGAAATTTGGTGGAGGAGGAATTATGGCGTGGGGTTGTTTTTCTGGAGTTGGGCTTGGCCCCTTAGTTCCAGTGAAAGGAACTTTGAATGCTCCAGGAAACCAAAACATTTAGGACAATTCCATGCTCCCAACCTTGTGGGAACACTTCATATGTGAGTCAAGGCAGGTGGCCAAATACATTTAGCAATATATTGTATATACATGTATTTGTTTATTTTTTAATTAATTTTGGCCAAAGGGGGCACATTTCAATTTCTTATACACACACTTGTTATTTCATATGCTCACCAGAAATCGAAACAGACAGTCAATTTGAAAATCCCTCCTTTTTGGGACCACCCTAATTTTGATAGATTTCACCACCAGGGGTGCATATGAGATATTCTCTATTAGAGGCAATGGTTTTCCGTATTGGGACCATGATTTATGTCCTAACTTGTTCACCGGTCCTCATATGGAAGGTACTTTTCCTTGTTGATGTCTCAAGAAGTGTGGAAATACAAAAACACACACACACGTCACTGACACACTCTGGCTTCATCTAAAGGTCAAGGAGCTGGAGAACGAGCTGGACCAGGAGCAGAAGCGACATGTGGAGACGGTGAAAAACCTTCGCAAGGGAGAGCGCCGACTCAAGGAGCTGATCTTCCAGACGGAGGAGGACCACAAGACCAACCAGCGGATGCAGGAGCTGGTGGAGAAACTCCAGAACAAGCTCAAGAGCTACAAACGGCAGATCGAGGAAGCTGTGAGTAGGAAAACCACCATGAAATATGACAAATGAAGAAAGATGGTGACGGTCCAGTGTGACGTGTGTGCAGGAGGAGCAGGCCAACAGCAGCCTGTGCAGGTACAGGAAGACGGCCCACGAGCTGGACGACGCCGAGGAGCGTGCCGACATGGCCGAGATGGCCCTCAATAAAATGAGGACCAGGAATCGGGCGTCCACCACTAAGGGCTTCACCTCGGTGGAGATCGTCCAGGTCACCAAGCCTGCTGCTGGACGACAGGAGGAGTAGACACCTGTCTAGCAGGTATGCATTTAGACATGTTGGATAGAGGGGTCACACGGTCAATAAATAAATACATCTTTGAATAATGACTTCAATGTGTTATTAATTAGTTAGAATTGGAATTAAATATTTAAAGGTGTTAATGAATGTTCAAATAGTATTTGATGCAAAAGCACATTTGGATATTTAATAAATTATACATTTTATTATTCAAATAATTATTTCCTGATTTCATTATTTATTTAAAAATTTATTTAATGACTTATTTAATTATTCAGGATTCAATTCATTGTTTCATGATTTATTTCATGATTTTATGACTATTTGATTATTTACTGATTAAATTACCTATTTCATGACTTATTTATTTCATGTTTTAATTATTTATTTTAACAGATATTTATTTCAGGATATAATTAAATATTTCCTGATTTATTTCCTGATTATGTAACTATTTCCTGATTTAAATAATTATTTCCTGATAAAATTATTTATTTGATGTTTAATTATTTACTTCATGACTTTTTTTCCAAGTATTTCACGATGGATTTATTTATATCATGTCATGACTTATTCAATAATTTTATAATTCATTTAAAATGTTAATTATTTCATTATTTATTTATTTCATGTCAATTTTATAATTTATTTAAAATGCTCATGATTTAATTATACCATGATTTATTTATTTCATGAATGAATTATTTATTTCATTATTTAGACTCATTTAATTTCATGTTTTAAATAATTTTTCCATGAAATAATTATTTGACGATTAAATTGTTTCTTGATTTAATTATTTATTTTTATGATTTCATTTTTATGATTGGATTTTTTTAATGATTTGACTATTTCATTATTTTAATGACCTTTTTATTTGATAATATAATCACTTATTTCATGACTTGATTATTTATTTAACGAGTCATTGAATTATTTCATAGTTTGATCATTTACTGAATTATTTCATAATTTAATTATTTATTTCATGATTTGTTGAAATATTTCATGAAACTGTGTGTCAGAGGTCATGAGTTTATTTTTAGCCATCAAAGCTAGTGGGAGGGGCTAACAAAAGTCTAGTCCAACGATTTCTCTGGAACTTTGCAAGTCTTTGAAACCCCGGCAGCTAAAGAGGATGTACTTGCACTTTTTCGGGAGTTGGTGGTAGATCATTTAGACCTGCTGACCCCAGAGCACGTAGCAGTTGCAGTAGAGGAATTTATTGAAGTTGTCGGAGTTATTTCCGCACTTTTACACCAAGGCGTCCATTACAGACAAGCGGGAGTGCCGGGTAACCAATCAGGTGTCAGGACCCGCCTACTGACTTTGACAGATTAAATAAATTCATCAAGTGCAGAGACGGTGGCTCATTTAATAAAAATTTTTTTGAACTATTTAAATTGTAAATAATCCATCCATCCATTTTCTACCGCTTGTCCTGTTCGGGGTCGCGGGGGAATAATAAAATGTGATTTTACATTAAATGAATAAATTACACATTTAACAACATAATTCATTATTATTTAAAGATCTATGTATTTATTTATTTAATTTTGTCCAATGTGAGACTCCATTTATTACAACATTCTGTCTTTTTTTTTTTTTTGTCCCTACAGGGTAACGCACATCTTTTCATCCATCCACAAGAAGCTTGAGGTCCAAATAGATCCTTATGTGAAGTCTTAAATAACAAAGAAGTCTCGAACATCACAAGAGTCTTAAGTAGTGCTCGTCAGTGTTAATCGTCCGTCTCTTTAATGTACACAACATTGTATGGACACGTGTATCGGGACATGTGGTAACTACAGATAGAAAGATACGAAGAAGATGTGAGGTCAAACTCCTCCAAACATGTTTTCATCAATGTTGGAAGTGTTCAAATGTCAAAAATATAACTTGTCCAAATAGTGCGCATCATACATGTTTGGAACATTTGTTGCTTTAGAAGACACTCTTTGTTGCATGCTAGTTAAAAGTTATTTTATTGTTTCCTTGTACTGTACATATGAATTATTACTGTGACTTGTTTTGAATGTAGTGTCTCATCTCAGGCTTGGTCATGGATGGATGACAGGGTGAAGGTTGTGTTCTCACGTCAACGACAGAGAGCCCATCCGTGTGTCGCTCCTGCTACTTTTTAGTGTGTCAAAGTCGAAATAAAGTACTTGCAACTTCTCCACATCTGTCTTTTGCTGACTAAAAGTGCCAAACCAGGAAATGGGACTGTTCCCATTTTGTAGTGAATATTCAATTGATCATTTTGCCAGCACAATCAAGATTACTGTATTTTTCGGACTATAAGTCGCAGTTTTTTTTCATAGTTTGGCCGGGGGTGCGACTTATACTCAGGAGCGACTTATGTGTGAAATTATTAACACATTACCGTAGAATATCAAATAATATTATTTAGCTCATTCACGTAAGAGACTAGACGTATAAGATTTCTTTTGATTTAGCGATTAGGAGTGACAGATTGTTTGGTAAACGTATAGCATGTTCTATATGTTATAGTTATTTGAATGACTTTTACCATAATATGTTACGTTAACATACCAGGCACGTTCTCAGTTGGTTATTTATGTGTCATATAATGTACACTTATACAGGCTGTTGTTCACTATTCTTTATTTATTTTAAATTGCCTTTCAAATGTCTATTCTTGGTGTTGGGTTTTATCAAATAAATTTCCCCCAAAAATGCGACTTATACTCCAGTGCGACTTATATATGTTTTTTTCCTTCTTTATTATACATTTGCCGGTGCGATTTATACTCCGGAGCGACTTATACTCCGAAAAATACGGTCTTTATTTTTCAACTACAATGTAGATCAACCTATACAATAAGCTAGTAACTGCACAAAACCCCCCCTCATAAAATAGATACAAAATAAATACAAATAAAAACTCAATAATAAATTAAAAAAACATTACGAAATTTTGTTCTGAAACAAATAACTTGGAAATAAATGGTTCAATAACATTTTTAGTGCAAAATAATGTTAACATCATTAAGCCATAAATTTGCGAATATTACAAACACATTCATCAATGTGACAGGGGGAAATTTGCTATTATCAGTGACACAGCAGGAAGGGGCTAGGAATACGTTTGTGGTAACATTTCATATAAAACACAGTCCTAAAAATAACAAACATGTCATTTTTTATATTTTAACAATTTGACCTAATTATGTCAGGTTTTTTTTATTTTGAAAAAAATAAAGTGCATAAAATGAGTTATCATTCATATAGTAAACAATAAAGGGCTGAATATACAAAGATTAGAAATAAAACACATTTTATGCATTTTTTAATAGACTCTGAACTCCCTGAGGACTTTTGTGTCCTGTTGCTTCTCTGTTGGTATTAAATTATGTTTTCCCCACATGTATTTATATTTTCAAGCATATTAAAAATACATTTTTGGCCACAAGATGAGACCAAACCAAACAGAACACACTGTTTAGTATCGTGGCCACTGATTGGTTCAGCCTCAGGAAGCACTACTATATTGGGTTAAAAAAGTGTAAAAGTAACTAAAGGATGTTATTTAATGTCTAAAGCGCTGCCATAATGTTGAAAAACATATTTAAAAGGTCATAAACAGTTTTTTTTAATGCTGGAACCAATTTACAGCGATAAAAGAGGGATTACGGATAGAATTTAAGAGTAGTCAGTGTCTAGATGGTATAGCAGTGTAGATTTACTGAACATATGATTGTGCTAAAACTACAGTAAGAACAAATACCAGTTATGTCATTCATACATCAACAATTAACTTTATTTTCCATGTAGTCTCAAATGAATGTTTCACATTTTTATACAAAATCATTAGAAAACGCCCGACACTCCCCCTGCTGATCCTTGCTAAGTGGCTTCAAGTCCCCAAAAAGGAATCCCAAACTTATCATCGATGACCGGCGGATTGAATATAGTGGAGAACCATACCTAGTTGCCATAGTAACAAATGTACAGACGAGATCGCTGCGGTTCTAAGCTGATCCTACGTGATAGAACAATGCTCATGTCAACGTCTTCAGTGTATAAAGTACCACGGCTTCGCTTTTAAGCGTGACACAGCGTAGAGTGGAACATCGACTGGTGACCAATGATCACCTGGGGCGGGCGGGGCTTGATGAGGTCAAACAAATAACGTAAAATAACTCTGCCTCACGTTAAAAGCGTTCATTTTGTAAGCGAGCAAAGCGAGAGTTCTCCCTCCATTAAAAGCAAATGAAAATAGATTTTATGAAGCCAATGCGGAGCGGTTTCAAACATGAAACCACAATAGGTCAAAGAGGCACTTACACAATCTTTTTACACTCTGTGTGTGTGTGTGCGTGCGTGCGTGTGCGCTACATTTCTACTTTGATCCAAAGTCCAACACACACACACCCTTTTTGTTTCAGCGGTTGGCACACGAACATGCAAAGCGTCAGTTTTTAAATCAAGGAAGGAGCACAGGAAAGAGGGGAGGAAGGTCCAAAATGGAGGTGTGTGTATTTATGTGACTAACAGCACGGATCACAACAGAGAGGCTGTGGTGTGTTCAAAAAAACAAAAAACACACCTTCCCTCTCTGATCCCCGCTTGGTCAGTCAGTTTCCAGGATGAGCGGCGGCTGCTCGTTCTCCTCCTCCAGGCGCAAGTTGCTGAGGTCTTCTTCAAGCCCCGCCCCTCCCACCGCGCCTTGCTCTTCGCAGTAACCTGAGACAAAAAGGGTTCAAAGGACAATTGTAGTAACTCATGTTCAAACCAATACAATGTACATCAATATCTTAGCTTTGTGTTCGAGCTGACAAAGCCAATTAATCTAACCCCTCTAGTTGCTAAATACTTTGGACTAGGGCTGCACCATTTTAAAAAAAAAAACCCAACTGCGACTTTTCTCTCCAAAATTGCGATTTCATTTGCATTTAAAAAAAAATGCAAATATATAATATATTTTATACATTTGAATGCTTAAAACTGCAAAAATAGCGGGTGAATGAAGACATGCTACTTTCAGACTGTCAATCAACATATTTTAATCTCAAGGTGCCACACATTGGAACAATATGCAATAATTGACTTTCAAAAATATTTGTCTTTATGCAGACAGACTCAGAGCGTTTGTCTACATCACACGTGTCAAACTCAAGGCCCAGGGGCCAGATCCGGCCTGGGAATCATGTGGATACTTCATTTTTCTTACTAAATGTTTTCATTGTTTCCATTTTGACAGAAAAAAAATGTATGTAATACAGGAAATGTCATATGTTTTAAACAATATACAAATATTTAATTGTTATTGGTGTGAACTTTTGAGCACCTCAACATTCGATTCCGATTTTGGAGTGAGGATTTGATTTAGAACCGATACTCGATTCAACACGATTCTCGAGTCAAACTGATTTTTGCAATGTATTATTTGGTATAATAATAACAATACCTTAACAAAACAACTTACAGGTTACAAAACCTCCTTTTGGTTGCTGACATATGACATGCATGCACCAAGTAAGCATAGAGATGGCCTAAATGTTTTTATTTTTTTTAAAGTTAATTTGTCAAAAAAAATTACCGTATTTTTCGGACTATAAGTCACAGTTTTTTTCATAGTTTGGCCGGGGGTGCGACTTATACTCAGGAGCGACTTATGTGTGAAATTATTAACACATTACCGTAAAATATCAAATAATATTATTTAGCTCATTCACGTAAGAGACTAGACGTATAAGATTTCATGGGATTTAGCGATTAGGAGTGACAGATTGTTTGGTAAACGTATAGCATGTTCTACATGTTATAGTTATTTGAATGACTCTTACCATAATATGTTACGTTAACATACCAGGCACGTTCTCAGTTGGTTATTTATGCCTCATATAACGTACACTTATTCAGCCTGTTGTTCACTATTCTTTATTTATTTTAAATTGCCTTTCAAATGTCTATTCTTGGTGTTGGCTTTTATCAAATACATTTCCCCAAAAAATGCGACTTATACTCCAGTGCGACTTATATATGTTTTTTCCTTCTTTATTATGCATTTTCGGCCGGTGCGACTTATACTCCGGAGCGACTTATAGTCCGAAAAATACGGTAAGTAAATTCGATTTTTGAAAATTACAACAAAAAAAAATCTGAATTTGAATGTGATAAAAAACATTTTTTAGCACCCCTAATTATTACATAACGTATTATAGTTTGTAAAAATAACAATAAATACTTAAATATCTGCTTGTCACCTTGACTGACGATTTCAAAGCAAGTCATCCATCAATTTGTACGTACAAAAATCAAATAACCAAATGCTTAGGCAATAATATAATGAGGCGATTATGTACCCCGCCTTCCGCCCGAATGCAGCTGAGATAGGCTCCAGCACCCCCCCACGACCCTGAAAGGGACAAGCGGTAGAAAATGGATGGATTGTTGGACTATACTTTTATATTCTTAGATTCACTGTTACATGCGGCCCTCTGAGGGCAGCCTTGACAGCGATGTGGCCCTCGATGAAAACAAGTTTGACACCCCTGGTCTACATCGTGCTCCTAAACTGAAGAAATAACCGATAAAAACTAAACAGTGTTTATAATGTAATCATAATATAAAATAACAATGCAAGTAATGATTTAAGAGTATACACACTTTTATTTCTCATTATTGTAGAAATGTTTACCATTGTATTGTAATTGTAAGGTAAATAACTTACCATATTTTCCGCACTATAAGGCGCACCTAAAAACCTCCAATTTTCTCAAAAGCTGACAGTGCGCCTTATAATCCGGTGCACCTTATATATGGACCAATATTGAGCCACAACAAACCTAAACTTCATTTTCATAAAGTTTAGGTCTCGCAACTATGGTAAGCAGCCGCCAACTTCTTTTTCCCCCGTAGAAGAAGAAGCGCTTCTTCTACGGTAAGCAGGCGGCGACTTAATTTTCCCCCGTAGAAGAAGAAGCGCGTTCACACGTTCACCAAGACAGGGAGACAACGCCGGACGACATACGCCACTATCTGCCAGTGGATCGTAAAGTCCTGGGCTGATATATCAGTCTCAACTGTGGTCCGAGCTTTCAGGAAGGCAGGAATTGTCACTGAACTGCTAGACAACAGCAGCGACACTGACTCGATTAATGACGACTTCGACGTAATGTTGGATGCCGTATTCGCCCAACTGTTTAATTCGGACACTGAAGAAGAAGAATTTGAGGGATTCGTGGATGAGGAATAACTTCATAAAGTGAGCTTTACATGTTTATTTTGTGTGTTGTGTTGTGTGACATTAACGTTTGAGCAACGTTGAGTTATTGATATATTGTTATTGCTCTGCACTATTTCGAGTGTTACTATATTGTGATTGCACTAACGTTTGATTTACCGTAACAGTATCACTGTTTTTTACGTGTTTATTGAATCAGGGAAAAGTTCCCCTCCACTATGTGATATAAATGTTGCACTACATGTTATACCTTGCTGTTGTTAAAAGATAAACAAAACACCACGTCACTGACTTTACCTCGGGGAAAATAATAAAACAGCTGTTTAATCATTTTGGGAGTGAACAGAGTTGTCAGAACGCTGGTTTGTAATCTATTAATAAAGTTTGACTGACCTATCTGACTGTTTTGTTGACATTCCCTTTAGCGCAGCTCCATCTAATGGATGCATAGGTGCGCCTTATAATCCGGTGCGCCTTATATATGAACAAAGTTTTGAAATATGCCATTCATTGAAGGTGCGCCTTATAATCCGGTGCGCCTTATAGTGCGGAAAATACGGTAGTCCTAAATAAACAAACAACAAATAAAATAGACTCATTTCTATAAGCAAAAATTTTACCTAAATAGATATTGAACATTTTAAAGTGCCTTTTTTTCCCCAGTTGGAAAAATGAGGTTGGACATTGTCTTTTTGTTTATTGCTATCACGTGATCACGACAACATTTTCGCTCTTTCGTTTGTGTTGAGGGGCTCATATTGCCCATTTGATTTGCTGCTGAAATATTCCCACAACAGGACATTTGGCTTTATAATCGGATGTGTTACTTGGCAGCTCTTCTTACTGGCGAGTTGCGAGGCTCTCTGTGCTGTGAATGTGTCGGCGGTGGCGCCCCGCTCTCGTCTACGCTGAGACAAAGATTATGAATGACTGAAAAGAGGGTCTACAGTGAACAAACGCTTCATTTATTCATTGATTTTGTGTCCTGCCTGCAGGCAGAAAGCAGGGCACAGCATTTTTGGGGAGGCCCAGCCATCCATGTCACTTACTGCACGCAGAACCCTACTCGTCACTGCTTAGCGTGTGCGCCTTTTCGCCTTTCGACAAGTTTTGTCCATTTCGCTAACTTAATAAGAGTCCCAAAAAGGCAACAGACCAGCAGGGAAAGAAGGAGCGAATCGCTGTAGAGTTGAAAAAAAAAAGTCTACCGTACTTGTGAGGAATACATTAATGGCGCTCACAAGTATGGAAGAATCGATGAGGCAGGCTCCGTACCACGGCAAGTTTTAATTGTGATGAGATCGGACTTTTCTGGAAAAACATGCCAAAGCAGACTTATCTCATTTAATACATTTTTTAAGGAGAAATTTGTTTTACTATACAAACTTTT
The DNA here is from genome assembly GCF_033978785.1 of Entelurus aequoreus. NCBI lineage: Eukaryota > Metazoa > Chordata > Actinopteri > Syngnathiformes > Syngnathidae > Entelurus > Entelurus aequoreus. The sequence continues at coordinate 20,922,751 of NC_084755.1, read as the reverse complement.
CGATTTAGGAACCCTGTTTAACAACCAATAACAACCTCACAAAGCGTTGATCCACTGCATTGTACTACCGGTAATAATATTTTGTTTCCACTTAAACAGTTACACATTTCATAATATTTATAACTTGAAGAAATTAAGGAAATAAAGTCCAATTTAATTTATTCCAGAGGTAAAGTGTCATCTTCATTACACTTTTGTTATTAGTTGTAAGTGTAAAACCAAATAATTAATTCAGATTGATGAAATGGAGCAGGAGCAGGAAGATGTCACCTAGTGGGGTTTTAAATGTACTGCTGGAAGGCGTGTGTAGTATAAAACCGTGTATAATACACAAGTACTTGAAAATTAATTGGTGTATGGAACTAAAACTGTTCAATTAAGTTTAGTCCTCATTATTGTATAGAGTAGCTTTACTATTTTGTATTTCCTCTTATCATCTCATATTTCCTGACTTGCACGGATTTAAACACCCCTTGAGGAAAATTGAGAGAAAAAAAAGGAATATTTCTATTAACACGAAGTGCTGCCACGCAAATGACTCAAGAACATTTAGAAAATCAAGACTAAATTAACTGCGATTAGGTGCATTTCTACACTATATTTGACCTTTAGATTTATTCTCATCTACCAATCTCTTTTGGCTGTCTTTTTGACCCTTACATGTCCCATGTAATGTACCACATCATTTTTAAGGTTGTTTTAGCAGATTATTTACTAACATTATTATAATTGAAAATGTAATGTACAATTCTAAAACATGCATGCAAACAACTCCAATTTGGCAACTCTATCCCGTAGTCATGCCCCCGCGGGTTATATAATTCCGGTGTTGTGACATGCCCCCGCGGGTTATATAATTCCTGTGTTGTGACATCTGTTTACAATCCTTCACATCAAAACAATACCATCTCGCTGGTTAGGAACTAATGGTGTTCACATTGTAATCATCTAAATATGATTAGCAGCAAAGTACAAAGCCGTCAACTTTGTGGCTCGGAGAGTGAATAGAGGCAACAATAAGTAAGCTAGCTAGGTGGCTCGCTAACTAGCAATCTTGTGTCGCTGAGACGAGTGTTCAACACATTTTGTTTAGAGCATATTTTTATTAATATTTCATTGAAAAAAATGCGGAATTGGTATTTTGGCGCAAAAATGTATGTTTAAAAGTGCATATTTCTGCATTTTCGCACACATTTCACATGCCCTGCTCTTTTATGTTTCACACACACAAAAAGAAACACACATGCACCATTAAATAATACAGTAATTTTTCTAATACGTTTTTGTTGAACTTTAAATTGTACCCCTTTGGGGACATTTGCGTTACCGTTCTTAGTAATATTTTTAAAATTGTAAGCTGCTCCTGACCTTGTAACATACCTTTAGTAACAGCCGCACTGTAGGTTTGGGCCACAAGCGGGCGATCATGTGACCCTTGCTCCAAGATCTCATTGGGTGGTTCTGCACTGCCGTCTAACCTGAGGTCAACAGGAGAGGGGGTTCAGTTACACTACTGTCAGTGCAACAATACAAGAACCAACAAATGAATACTGAATACGACATAATCCATCAAAACACTGCATTATTATCTTTGTAAATGCAGTTTTCGCAAAGCCTTTTGACACACATGATCATCTGTGTGTGCTGTTCTCCTATTTTATTGTCTAATGACAGTAAGGCTCTGTACTACAACTCCAACGAAAAATACACGTCCGATGTTTTGAAACAAATTTATAGTATACCTATATCTTTAGACAACACCATGATCCTCAAGATATTAAGCGTTTCAGTGTCCACGTACGTTTAGCTAACTACAGGTGGTCTTCCTCTTACGATGTTTCATGGTTACGAACGCACTCCCATGAATTATTAATATTATTCAAAAAGATAAAGAAATAGTTAATAAAATCAATTAATCGAACGATAAATTAAAATTAACTAATCGATAAATTGCCATAACTAGATCTTTGTCTCAACATGTGAAAGTGATGGCAACAAAAAAAAGACAGCAAAAAACCCCACCTGACCCAGTTTTTCCAACTGGGGAAAAAAATTGCAATATTTATTGACGTGCAATTTTTGCTAACAGAGATTGAGAGTCCAATTTATGTTTATGTTTGTTTTCTTATTTAGGATGGTAAAAAATGTTGACATTCCATATAAACAGACAAAAAATAACAATGAGAAATAAAGGTTTAGTGCAGCGAAGACACAACAAACTCCCTTCTTGTCTCTCATGGACACACACCTGTTGTTGTTGACTTTGGACTGACTGGCAAGAACACGAAGGCCGCGGAAGCAGAGACACACTACGGGCTTACACACACACTTGCAACCACAAAAATACACGCCACACACACATACCCCACCCCCAATCCAACGCCCTCGACGCAAATCCCATAGGGGTGATGAATGGATGGTCAGCGCCTGAGAGCTGCGGCCTACCATCATGACCTCGCCCTTCCCTCTGTTGCTAGATATCGAGGTGTACGTTGTAATATGTATATGTGCTTTGCTATGGAGGTTTTTTTCCCACTCCAGACTAGGTCCCCTTAGGAGCTCAATCTAGATTGTATTTTTTTTAACTCATCCTTCCCCAGCGTTTTACCTTTTTCCCATCTTTTACGCCTTGTGGCGACCCATCAGCGTTCCCGTTCTGTAACCCTGTACACTGTTTGTTTGTCTAATCTTGAACGGGTTTGTGCTGAAAACAAAGTTTTGTTGTACTTGTGCAATGACAATAAAGAACTACCTACCTACCTACCTACCTACCTTTATTACGTGTGAAACGGTTACTTGCATTATTAGTATTACATATTATGATTACATTAGTGCCTAATTTAGTCTGAAAATAAAGCATGGACTGTATTGTTTATCGGCAATAATTTGTGGGACAATATAGCGTCCAGCAAATTGTATTATCTGGCCAATGCCTAGTAATACGAGATTGTAATCACGGCACTGACGAAGGACAACATAATTTAGTTATTTTTTTATGACTTTTTTAACTTGAACCTCCATTCAGCCCCCCCAAGCATGAGGCAAATATTTCTGGTGGAGTGCATCAAAGAAAAGGAAAGTGAAATCTGAACTATCATTAGAAATGGTGAAATGCTTGGTGAAGAAATCAATATTCCGCCATGATCATCATTTTTGAACATTATTCTCTACCTCGGACCGCCCCATTCAGTATGCAAGACAACCAAACGGACAAAAGCAAGGTGATGTTGTTATGGTAATCAATCTTTTTTTTTTACTGTAATTCATATGTCCTCTGTGTGTTCTATGTACAATGCAACTAAAAACTGGACAAACATCCCAGTCTACACACAAAACTATTTTGTAACCAGAAGACCACCTGTACTACGTTCTGTGTGCGTGTTACCTGTGCTGCTTCATGAGTGTGCATTCTCCTCCTTCTTGTGGGTCCAAGTTGTAGAGATACAAGTAGCCATCAGCTGCTGCAACTAACAATCTGGGAATCTTCTGAATCCTGTTCACAAAACAAAAAAGACTAAAACAAGTCTGGTAGTATACGCCTCATAAACTACACTATTTACAATATCTGTCATGTTGACGGACCTCTACTTTGCTCCTATTGGCTCTAATGCTGTGTGCAATTCTATTTTCAACTAAATTAAATTGAATTTACACCACAGTTATCACATGAAAATGAAACAAAACTAATTTTAATTGGATTTCCATATTCCTTGTTACACACTATTCCAGAATAGTGCGCATCTTGCCAGAACACAGGCTCCAATTTGAAAGAAACCTGGGACTGTCTAAATCTGTCAACAGTGGGAAGCCGCTTCTGAGATACTAATCACCCCCACCCTGGCGGAAAATAAATTAAGTTTCCTTACAGGAATTCCAAAATAGTGCGCATCTTGCCAGAACACAGGCTCCAATTTGAGAGAAACCTGGGACTCTGTACCGAGGATGTCGTTGTGGCTTGTGCAGCCCTTTGAGACACTTGTGATTTAGGGCTATATAAATAAACATTGATTGATTGATTGATTGATTGACTGTCTAAATCTGTCAACAGTGGGAAGCCGCTTCTGAGATACTAGTCATCCCCACCCTGGCGGAAAATAAATAAAGTTCCTTTCAAGTACACACGCAAACCGAAATAAACGATACGAGAAGCTAACCGCTAAAGCTTCACTGTAAAGTAGGGGTGATCGATTCAGATGTCGATACTATTGATACCTGGTATAGTACCAGTATATAAACAATACTTAAGTGATTTGATCTATATTTTTCTTTTTTTATTATTAAAAAAACATTTTTGGTATTTTTTGTTATTGTTTACAAAGTCAGGGAGTAAGTCTGTAAATACAGGAAGGCTTTGAGGGTAAAACCCAAATGATTAGAATGGGAGCCAACAGTAGTTTTTGCTTTTGTTTACTTACTGTGCGCACTTGAGACTTTATTTTGTTGAAAAAATTGTATGTAACATTCAGTACCACAAATTTAATACATCATCTGATTCACAACCATACTAGCAAATTCTACATTTAATAAGATAAGCAATATAAAAATGTGTTTACTTTGGTTGCTTGCTATATAACATTTTCAGTTCTATAACCTATTATTAGTATTGGATCGGTCCTTGAAATCAGATTGGATCTAAGCCCAAAACTATGTATTGGGACATCCCTATTTAAAATACATTGAATGACTGTATATATTTTAGTAAAAATGAATGACATGAGAACACTTACATTGCTAAAGCGCAGATGTTCTTATGCCCACAGAAGGGCAGGCGTACTGTAGCAAAGGCTCGCCCCTGTGTGAACATCTCTGTAACCTGGGAGGGCAGGTATGTGGTGGACGCCATCAGCACTTTGCCCAGATACCCTCCCCATGTGGTGGGCTCCTCTGCTGGCCTACACATATAAACAATGTGAGATTTGTGCTGTACCAGATCCCTTACCAAAAAAATTATAAATCTGCTTATTATATAGCTCAGTGGCGACACTTACACATACTTCTCCTTCTGTGTTTCAAGTTTAAAGATGTGAACTGTTTCTGTGTTACTGGAGGCTGACAGATACAAGCCCTCCATGCTGAAGGCCAGGGAGCAAATGCTCACACACCTACAGTTAAGACAGCAGGGAATGTAAACACGCAGACACAGAATGAGAGTTTGTGTTCCGTCGAATCACCTCTTCACTCCTCGTCGAAACTCAAAGAGCTTCTGTCCTTCTGGGATGGAGAAAACGCGGATGACTGTGCCCTGGATTGACGGGAAGAGTTGAAGACAACGCAAAGGGACTGTATTTAGTCAGGCGGGCTAACAGAAATAACAGCGGAGGCCCTCATTAATGTCCTGTATACCTTCTCTGAAGCTGTGGCTAGTTTAGTTCCACTGGCATCAAAAGCAAGAGCTGCTAATGGGCTGTCGTGGGCTGGAATCATGTTCGCGGCTCGCTGCAACACACGCACACACACACAAGTGAGGGCTGTGCTTACATCAGATCAAGAGTTATAGGCCCAGTCACAAAGCGCTATATTTTCCCTTTATTATAATGTAATTACCATACTGACCCAAGTATAAGATAATTTTTAGTAGAGATGGGTAATTTTCAATGCCAACAAATAAACTGACTCAAAAAATTCCTCAACATAAGTCAAGTAAGGCTCCACTTTTACAAAAATGTGCTGGCTTGATGCTAATACACATTGGCTTTACTATTGACATGCTACTAATTAGCATTAGTGATTTTACATGGCGATTTCAACACCTCTAAATTTGGTAATGAAAACTACAACTAAATGCATGTTACCATGAAACAGCTGATGCATAATAACTATAATATTTACAGTACGGGTCTCATAAACAATTGTTTATCGAATGAATCGCGATTCTTATGCATAACGATTCTTAATAATTTCAATAAAATCAATAATCGATTAAAAAATATATATCTATATATTTTTTTTGGTTTTCCTAAAATCTGCCCTGTCCAGCCCATCCATCCATCTGTCTTCCTCTGTTTCTCCAAAGTCAGGTTGTGGGGCCAACAGCCTAAGCAGAGAAGCCCAGACTTCCCTCTCTCTAGCTACTCTGTCCAGCTCTTCCTGGGGGATCCGAGGCGTTCCCATGCCAGCTGGGAGACATAGTCTCTCCACTGTGTTCTGGGTCTTCCCCGTGGCCTCCTACCGGTCGGACGTGCCCTAAGTACCTCCCCAGGGATGCGTTCTGGGGTCATTCTGACCAGATGCCCGAACCACCTCATCTGGCTCCTCTTGATGTGGAGGAGCAGCGGCTTTTCTCTGAGCTCCTTCCGAATGACAGAGGTTCCTTACCCTATCTCTAAGAAAGAGCCCCGCCACCCGACGGTGGAAACTAATTTTGGCCGCTTGTACCCGTGATCTTGTCCTTTCGGTAATAACCCAAAGCTCATGACCATAGGTGAGGATAGGGACGTAGATCGACCGGTAAATTGAGAGCTTTGCCTTCCGGTTTAGCTCCTTCTTCACCACCGATACAGGGTCCGCATCACTGCAGCCACTTTTGTAAATGATTGGGTAGACTTTTATCAAACAAAACCAGTTTTACTTTAAGTAATATAGAAATTAATCAGAGCTGTTTATCTATTTAATGGAGAAATTTAGTTAATCATAGAACTGGCACCCAATGTTATTGAAAAGTATGGATTTTGAATTGAGAATCGTTTTGAATGAATGAATCGAATCATTACCCCCAAGAATCGAATTAAAGTGAATTGTGTGGTGCCCAAAGATTCACAGCCCTAATTTACGGTATAAACACTTTTAGGATGCAACAAAATAAAATTAAAAACCCACCATAAACTATACACTACTGCCATCCAATGTTCCCTCTTATTTTTCATGTGTGTGAGCAAACGCAAAAACTCCCTGAGCATTCAGTGGAGCCCATGTGAGCAACATCAGACGTGCACACTGTGGCTACACCAGCAGCACACCTGTCCCAAACCTGACTAAATAACAAGTTCAATCTCCATCCATCCATCCATTTTCTACCGCTTGTCCCTTTCGGGGTGGGGGGGGGGGGGTGCTGGAGCCTATCTCAGCTGCATTCGGGCGGAAGGCGGTGTACACCCTGGACAAGTCCCCACCTCATCGTAGGGCCAACACAGATAGACAGACAACATTCTCTTATTATTATAATCGAATGACAGCAGTCATTTCCATGAGGTTATTTTCTAATATAAGTGTTTAGGCCCACTTACAATGACAATTACAAAAAATATTGTTTTTCATGAACTGTGTACTTGTATTGTTTGTCTGGGTGGAGGTCCTGCTTTGGAAATAATTTGTACCCCTTTCAGACATTGCATTTAGTTCCCATTAAAACATTCACATGTTGCACAATGAGATGTAAGCAGGGGATCATGTGTACATTCCTGCAACTTCCTGTTTATAAAATATATATTTTTATTAGTATTTATTTAATATACTAACACCATTTCATGATTAATATTTATAAATGAAGATTCCTAATAAATGACACTAGAATAAGCACACATTTGATTAGTAAATCATAGTGTAACGACCTGGAATGACACTTTATGTGTTGTGTTGGAGTTGTCCGACTTTTTGTGTGGCTGTAAACGCATCACTGGCTAAGTGCCATATGTGCATGTGTTGGCGCAAGTGAGAAAGAGCGAGCGGCTGCTGTTGATATAACAAAGTTGCTTTTGGTCTGGTTTGTACTGCAGAAAATGACCAGTTTTGCTAGATATCATTTTTTACTAATGTTTTGGTGATGTGTTTATGGCCGACAATAAAGAGTTTTGCTCAGTAAAGTGATCGATGGTATTCATGTCCTCAAAGCGTCTCGACAGACGTTACAATATTTGAACAATGATGACGAAAACTGTTTTCTGTGTCGTGTCCGTGTGCCGAAAATTGTTATGCGCTTATTTTTTTATTTGATTTTGTGCGTGGCATAGATTTGCCGTGCGCAGAGGACGCATGAGCAGTGCGCAATTGCACAGGTGCGCACCTTAGAGGGAACGTTGCTGCCCTCTAACGTCCTAGACTTACAAATGTAATTACGTCTTAATGTTATACTTGCAAATGATAATATGATTACAATAAAACAAGATTTAACAACTTAACAGCAGGTATCATAGTTAGCTCAGTTTTAAATATTGCACTAAAAAAATTATTTTATTATCAAAAACAATTAATATTCATGAGCACACACAAAACTACTGGAAATGTATAATGTTGAGTACCAGTATCGATTCACAGGTACAGGGAATTGGTACTGTATTGCAGGTATGCTGCTAGCTTGTCAGCAAACAACAGAGGAGTTATGATGATTTCAAGATAATGGTGATCAATGAAGCATCAAACAACTGTAGAGTAGCTAAAACATATACATTTATATATCGGTAATATAATAATAAAATATATATTCATCATTGTAATCTGCCTGTTGTTATTCCACTTTTATTGAAACATTTTAAAAGTGTAAAAAACGGACTTCAAAAAGTAAAGCTGTCTTATATTTGGGTCAATACATTAATACATACAACTGACAGGTTTACTAGTTAATGCATGGTCTGTGTGATAAAACATGAATTAGATAAAGTGAAGTCTTTATACAAAAGGCGTGTCGTGGTGTTTACTCACCAGGTTGACTGTATCAAACACTTGGACTTCTCCAATCATGGCACTGCCAGGATATGCCAGGTAGCAGTTGTCATTGCTAATGGACAGGGCACACAACCCTGCAGGTAGAAGACGCAAAAACACAAAATAATTAATGTAACAAAAAGCGATCATTTCCTGTGTATACTGTGTAATTTTATGAGATAGTGTTTCTAATGTTGCAGCCCAATGAGTAGGGCTGGGCAGTATGGCTGAAAACTGTATCACGATTAAATGACCTTCCTTTGATTATAATCCCCTCAGCTTTTAAAGGCCTACTGAAACCCACTACTACCGACCACGCAGTCTGATAGTTTATATATCAATGATGAAATCTTAACATTATAACACATGCCAATACGGCCGGGTTAACTTATAAAGTGACATTTTAAATTTGCCGCTAAACTTCCGGTTCGAAACGCCTCTGAGGATGACGTATGCGTGTGACGTAGCCCGGGGAACACGGGTATGCCTTCCACATTGAAGCCAATACGAAAAAGCTCTGTTTTCATTTCATAATTCCACAGTATTCTGGACATCTGTGTTCGTGAATCTGTTGCAATCATGTTCAGTGCATTATGGAGAAAGAAGCTGAGCAAGCAAAGAAGAAAGTTGTCGGTGCGAAATGGACGTATTTTTCGAACGTAGTCAGCAACAACAGTACACAGCCGGCGCTTCTTTGTTTACATTCCCGAAAGATGCAGTCAAGATGGAAGAACTCGGATAACAGAGACTCTAACCAGGAGGACTTTTGACTTCGATACACAGACGCCTGTAGAGAACTGGGACAACACAGACTCTTACCAGGATTACTTTGATTTGGATGACAAAGACGCAGACGTGCTACTGTGAGTATGCAGCTTTGGCTTCTAAACATTTGATCGCTTGACCGTATGTGCGCAACTTTTTTTTGCGTATGTACGTAACTTTTTTAAAATATATAAGCTTTATGAACCTTGGGTTAGGTGAACGGTCTTTTGGGCTGAGTGATTGTGTGTGTTGATCAGGTGTTTGAATTGTATTGGCGTGTTCTATGGAGCTAGGAGCTAGGAGTTAGCATAACAAAGACGTAGGTGTTTTTATGCAGGATTAATTTGTGTCATATTAAATATAAGCCTGGTTGTGTTGTGGCTAATAGAGTAAATATATGTCTTGTGTTTATTTACTGTTTTAGTCATCCCCAGCTGAATACCAGGTACCGTGAGTATGCAGCCTTGGCTGCTAAACATTTGATAGCTTGACCGTACGTGCGCGTCACGTACGTAACTTTTTAAAAATATATGAGCTTTATGAACCTTGGGTTAGGTGAACGGTCTTTTGGGCTGAGTGATTGTGTGTGTTGATCAGGTGTTTGAATTGTATTGGCGTGTTCTATGGAGCTAGGAGCTAGCATAGGAGCTAGGAGCTAGCATAACAAACACGCAGGTGTTTTTATGCAGGATTAATTTGTGGCATATTAAATATAAGCCTGGTTGTGTTGTGGCTAATAGAGTATATATATGTCTTGTGTTTATTTACTGTTGTAGTCATTCCCAGCTGAATATCAGGTACCGTGAGTATGCAGCCTTGGCTGCTAAACATTTGATAGCTTGACCGTATGTGCGCGTCACGTACGTAACTTTTTAAAAATATATAAGCTTTATGAACCTTGGGTTAGGTGAACGGTCTTTTGGGCTGAGTGATTGTGTGTGTTGATCAGGTGTTTGAATTGTATTGGCGTGTTCTATGGAGCTAGGAGCTAGCAGAGGAGCTAGGAGCTAGCATAACAAACATGTAGGTGTTTTTATGCAGGATTAATTTGTGGCATATTAAATATAAGCCTGGTTGTGTTGTGGCTAATAGAGTATATATATGTCTTGTGTTTATTTACTGTTGTAGTCATTCCCAGCTGAATATCAGGTCACCCCCGGCTCTCACAGCATCTTCCCTATCTGAATAGCTTCCACTCCCCTCTAGTCCTTCACTTGCACTTTACTCATCCACAAATCTTTCATCCTCGCTCAAATTAATGGGGAAATTGTCGCTTTCTCGGTCCGAATCTCTCTCACTTCATGCGGCCATCATTGTAAACAATAGGGAACTTTGCGTATATGTTCAACTGACTACGTCACGCTACTTCCGGTAGGGGCAAGCCTTTTTTTTATCAGATACCAAAAGTTGCAATCTTTATCGTCGTTGTTCTATACTAAATCCTTTCAGCAAAAATATGGCAGTATCGCGAAATGATCAAGTATGACACATAGAATAGATCTGCTATCCCCGTTTAAATAAAAAAAATTCATTTCAGTAGGCCTTTAAGGCAGAAAGGAAAGAAAATGTCAACACAACGACGATCATGGTAAACACTTAAAAAATCAATGTAAACAAAATTCTAAAAGCACAATAGCCACTTAAAGGAGAAATACACTTTTTAAAGTAATTTTGCTTATTGTTGACAATCATTATGAAAGACATGACGACAGATGGATTTCTTTTAATGCATTCTAAATATTAGATAAACGTAAATAAAAATCTGCTTACAGCGAAGCCAATGGGAGCTCCACTAATCCGCCCATAAAATCTGATAAATAAAGATTCAAAAAGCGCCAAGAATACTCAATTTACATTTTGTGACTTGTATATTAACCAAGTATTAATGATATTATTATTATAAACGCTAATGCAGACAAACTACTTAGAGCAACGCCATGGTCACTTCCGGGTGTGCCTATGTTTACATCACCGACTGATCCGCAGCTTCCTCACTTCCTTGCTCCATATAAACTTACTCTAGGTCATAAATCATCATGAAGAAATGTGAGTAGGTGTTCCGACAAGTTAGGACACGGTCAGCCATATAGGACCTGGGACTGGCGAGAACGACACTAAAAGCGCTTGTTCGCCACTGCTCCCCGACCCTGTTTCTGAGCGAGGATTATGAGACATTTTTCATCTAAACGGGAATATATGAACATCGTAGCAGTTGGCATCCTAATGACAGCAGACCTTATACAGTAAGTGGTGTTTTATTATGTTTGTTGGCTCTCATAAAGTCTGCAGTAAGCAGAAATCAGTGATGAAGAAAAAAAAGCAAACGTGATGCGTTTTTTTAATTAATGCACCGCGTATGCTTAAAATGATCAAAATAGGTAAATATTAAATGTTATAAAAAAAATGTGCTTCTTACTCCAATACAAATATACTTACATCATGTATATACTGTACATACAACCTCAATGAAGGTGTTTGGATGTTTTTTTAGGAGCTCTTTAAGCAGAATTTAACAACTCCCATAGGCTCCATTGCAAGCAAAATTTTGATTGCATTTATTTAATATCCAGAATTCCTTTTTTTTTTTTTATCCATCCGTCGTCATGTCTTTCATAATGATTGTGAACGATAGGCAAAATTCCAAAAAAAGTGTGGTTCCCCTTTAACAATAACATTTAAGGTGCAAAAATAAGGAATATGTAAGAAATGCTTAATTAAGTGTAACAAAATAGTGCAAAGTGTGAAAATGTCAACATAGAGAAACATGAGAACTATTTTTTGCATGTGTACTGCTAGGAAGTTACGTGGTCTGTGTAACATTTCATTTGGTCTGTTAATCTTATTTAAGTATGAAAATGAATTTATGTTATGCAGTAATTGTCATTTAAACATTATTGGACCACAATATTATTTTAAAGTAGCACATTTGTTATTTATTTTTTAAGTCTGACACTTTTGTTCCTACCTGTTGTTTCCGTACATCCGAATAGGGAATAAACGAGGGTTAAAAAGAAAAGATGAGTGTGGCAAAGGACTACGTTCCGTTGGAAAACATCTGGTGACTTTTCCTGTTTTGTCCCCAATTTATTCGCTCTCTGTAGCACTCATTTTTACGTTTTCTTCTCACACCATGCAGACAATCAAAAAAGAGACAGCAAAGTGGCGCGACCAAACATGATAGTTGATCCTGTTACGCGATTGGCGTGTCCCTCCCATTGCTTACTGATCACTTACTGTTTTGCTAGGTTACAGACCAGACCGTGAGTGCCTTTGTTCATGCAACTAACCATGCCTCATCCTTTCCAGTTTTATCCACCGCCCCCCAAAAAATGTTTTTAAAATAAAAAATTAAATAAATAAATATGTATATATATATATATATATATATATATATATATATATATATATATATATACAGTATATATACACACACACACAATATATATATTGCATGTTTTATTATATATACACACACAGTATATATATTGCATGTTTTATCAAACACATTTTTATTGATATGGATTGTGTGTCTCTCAATATATTTTGATATAATTTAATTTAATTAAATGTTATTAATTAAAAAAATTAAGATTAATATTAAATTAATCTACCAACGAGCACATTTTGGCTTGTCAATAATCCCACCTGAAGGATTGGGTGGAGTCTCTCGGATTGTATGCAGCACTTTCATGTCTCGAATATTGTGAATGTAAAGTGACTCCTCCAGACAAACTATCAGCCTCTGTAGGGGAAAACACAACATAAGAACTGACTTTTATCTTACAAATATTACAAAACACACTTTTAATTCAAATAACCAAGATGAGAAGTGAGGAATACTTATTTTCCTCACCTGTCTGTTGAGTTTAACAGCCAGTATCGTGTTGGAGTAAGAGTAGTTGCAGATTTCGGTTCCCTTCTTGAAGTGACATACTTTGAGCTTCCTCGGAGCCTTCAGGCTGACGATGGCCACCAGACTGCTGGAGAACAGACGCTCCACAATACACACATCCTCCGTGTCTGCTGCAGGACACAAACCCACACACTCTTATCAGGTTTCACCCATTTCTTTTGTTAATGGAGTTGAATTAGGCTATGCCTACACTAAGGCCCTGTTTACACTAAGGTTATCCAGGGTAAATCACACCTAACCTTATCCGTGGCCACACACAACAATGCCACCATTTAAGACCCCCGCCCCCCTCCGTCCGCCGGCACAACGTGACCTAGTACGCATGCGCACGTCATAGTCATCTCCAGTGTTGCTTTGTGTGCAAGTTCTTAAATGTAACTTATCTGAACAATATCCAGTGTTGTGGTATTTTAATTACCTGGAATCCAGTGTGCTGTGGGGCCCTATTGTAGTGAATCCCACCTGAGCCATCATAAATTAATCAAATCTTTATTAGACACGTAAACAATGTGATAAAGAACATGTTACATCAATCAAACTAGGGATCTAGATATCTGGTCAGGACATTCCTCACTCTTTTGCCTTCACCTTCATTGTTCATTCGTTTTTGGTGACTTTATATACTCTGGACCTAGACGTTGAGTCCGCGACATACATGGCGGACAATAACTGATACAGTCTGCTTTGCCACTCCAAATGCATTCGCTATTTTCCGTAGTTAGTTTTCCCTCGACGGCCAGGTAATACAAAGCACACGCTACCTTTTTTATCACATCCACGGGAGTCTGCATTCTTGTTGACTCTCCTTCGACAAATAGACGAAGTTTTTCGTGCATTCGAAAGTTCTCTTGCTGTCTGAGAAGTGTTGCATCCGAAATAGCTACAATAGCTTTCTCTTAAGGTATTCATGTGTGATTTCCACAAGCGTCTGTACATGTAGAAGAGGGAGAAACACGGGCATTTCGCCTTCATATTTCCAGCGGTTAGCTTCGAGCTATGAAACCGCTTTATTATGAAGATGGCTGTGGCGTGTTCTTTCTGGCGTCACTTCCTCTCCGAACTCACTTTGTAAACGATCAATGAGTCCATACAAAGCTAAGTGCCGGAGATTCAAGAATTACACGGCTGACTTACCCGTGTAAAAATGTATCCGAGGAGGACCTTAAACGACTTAGTGTAGACATGGACTAAGCCGGATAACCCCTTAAACGAATAATTATTTAGCCTAAGCCCCGTTTCAGCCACACTAAACCATCGTTTAAGGTTCCCCTCCTTGGACACATTTTTACACAGGCAAGCGTGTCGTGTATTTCTTCAATCTCCGGCTCTTAGCTTTGTATGGACTCATTGATCGTTTACAAACTGAGTTCGGAGAGGAAGTGACGCCAGAAAGACCGCGCCCCACACCGGAAGTGACGTCAGAAAGAACGCACCACAGCCAGCTTCATAATAAAGCGGTTTCGTAACTTGGAGCTAACCACTGGAAATATGGAGGTGAGTCATCCAGACATGCCCGTGTTTCTCATTCTTCTACATGTGCAGACGCTTGTGGAAATCACACATGAATACCTTAAGAGAAAGCGATTGCAGCTATTTCGGATATAACACTTCTCAGACGGCAAGACAACTTTCAAATGTTTTCGGTCAGCTGTGATTCTACTTACCGAAAAACTTTGTCCATTTGTCGAAGGACAGCCAACGAGAATGCGGGCTACCGTGGATGTGATAAAGAAGGTAGCTTGTGCTTTGTATTACCTGGCCGTCGAGGGAAGACCATGGAAAACGGCGAATGCTTTTGGAGTGGCAAAGCAGACTGTATCAGTTATTGTCCGCCATTATGTCGCCTACTCAACGTCTAGGTGCAGAGTATATAAAGTCACCAAAAACGAATGGACAATGAAGGTGAAGGCAAAAGGAGTGTCCTGACCAGATATCTACATCCCTAGATTGATTATTGATCAAATGTTCTTTGTCACATTGTGTACTTTCACATGTCCATTAAAGATTTGATTAATTTATGATGGCTCAGGTGGGATTCACTACAATAGGGCCCCACAGCACACTGGATTCCAGTTAATTGAAATACCACAACACCGGATATTGTTCAGATAAGTTAAATTTAAGAACTTGCACACAAAGCAACACTGGAAGTGACTATGACTTGCGCATTTTCCGCGCATGCATATTAGGTCACAGTGCGCCTGCTGAGGGAGGGGGTCTTAAACGACCATTGTGTGTGTGGACAAGGATAAGGTTAGGTGGGATTTACCCTGGATAACCTTACCCTTAGTGTAAACTGGGCCTTAGATTTGGTTGTATGACTGTTGATGGTGTGTAATAGAGGAAGCCAGATGCTTAAGGAAGTGCTGACTAAATATAACACTAAGTTGTGATATAATTAAATCAGAACAAGCAGATGTACTGTATATATGACAAAGGTTAATAGGCAAAATGATCACGTATAAAGAGGTAATACTCACTACATTCGTATATCTGCTCCAATTTGTCCACAGACGACAGAGAGAAAAACTTGTATCCTGATTTTGTGCCAACAGCTAAGGACCTTTGAAATCAACACAAAACAAACTTTTGAGGCAGAAAATTAAAAAACATTTCTTGTCTCAAACTAGTGTGACAATAACATAAGCTTGGGATTCGGGTTATAATGTAATCCTGCGGTTAAAGCACCCAGAATTCCCCCATTAATTACTGTAATGTACGTTTTGTTATAACAATGGCACTCTAAGCCACAGTGTGCGCTGGATGACATTGTGTTATTATACCTTATCTGATACATGTGGTTAAAGTTAGCATAGCATCATGATAGCCTAGCATCTAGCTGCTATTGACCGTCAATATAAAAGTAGCTATTAGAATAATATAACTGACAATATCCGTGTACTACCTTTGGTATAACGAGAAAACACACCCAGAATGTGGCAAATAAAGCCGTGTCAGCCTGTCAACTAAGCAGAAAAGGCCTCAAAATGTAAGCTAACGCTCGCTAGCATGCCAGCACAGGCCATCGGAGCATCGCGGAGCTCTCTACCCGGCCCAGCCCTCCACCCGCACGGCTGTGTCTTACGTATTGTCCTGGTTGAAATTGGCGAAGAGGAGCTGGCTACCGCCAGCATCCCCGCTCTGACTGGCCAAGTTCATGAGCCCGGCACCATCGAGTTATCAATCTCCGGGGTCAAACTGAAGCAGCCGGGCTGATAAATGTAATGTGTTGCGGCCAAACGTGTGGTAGAGGTTCAGGGTCCCATTGCTAACGTTGCTAATGCTATCAAGATTGTTGTTGTTTTTCATGGGGGAGGAGGGTGCTGCTTCACGCTTCTGCGCATGCTCCAAGAACGACCCGTGGGGCGGTTTAAAGAGACAGGCCCACATTTGTGCCACGCTTTATGAGTACAGTGCAATACTAACAATGAATAGTAATAATAATAATCATAATAGTAATAATTACATTTTCGCATATAAAATCTGCGCGATAGATGAGGCAAAGTTAAACTCTGAAGATAAATTGACAACGTGATGCAACAGCGTCACCACCTTTCAAAACAATAAAAACATCTCAGTTGAGCAACCGAGTTTTATTACTTCTGAGGAATACGTTTATTTTTTGCATGATTGTCTTGGGTGAAAACAATATGCTCCAATATTGTTTATTTTAATCCATGTCCTTTGTAGTTGTGCCAACTAAATATTTATTTCAGCCATCATCTTTTATGTTTTGACGAGTGAAACAAGAAATGCTGTAATAAAATAGTATATTCACAATGTACATATGGCACCATTCCTGGTTTTATCTCGTGTGAGAGGAAGGTGAGGTCAATCGTTTTGCAATGCAGTCTGCTGAAAATGATGGAAAGCGCCGCTTTACATAGCAACTGATGCTGTGATCAAAGTTGGAATTGCCACAAATCACATTTTAAGCTTTTAAATACTCTACTGCCATCTAGCTGCTAAAGTGGATAGTGCATGCCCGAAATTCGTCACGTTTCATGTATCAGGTAAACAGCGACGATTGGGAATATGAATTCCCTTTTTACTGTAATTAGTTTATAGCCTAATACTTGCCTATATTTTTATATTCCATTTTAAAGTTATATCAACATTGGACATAAAAAAAATCATTTAAAAAAAACTGTTGACATGTTTGACACATGTACATGTCATACAACACTTGGTCAGTCATATTATATATGACAATCCGAAAAGCATTTTTTTCTTTACACACATTTCTGCATGTTCATGAACTTTCATCACTTTATATGGAAAAAGTAACAATAAAAAAGTCGATAAATATAATAACTTTCTTCTCATGTGCTTATGAAACATCCTAGTAGTTGTTTACATATATTGTATTTCATTGGACAAATTCCATAACTGAAAAGCCTATGATGTCCTCTCCATGGCACAACAGCTTTTTATTTTTTTCACAGTTTTGCATGCAAATCTCTTATAGAGTAGGACATCAAGCACACAACATCAGCTATATTTACATATAATAAATGTTGCTTGTCTCTCCACATATATTAGTTTAAACATGTAAATTAATGAAATAATCTGACTGAAATCATCATAGCAACATATGAGTGACAGTTGTCTCTGTTTTTGTCAGATTCTGATAAATCTGACTCCCACTTTATATGAATATGCTCATAGGATGAGTGAAGAAGAACAAATATAACAGCTGATTATACACAATTATACCTTTGGCCATTATATCAGTATACACACAGGCAGAGGCAAACGTGTAACATCCTTTGTTTGAAGTTTGCATAACGGCTTTGTTCAGTCTCGGCCGCCGACTGCAAATTGCCACAAAGGGATCCTGTTAGCTGTTGGATAATATTTAATTTTCCATGATAGTTTGCATATTTTAAAACATCCTCCTAAGTTCCCGTTTACCCCATGTGGGACTTTTTGGGTTGTACCTCACTTACAGAAAGATCATTTTTGAGGACAAATCTCTGCAAAAAATTACATCCACAGTGAACTTTGTAAAGTCCAATACTCCAATAGGCCTTAAAAATCAAACTAATCAAATCAGAAATGTTTGATTGGCAACACTAAATTGGCCGTAGTGTGTGAATGTGAGTGTGAATGTTGTCTGTCTATCTGTGTTGGCCCTGTGATGAGATGGTGACTTGTCCAGGGTGTACCCCGCCTTCCGCCCGAATGCAGCTGAGATAGGCTCCAGCACCACCCGCGACCCCAAAAGGGACAAGCGGTAGAAAATGGATGGATGGATAGAAAATCATGTAAAACAGCTGTGTCAAACTCGGCCACATCGTAGTCATGGCTGCCCTCAGAGCGCCGCTTATAACAGTGAAACATATATTAATTTAAATGTACATAAGGATTCACCGCATGATGTTATTACACAATGGTCTATGCATTAGATCATCGTATTGTTTTTTAATATCTATAGACTGGCAGAATTTTATCGTAGAAGTAAGTGTTTTCACAGCATATTACTGTAAAGAGAAAAACA
This sequence comes from Entelurus aequoreus, assembly GCF_033978785.1. Classification (NCBI taxonomy): domain Eukaryota; kingdom Metazoa; phylum Chordata; class Actinopteri; order Syngnathiformes; family Syngnathidae; genus Entelurus; species Entelurus aequoreus. The sequence continues at coordinate 20,903,936 of NC_084755.1, read as the reverse complement.
ATACCACTGTTTTTTAAATTTTTTTTATTCTGGCGACTGAGCGGCCATTTTTTCCCCGTAAAATCTATTGTCATTTCCACAATTAGTAAGGGAAGCGTCTGAAAATCTGGGAACTAAATCGTTACCAAGAAATCTCTTCACCAATGTGTTTCTAAAGGTGTCTAATAACATGTCCTAAAAAGTTGAAATTCAACTCCTGGGGGAAACCTCATAAAAAACTGCACAAAGTCGGGGTACCAATAACCGATTTTTTGAAAATTTGAAAATGCTTAATTTGGCCTTAAGTAACTTGTGAGGGGTCAAACTAGGGTTTTTTTTATGATCCTGAGTTCATTTATAGCATTTGTTTTTCACTACAACTATGTGGAAAAACTGCCACACCCTTTTTTTCTGCATTTACATAAAGTTGCATTTATTACAATTTGTTTCACATTAGTCAGAGCAAACAGTGATCCCCCTTGTGGAATGCTTTATGAGTCAATGTCTGCCTCTGAGTATTCCTCATAAATGCCATCATCATGAATAGCATTCTTGCAGGTAATGCCTTGACAGACTCCACAAGCTGAGATGCACTTGACGCTATTGTTTTTGCAGCTGCATCGCCGGCTGCTGCAATCTCCATGGCAATTGCAGCTTGTGAACTGGAGTAGCTCTTCAGGAGCCATGGGGTCTAGAGTTGGAACTGGCTCATAACCATGAACACCTATTGTCCATCCATAGTCACTGGGGTCCAGAGACATGCTCTGTAGAAGGAGCCAGTCCCGAGTCTGTAGGTAGGCACGGAGCGAATGCTGTGCTGCTGCACCCTCTGTTGGAGGTAGAGTCTCCGGTTTCATCAGCCCAGTCGCTGCCTTACGTGAGAAGATGTTGTATCGAACTTCACCCAGAGTAGTACCTGGTCCATGGTAGATGTAGTGGAAGATCACAGTACCAGCCTGAATCACTGCATCCTTGGTAGCGCGTATGTCCAGGAAGATGTCCATATGTTCATCTATGTCCCCTGCACAAAACCTACAAAAGAAAGCACTTGAAGGTTCATTTCATATCTTTCAATATACAAATATTTCATTATGATATAATTATTATTATTAGTAGTATTAGTATCATTACCTGTCAAACAGAGTGGTTTTCCCATGGCCAGCGATAGCAGAGACTGTATCACACCCAGTGAAGGCGTGACAAAAGACTAGGTAGCGTCTCTGTTTTTCAGAGAGAGCTTCTCGAATCCTCCTGACATCATAAGAGCCCTTCAATGTCGTGAAGAAGAGTGGGTGTTTAGTGCTTGAGCTATGGTGCGCCAACATTATCAGCACATCTGCATCTTCTGCCCGGACCTGAAAATAGAATAATATATGCAATGCATGTTCAACTTTGTGAAAATACATAAATAATGTCAACACTCTTACTTTTAAAGTAGTCATAGCTAATGAAAGTAGTACAGTATATGTACACACAAATGTTACTGACCTCAACAGAGCCATCTGTAGCAGCAGCCAATGCCTCTCCCACAATGAAAGTGTCAGCATCATTGTCACTCTGCACCACGGTGATGCTAAGCTTCCGGAATGTTGAAGAGAGGAGGTGAATGAGCTCACTCTTATTATGGCTGTTGTCCAAGAACTTTGCTCTTGGTGTCCAGTGTATCAGATCCCCTCGAAGCTGGAGATCACAGCATGCCTTCTTGGTTCGTCGGATGTGGTCATGATCTTTTGGCGATCTGTTATAGCCATCAAAGACCACAATGATCTTTTGACAGTTACGGCCAAAATGCTGCAGGTAGCTTAGGTAACTGTTGGCAATCTCCTGCCAAGTTTGACCTTGTTCCCACTTCACCATATAAAGAAGCCACCCACCATCAACCACCAAAGTGGAGCAGGGTTGTTTAGTGAGGTCAAGTGGATCAGTCAACTCCTTCAGGCTAGTCTTGGAAAAGCCTGCTTTGTTTGCCTTGTTCATTTTATGGTCTTTGTTGCTGAAAAGGGACTATGGGACAGGAGTCAGCTCATACTCCAAGCTTGTCTCAACCGTCATATCCCGTTGGGCAAAAATGATTAGTCTGTTGAACAACTTGAGTGAGTCCAGGTTTATCTTCTTTTCGTTGCTCTTAGGAATCTTTCGCAGAGATGAGAGGGCTTGCACCTTTGACTTCACCTCCCTGGTTGATGTCGCTGACTGTCCATCCAGCTTTTTCTGCATCTCTCTCCCTACTTCAGCTGCTCTCTCAGCATTGACTGTGTCATCTCCTGTGCTTGTGAATCCTGTAGAGAAAGATACAAGCATCTCATTGTTGTTCTCCTGGAGGGCAAGTTTAACTGCCTCTGCATCACGCTTCATCTGGGTTTTCCCAAGGTCTCTGTAGAGTGGAGCATGTTGGTTTACACCTTCCTCCATATGCGTGTTGATATTAGAGAAGTGGCTGAGGGTGAGCACCCAGCACTTGTGGCCAGCATCCCTGCTTCTCATCCTCCCTCTGCTCAGACCACCTTCTGATTTGGCCGCCTTCATTAACGTCTGCTCAATGCAGATGTCACACAAGGTGCCAGACCAATCGTGGCTGGAATACCGGACAACATGGTTCCCATGGGCAGTGAAACGTTAGATGGTCTCTTTGTAACCAGGCAAAGTTTCCAGTTCCTTCATCAGTTAACAGTACAGCCGTGCACCTTTGGCATACTGATGATGGCCTGCAGCTGCAAAGATGTCCAGTATCCAGGTAGCAATGCAGGACAGGTGCCCATCGTAGTCTGCAAGCCGCTCAGTTCGGATGAATATCTTAATAACATTTACCATGTGGTGGTACTGCACCCAGAGTGGAGGTGTTCGCCCCCCTTTGGCAAGTCTTTTGAAGGTTTCTTCAAATCATTTTTCCACCAGGGAGTGGTCTTGGTGAAAAATAAATACTTGCAATGAACTCAGAATATTGAAGAACCCCTAGTTTGACCCCTCACAAGTTACTTAAGGCCAAATTAAGCATTTTCGAATTTTTGAAAATCGGTTAATGGCACCCGACTTTGTGAAGTTTTTTACGAACTTTCCCCCAGGAGTTGAATTTCAACTTTTTAGGACATGTTACTAGACACCTTTATAAACACATTGGTGAAGAGATTTCTTGGTAACCCAGATTTGCCAAATATCCCATAAGATGACCTTACTAAATGTACGATTTAGTGGATAACTTACTTTGAAATCATAAATCAATCAGATATTTATTTTTATTTGAACAAAAAATGTGTAATCTGTCAGGTTTGTCACTGACAGTTTAGTTATGTTTTGGTTTCCCCCCGTCTTTATTTCCTGTAAGCGCTCTTATTTTGGTTCAGTTTCCTGCTAGTCTCCCTGTTCCCTCAGCTGCGGCTGATTGGCAACTGGCCACACCTGGTGTCAATCAGCCAGCTGCTATTTATACCTGCTTTGACCTCCAGTCAGTGCTGGAGTATTGGCGATGTGATTGTCGATGTCATCACTACCTGTCGTTACTACTTGTCCTTGTCGCCGTCGTCGTAGCGGTAAGCTGTTCCTGATAGCTATTTGTAGTTTGCTGTCTCCTAGCTTTGTTTTTTCCTGTTAGCCAGATCCTGTTAGCCGTTAGTGGTGATGGGTTGATGAGGCGTCATGAAGCGTTTCGACACATTGCAAAACTGTATTGATACTGTGTCGATACTGTGCCACTAAATACTGATACTGCTGGACATTAAAAATCCCTACAGGCAACGTATGGACTGACTCAACTGACACTGATTTTATGACCTAGTATATACAATAATATAAACCAAGTCATTGTATTTCATTTAGGATTATTTCATATCTTCATTTAAATCAAAATAATTTTTATTTTTTGGATACAGTCAATAAATAACATGAACATGTATCATAACATGGAAATCTAAGAGAACGTGTTGTGAATGAGGATGCTTGTGGACTGGAAATTTTTATTTATTTTTTACACATTTTTATTTAAAAAAAACAGTTTATCATGGGTGTCTCTGGAACTTCATTTTCATGCCTGACCCTATAATGCCTCAGCATTGAGGAGGTGGATTTGTTAATGTACGACAATTCTGTCGTACAAATGCGACATTTAACCTGCAGAAAATATGAATAGTAAACTAAGAATCATTTTGAAGAGATTTTGAATCCTAATAGATCAAGTGGAAACTTTGAGAGAACAGGATGAAACGACAAGGAAATGAACAAATACCTTTTTTTCCGATATATGATCAAAATATTCCCACACGGCGGAAATCTTTCTTTTTGCCTGAGGCTGCTCCATGATCTCAGACGACGATAAATTACAAATGACCAACGACAGAAGTGCGGCGATTCTGTTGGCAGATGTGCTTCCTTATAAACACAGTTTGGCGCTCAGGCGTCAGTTTGACACAGTTCGCGTATCAGTCACGTGACCGAAACAGCTCATGATCGGTCACGTGACTTTCTAAAAGCGGTACACGCACAGACACAGGGTTTTGCTCTATGAACTCGACGCATGCATCGGTGTTGCCAGACCCATCACTAGCCGTTAGCTATTTTCAGTTTTTCTGTCTCCTAGTTCCTGGTTTGTGTATTTTCTTTATTTTGGACATTAAATGATGTTTTCCTGTACCAAGCCTGCCTTGTCTGCATCTTGGGGTTTGTGTTAGGCCGGAGTATTCTGTCACAAGTTGTTGGTGACGAACCCCAAGATGCAGAGAAGGCAGGTTTGGTACAGGAAAACATCATTTAATGTCCAAAATAAAGAAAACACACATTCTAATTCTGATAACTCTTTCTGCCAGCCGCCTCCAAAGAACTTTAAATCCATGATAAATCATTATCAAGACATGTTTTTGAAGATTAGAACTAGTCAGTCCAAGCCACCTAAATTTTATGCTCAGCCCCCCAAGACTCAAGCCCTGCCCACGTCACGGAATTGTTCTTTTTGTCCGCCCACACAACCTCAGGTGGGGGATACAAAAATACATTTTGGACAATTTAAAGGGGAAGAGTCTACCCCCCTCCTGCCCTCCCTCCACCCACCCAAAAGACGGTTCCAGACTGCAAGTAGCGAGTCTGGTATCCGCTCCTTAAGGGGGGGGCTAGGGCCGGGAGCTGTGCTAGTGGGCTGGCTCAGCTGCGCCCAGCCAGGCAGCAACCTCCGGCCCGACCACCACCACCAGTTCTTCGGCATGCCAAGCCGCAAAGCCCAGCTAGGCCACCTCCGCCAAATCCAAGGCTAGCACCTGTCGCTGCACCACGGCTAGCTCCAGACGCTGCACCACTGCTAGCTCCGGTCGCAGCTCCACTGCTAGCTCCGGTCGCAGCTCCACTGCTAGCTCCGGTTGCAGCTCCACGGCTAGCTCCGGTCGCAGCTCCACGCCATGCTCCGGTCGCAGCTCCACGCCAAGCTCCGGTCGCAGCTCCACGCCAAGCGCCGCCTGCTGCACTACGCCAAGCGCCCCCTGCTGCACTACGCCAAGCGCCGTCTGCCGCACCACGCCAAGCGCCGTCGTCTGCTGCACCCATGCCTGCCTCCTCGTCTGCTGCTTCCACGCCTGCCTCGTCTGCTGCTTCCACGCCTGCCTCGATGACGTCTGCTGCTTCCACGCCTGCCACACCGACGACCCGCGCTGCTTCCACACCTGCCACGCCGACGACGCGCCCACCTCCTCGTCGGCCACGTATGTGGCCGTTTCCTGGTCGCCCACCTCGCCAAGTGCACCTACCCCCCCGTCGGTCACGCATGTGGCCGTTCCCGGGTCGCCCGCCTCGCCAGGTGCAGCGGCGTTCAACGCATCACCGCCACCTGACTCTCCGCTGGTTGCGGGAATACTTGGTCTGGCAACCCACCGCCAAGTCTCCCCCCTCCCTCCCGTGACTCTTGATCTTGCTTTGTTTTTGTTGGTTTTTGGACATCTGGTATCTGTCCTTAGAGGGGAACTATATCATGATCTGTGGTCTGGATTATGTTTTTGTTATTTTCTGTTTGTTGTGGACTCTTTTAGTGCCTGTTTACGCCCCCGTGTTTGTTTAGTTACCATGGCGACTTATTAGTTTCACCTGCCTCATGTGTTCGGGACACGCACTTGCTCTAATTAAGATACTATTATTTAAGGCTGTCTTGGCCAGTTAGTCGGCCTGTCGACATTGCTTTTTTCATGCTCGTTTCATGCCATTGCTTCTTCATTCATGCCGCAGTAAGTCTTGTTCGTTCTATGCCATAGTTTGGTCCATAGTTCAGTCTAAGTGTTAGCGTATGTTTCCTGCGTTAAGTTTTATGTTCCTGTCTTTTGTCCTGTGTAGTTAGATTAATAATAAATATGTTCCTACCTGCTACCTTTGTCCGGAAAAGCCCGATTGCATCCCGGGAGAACAATCCTCGCAGTAAGTTGCGAAAACCCCCTCGTCGTGACAATTCTTTGCAATAGCTTGTTGAGAAATGTTGTTCTTAAACTGTTGGACAATTTGCTAACGCATTTGTTCACAAAGTGGTGACCCTCGCCCCATCCATGTTTTTGTGAATGACTGAGCATTTCATGGAAGCTGCTTTTATACCCAATCATGGCACCTACCTGTTCCCAATTAGCCTGTTCACCTGTGGGATGTTCCAAATAAGTGTTTGATGAACATTCCTCAACTTTCTCAGTCTTTTTTGCCACTTGTTCCAGCTTGATTGCTAACTGCCAGATGGCGCAGCTAATTGCTAGCACCGCTAATCGCTCGCTGTTAATTAGCGCCACTGTTCGCTAGTTATTATAAATGCTAACATGACCACAAGACACATTAACGTCATACATACATACATTGTGCAAACGACTCATTGTTTGTGTGTCTGTTGCAAATTAATTTTTTACATTCCACATAACAATATTGTGATAATAGTAATAATAACCGTGATATAGAATGTTCAAATGACATTCCTGAGAGTAACATTACAAATATGTAGAAATCCCCTGCAATCACAATAAACTGCCACTAGGTGACAGCATCGCTATGAAAACACATCAATGTCATTTGCAAAAGTTTATTAAAATTATTAATGGAATATACCCTTCAAAGGACTTTTTTAAACTAAAATTTAACATGGAGGCAAGGGTGTGGCAATGCCCCCATTAACTATAGAAAAGATCAAATTTGGCATATTTATAAATGATGGTAGCCAGGGGCGGATTAAGAAATTTTGGCCCCCTGGGCCTGACATGGTCTTGGCCCCTCAACCCCCCGCGCGTGTGGGCGCACACACACGCACGCACTATGCAAGAAATACTGTATACTGTGAACAGACATGCACACTGTACTGTACAGAAGAGTGCACATACTGCACACACACTATTAGGTATACCACACAGACACTGACAAGCACAGGTTTCACACAGACACAGGGGGAGGGGATAAATGGCCTAAAAATAAACATTTTTGAAAATGATTACGCCCACTTCAGTGATGGTGCATTGGGTCATTTGAGAGATATTATGTATTGGAAGTTGGTAGCTATCATGAAATAAACCCCCCAACCCACCCAAAAAACTAAATCGGACATGATTTTTGCCCCCTTTTCCTCCCTTCTATCATTAAAAATAAAATAATATCTTAGGAAAACACATTGGCATAACGGCAGCTGTGCAGCAAATTGAGGCTCAAAGTCTGTATCTATTTGTGGTTAAGCTTGAGGAGAAGGAGAAAGGTAAAATGATAACATGCATCGGAGAGCACCACAAAGAAAGGTGTAGGCCAGTTCATGGTACAAGGGCTGCATGCAGGTCAAGATAGCCCATTTCCAAGAATGCTATAGTGGCTGGACAGGCACTGGACATGTCCTGAACTCAGTGTCAGACGTGGCTGCCGAATACTTGGATGAAGTGAAGCAGCTGACAGATCTCATGCTGCCCCATCTGAAGACTGTCCTGGCCAGGCAGAGGATGGATGAGGAGACCTTCCCAATGGACCCTGTCAGTGAACAGGCTAGTAACATTGATGGCACCCCTGTGCACAACATTGGGATGGAGAGACAATGTGGCAAGGTGGACTACAAACTGAAGAAGTTGGGCACACTGAACGCAGTCAATAGGTCAATAATTTTACAGAAGAGCCAGGAGCTTCAGAGGTTTCAAGGCAGCAGCACAAGCAAAAAGGGAGGTTGAACTCAACTGGAGTAAATTCATGAAGGCAAAATTCGAGAGTAGGGCAGATGAGAAACAAGAGATGGCTCAAAGAAAGGAGAGTAAGAGACTAGACATGCTGGACACACTGAAATCTTTTGATGGCCCCTTCACGATAGTGGGGAAGTTGAAAAGTTCCTTGTGGATGAAAGTCTGCACAAGAATGCAAAGCTGCAGAGAATGAAGCTTGAGGTTCAGTTTGCCAGAGAAAGCACCAAGCTTCTGCCTAAAGTCAATCCTATCTTCACAATCCAGGTGACACTTCCCAGAAATGGCAAAAGTGCAATTCTCCAAGTCATAATGGATACTTAGAATTTTATGGTGGTGGTAAGTATTCATGAAAACAGGTAGCCTAACATTAGTGAATGGGTGAATTCTGGAAATAACCTAAAAATCTTACACAGTGCACCTTTAAGCAAGGGGTTTCTTTCGTGCTTTCAATTTTGCAAAATCATCCACCACATCATTGAAGTCCAACTCTCTTGTCAGCTCACTCTCAATTGCCATTAGAGATAACGCATTTAATCTTTTCTGAGTCATTCTTGTGCGCAGCTCATTTTTTACTCTTGACAAAAGAGAGAATGAGCGTTCTCCCTCACAGTTACTGACCGGTAGAGTGAGAAAAATCTGTAGCGCAATGTATGTATTAGGAAACGTAGGCTGTAGTCCAAAATGTATTATTGTTTTGAGCAGTCCTGAAGGGGTCCTCTCCTCATCAGTGTTGTTGAGCTGTATAAAAGATTTGAACTGTATAAGCTCCTGTCCAAGACTTTCATTGAGGTCAGATGGGTATGATTCAGTGAGAATCTTGGCCTTGTGAAGGACTGAAGCATTGGACTCTGTATCCAAAGAGAAAAGGACACTGAACAAATTGTTCAGATGTTTGTAGGCCTCCAGACGGTGATTAAGGCTTGAACTCAGTTGATCAATAGAGGCAATAAATGTCTCTATTTGAAACAGTTGCCTTCCCTCAAGCACAACATCTGGGGATGCTGATTCATCAGCAAACTTTTTACGTTTCCTCGTCCGTTCAGCCCTGTAAGATGGGGTGCCACCCAACATGTTTAAGGCTTTCTGCTCAAAATGATCAAATAGATCTCTTTGGGAGAGAACAAAGGTGCGCAGAGATTCCAGCAATCTAACTGCTGTACCAAGGTCCATGTCTGCTTTTTGAAGTTGCAGACTTGTGGCCTGAAATCTGGACAGAACAGTGTCCCAAAAGCCTGCCATGAAGGCCATCTCAAGTGAATCCAGCTTCCGCACTAGACTGTCAGCTTCAGTTCGTGTGTCTCGTTTCTCTGTGTCATCAGTGGAAATAACCTGTAGTGCTGCTTTTATTTTACTGTAGTTCTGCCACAGTGCTTTGGTAGATTCTGCACGGCAACTCCAACGCGTGTTGGATAAAGCTTTAAGTGTGAGATCTATGTTGGAATTGCCAAATACCCTGTCCCATCGGTGTGTGGATGCAGTTGTGAAGTTGTAAATAGACTGAATCAAGTCAAAATACTTAGAGACTTCATTTCCACATCTGTCAATGCTGTTGACTCCCACCAAATTCAAAGAGTGAGCTGCACATGGAATATAGTGTATTAATGGGTTGCTTTTCTTTAAGTGAGCCTGCAACCCATTATACCTCCCTGACATGTTGCTGGCATTATCATAAGCCTGCCCCCTGCAATTTGACAGCTCTAACCCTAGATTTTCCAACACAGACATGACACAGTTAGCCAAACTTTCACCTGTATGGCTAGTAATGGGCTCAAAACCCACAAAGCGTTCAACAACACTGCCCTCTTTGCTAACAAAACGGAATATGAATGTCAATTGGTCCACATGAGATAAATCTGGGGTTGAATCCACAATGATAGAGTAGTATTTGCTTGCTTGCAGTTCATCTGCTATAGCCTGTTTGGTTTTTGCACCCATCAATTCAATGAATTCCTCACAAATGGTGGAGGACAGATATGAGGTATTACCTCGACCCATCTGCCCAAACTTTCTGATGTGATCCTTTAGAAAGGGATCAAATTCAGCCAGGACCTCCAGAATACCAAGGTAGTTCCCATTGAGAGGAGACCCTAACGATTCATTTTTACCCCTAAATGCAAGGCCCCTTTCTGCAAGGAATTTAATGACTGCAACAACTCTTTGTAACACCTGCCTCCAATAGCTGCTCTCTGCCTGAAACTGTTTGAACAGGTCTGCATCAACTGTGGCACCTTTGGCGCGGTTCAAGACTGCTTGCATGCAGGTTATGTGCTCAGCACTTCGCTCATGTTCACCAAATCTTTCTGAGTGTTTCCAATCACAATAGCCTGTCACAAAAGAATGCGTTTTTGGGGAAAACAGTTTGCATGCAAAGCAGTAAACATTACCAGTAGAGGGAGAGTACATCAGCCACTCTCTTTGTACTCGTTGTCCATTGGGCAAGTGTGAAGTAAAATGTTCATTGTTTAGGCATCGGGTTTTGCCTCCTAGCCCACTGTTCCTCACAGAAGCTGGATAATGGCTGTGACGGTTGTGAAATGATTTTGCACCTCTTTGAATAAGAACTTCCTTCATTGACTCAGTGAGGGTCTCAGCCCATTTAGCGGGATCACTAGGTAGAGTTGTCACTGTAGATGGTGTTGAAGAAAGATTCAGCTCATTTTCTATGCTGTCCAGAGGTGCAGTGACCTCACATTCATCCGAGCAACTGGCTACTGCTGAATTGGTTGAATCATAAGCATCAGAAGCATTTGGTTCAGTGTCTACACTTGTAGTGGTCTCAGGATCTTGGGAGCTACATGCTAGCTCAGGTGCATTGCTAACCTTAGCTGAATTTGCAGTAGCATTTATAGAATTGCTTTCAGCAGATGTCTTTGTACTGAAGAAGCTGGAGATATTTGGAACACTCTCAAGTAAAACTGATTCCTTTTTTTTCTTTTCTTGCTGAATTTTTTTTCTAGCTCCTCCACTTAAACGTTTATGATCCATATTTCCCTTCTTTCTTTGCACATTGGCTCTTTGCCTATCACAACAGATAAACCAACTATGTGTGTGTGTGTGTGTGTGTGTGTGTGTGTGTGTGTGTGTGTGTGTGTGTGTGTGAGTTTGTTTGTGTGTTTATGATCGGTGCTGCTTCCTTCAAGTGTGTGAGGTGATTTAGAAAACTAGCAACCCAGCATCAACACTCCAAAGCAGAGAATAACAGCTTACTAGCATAGACAATTGAGAGCAGAGAATCAACTGATTCGTCTGATAGACAGCAGGAGAGCAGAGTGGTCAGTGATGATCGAATCAAGAAAATGTCTAAATGGCAAGGGAACAGACTGATTTGTACTGAGGAGAAAGAGAGAGAGAGCCAATTACAGTGAAATATATTCCAAAAGAGCCAAGTGACTAGCTGAAGGCAGGGACAAATGCCTTGGAGTGACCAACAAGAGTGCAAAGTACCAAATGGCAAAATGTGGAAAGACCAACAGGCAGATCTGCTTTTACCTCTTATCTTCACAACCAAAAAGTTGCTAAATGATGTTTTCAGTCGCTAGCCAGGTATGGCCAAAAGACGCGAAATCTAGCGGCAAAGTCGGTCAATCACACTGACAGTGAAACAAATATTTTGAAAAGATAATAATTGTACACCTTTGTGCACTTTAGTCTTCTATCTAAATATTTTCACAAAGGACACCAAGGCAGCTTGCTAGCTATGATGGGAGCAACAATGTCTGATAGACAGCAGGAGAGCAGAGTGGTCAGTGATGATCCAATCAAGAAAATGTCTAAATGGCAAGGGAACAGACTGATTTGTACTGAGGAGAAAGAGAGAGCCAAGTACAGTTAAATATATTCCAGAGCCAAGTGACTAACTGAAGGCAAAGACAACAGCCAGATACCTTAGCAGAGACCAACAAGAATTCAAAGTACCTAATAGCAAGATGGCGAGACCAACACAATAAATTGTATTAGGATTTAATTTATTAACGTTAATCTTAACAGCCAAAAAGTTGCTGAATAATGTTTGTAGTCGCTAGCCAGGTATGCCCAAAACAAGAGTCGCTAAACCTAGCAGCAAAGTTGCTTAATTGCAACACACTCTAGGATTCAGGGGAATTAAGGATAATAAAGATATTAATTGTACAACTTTTTGTACTTTTTTTCTAGTTTTTTGAGTCGCCAGCCATGTATGGCCAAAAGTCGCTAATTGAATGCCAACGTTGCTTAATCGCCAACACACTGGGACTCACTGAAGGACTGACTGAATAAAAAAGATAATTAAGATAATTGTGTACTTTTCTCTTCTGATATTTTCTCTAAGGACCCCAAGCTATCTGCAAGCAGCAATAATGTCTGACAGACAGGAGAGCAGAGTGGTCAGTGATGAATGGCAAGGGAACAGGCTGATTTGTACTGAGGAGAAAGAGAGAGAGAGAGCCAATTACAGTGAAATATATTCCAAAAGAGCCAAGTGACTAGCTGAAGGCAGGGACAAATGCCTTGGAGTGACCAAGAAGAGTGCAAAGTACCAAATGGCAAAATGTGGGAAGACCAACAGGAAGATCTGCTTTTACCACTTATCTTCACAACCAAAAAGTCGCTAAATGATGTTTTTAGTCGCTAGCCAGGTATGGCCAAAAGACGCGAAATCTAGCGGCAAAGTCGGTCAATCACACAGTGAAACAAATAATTTTAAAAAGATAGTAATCGTACAATGTCTTGTACTTTTGTCTTCTTTCTTAATATTTCTCAAAGGACACCAAAATGTCGCTATCTGCAGGCAGCTTGCTAGCTATGATGGCAGCAACAATGTACCTTAGAGTGACTGACCAACAAGAGCTCAAAGTACCTAATGGCAAAATGTGGAGAGACAGACACAATAAATTGCATTAAGATGAAGAGAACTGTTGCTATTATTAATCTTAACATCAACCAGAAAGTCGCTAAATGTCACCAGCCAGGTATGGCCAAAAGTCGCTTAATTGGCCACACACAGTAACAGAGAAACTAACAAAAAAAAGATCATAAAGATAATAGTTGTACAACTGTGTGTACTTTTGTCTTCTTTCTAAATATTTTCCCAAAGGACACCAAAATGTTGCTATCTGCAGGCGGGAGCGTGCCTATGTTCCCCGGGTCCTATGTTCCCCGGGTCCTATGTTCCCCGGTTGTTCCTGGGTCTTTGTATGCGACCGGGGAACTTAGGACCCTTTTTCTAAAAAAGGGTCCTATGTTCCCTGCATTGTATCTGGCGAAATTGCGAAATTGTGCCCTGACCAAAACCATCCCTAAACCTAACCTGTCACAGGGCGTTGTGGAGCACTTTTTTTTGGCGAAATTGTGCCCTGACCAAAACTATCCCTAAACCTAACCTGTCACAGGGCGTTGTGGAGCACTTTTTTGGCGAAATTGTGCCCTGACCAAAACCATCCCTAAACCTAACCTGTCACAGGGCGTGCGGCAGCAGATAGAGCAACTCAAACGCGAACTTCCTTCCTTCGACAACTTAAACGCGTCTCTGTCATGCGTGTCTGCGTGCGTCTTACTTAGTCGCGCATTGGAAGCAGCGGGGAACATAGAACCCTTTTCTGGAAAAAGTGTTGTACGTTCCCCGCAGCGGGGAACATAGAACCCTTTTTTTTAAAAAGGGTCCTTAGTTCCCCGGTAGAGGGGAACATAGGACCCGGGTAACATAGGGACGGGGAACATAGGGATGACCCGCTGCAGGCAGCTTGCTAGCTATGATGGCAGCAACGATGTCTGCCAGACAGGAGAGAGTGGTCAGTGACGATCGAATCGAGAAAATGACAAAATGGGTCAAAGACCAAAAAGTTATTAACTGACAGCAGTGACAAATGTCAGACTGTAAACTTTCTCGAAAGAAAAGGACAAAATGGGAAGATGCTGATAATAACAGCAAAATGGAAAATATAAGAATTTCCAAGTAATGCTCAACTCAAGTGTGTGTGTGTGTGTGTGTGCGCGCGTTAAACTTCTTGTTGAATGATTTCAAATTATCTCTGAGTCTGAACTGAGGGAAAGGAAACCAAATTTTGAGCAGTCTCTCACGAGTTCAAAATACCAAATGAGGAGATTCTAAAAGAACAGACCGGTTTATGAAAGACTTGATGGGGGAGGGGCACAGCTAAGAATACTTGAGTGAGATTCTGTGATCCAAATTCGAGATAGAGCTTTTTGATAATGATAATTTGTCAGAGTAAGGTTGTGTAATCAAAATTTGAGAATGAGCTTTGTCAATCAATCAAGAATATTTGCATTAAGTTCTGTGATCAAAATTCAGAAACAACCTTTAATAATTGATAAAGAATATGTGAGTGAGGTTGTGTGATCCATCCAATTTGAGAATTAGCTTTGATAATAATGATTGAGAGCCTCTGGCCCTCTGTGGATCATGGCCGCGGGGCCAATTTTGCCTGGCCCCTTGGGGCCTCTGTGGGTCGTGGCCGCGGGGCCAAGTTGGCCTGGCCCCTTGGGGCCTCTGACCCTCTATGGATCGGGGCCAAGTTGGCCTGACCCCTCGGGGCCTCTGGCCCTCTATGGATCATGGCCGCGGGGCCAAGTTGGCCTGACCCCTTAGGACCTCAGGCCCTCTGTGGGTCGCGGCCGCGGGGCCAAGTTGACCTAGCCCCTTGGGGCCTCTTACCCTCTATGGATCGTGGCCGCGGGGCCAAGTTGACCTGGCCCCTTGGGGCCTCTGGCCTTCTGTGGCTCGCGGCCGCGGGGCCAAGTTGGCCTGGCCCTTTGGGGCCTCTGGCCTTCTGTGGGTCGTGGCCGCGGGGCAAAGTTGGCCTGGCCCCTTGGGGCCTCTGACCGTCTATGGATCGTGGCCGCGGGGCCAAGTTGACCTGGCCCCCTGGGGCCTCTGACCCTCTATGGATCGTGGCCGCGGGGCCAAGTTGGCCTGGCCCCTTGGGGCCTCTGACCGTCTATGGATCATGGCCGCGGGGCCATGTTGGCCTGGCCCCTTGGGGCCTCTGGCCCTCTGTGGGTCGCGGCCGCGGGGCCAAGTTGACCTGGCCCCTTGGGGCCTCTTACCCTCTATGGATCATGGCCGCGGGGCCAAGTTGGCCTGGCCCCTTGGGGCTTAAGATTATTATTTTTGCAAAAGTAGTTTTGCTTGGGTCGCGGCCGCGGGGCCAAGTTGGCCTGGCCCCTTGGGGCCTCTGGCCCCCTGGGCCTGGGCCCGGTAGGCCCGGTCATTAATCCACCTATGATGGTAGCATAGAAATGTTTGTCAACATCATTATGCTCCAAGCAACATTTTTTCTACATACATGTCGATTTATGGAAGTAAAATCTACATTTTATAATTAGCTTGATAATTTAAAATGATCAATTAAATCTTGGAAAATTATTAAAAATACAAAAGCCCTTAAATTGATTTCGTTATTGCAGAAATTTAAAGTGATATAGATTAGCCTTTTTTGAATTTTTGTATCTTATCCTATTTTTTATTATTATTTATTGTTATTATTTTATATTCTATTTGTATTTGCTTTAGTTTTCGTTCCTTTACATCAGGGGTGTCAAAAGTACGGCCCGCGAACAGGTTTTATCCGGCCCGCGGGATGAGTTTGTCAAGTATAAAAATGTACCTGAAATTTTTTAATGAAAGAAACAGCTGTTCTAAATGTGTCCACTGGATGTCGCAATAGCAATTCTTTGTATCTTGGTAGATGATGCTACATATGTACAAAATAAACCACATGATGTTAGTACATCAGTCGAGGAAAATGATCAAACGACATAAATAACTGTAATTTCTAATTTGACTGATGAATATTATCACATAATTTATTCAGAAAATATAAATAACGACAAATAAAGTATATATTCTATTAACCACAACAGGTAGTTGTAAAAAAAAAAAATATTACAATTTCAGAATGTGCTTGTTCTATTTTTAAACAAAGAAAACAATCTGAAGTTGTCTTTATTTTTAAGTTATTGTGCCGTGATTTTACCAGTAGATTTTCCTCCATGTGGCCCCGGATCTAAAATTAGTTTGACACCCCTGCTTTACATGTTTTGCAAAAGACAGTATTTGCTCAACCTGATGGATGTTTGAAATTGTTGAGATTTTTTTAAAAGTGCCCTGGTTTTTGTGTACATTGAGAATATATGTTTGTATGTACATTATTACTGTGCAGAAGCTTGGGGAAATAATTATAAAAGCAACATACATCCCTTAACAATCTTACAAAAACAGGCACTTAGAATTATCCATAATGTGGGGTTCAAAGAGCACACAAACAGCTTATTTTTAAGGTCAAAACTGTTAAAATTTCCCTATTTAGTAGAATATTTGACAGGGCTTATCATGTTTAAAGCAATAAGTTATCAATTGCCTGCAAATATTCAAAGTTTATTCATAGAAAAGGGTGTGGGGTATAACCTCAGAGGAACGGCAAAATATAAACACGCTTTAGCACTTAGCACAAGGAAAAGTTTTTGTGTCTCAGTCTGTGGGGTGAAAAATGGAACAGCCTGAGTGATGAGCTCAAACACTGTTCAAACGTTGAGCATTTTAAGAAATTGTACAAATATAATATTTTGGTTCGGTTCCAGAGGAATTTGATCAAATGTGGTTCAGAGGAAACTGGATATTAGTTGAAGTAACTGTGTAAAACACTAGTGTGCCGTGAGATACAGTCTGGTGTGCCGTGGGAGATTATCTAATTTCACCTATTTGGGTTAAAAATATTTTTTGCAAACCAGTAATTATAGTCTGCAAATGATGTGTTGTTGTTGAATCTGGGTGCTGTCTAGAGCTCGGCAGAGTAACCGTGTAATACTCTTCCATATCAGTAGGTGGTAGCCGGTAGCTAAATGCTTTGTAGATGTCGGAAACAGCAGGAGGCAGTGTGCAGGTAAAAAGGTGTCTAATGCTTAAACCAAAAATAAACAAAAGGTGAGTGCCCCTAAGAAAAGGCATTGAAGCTTAGGGAAGGCTATGCAGAACGAAACTAAAACTGAACTGGCTACAAAGTAAACAAAAACAGAATGCTGGACGACAGCAAAGACTTACTGTGGAGCAAAGACGGCGTCCACAATGTACATCCGAACATGACATGACAATCAACAACGCCCCCACAAAGAAGGATAAAAACAACAGAAATATTCTTGATTGCTAAAACAAAGTAGATGCGGGAAATATCGCTCAAAGGAAGACATGAAACTGCTACAGGAAAATACAAGAAGACAAGAACTAAAACACTACACACAGGAAAACAGCAAACAACTAAAAATAAGTCACGGCGTGATGTGACAGGTCGTGACAGTACACCTACTTTGAGACAAGAGCTATAGTGATGCATGCTTGGTTATGGTTTTAAGTCATATCCAACAATTGCGACAACGACTTTTTACTGTCAACTGAGTTTCGTTTTTGAATGGTTTCTGCTGGTGGTTTACCTCTGGATTTTTTTAACGCAAAAAATGTGCCTTGGCTCAAAAAAGGTTGAAAAACACAGATGTACTACATGTATGATGTGGAGCTGACTATGACATACTCAATAAACAACAACCTAATGTTAAAAAAAAAAAAAAAAAAAGCACCCACGTGGGATTGATGGCAACTTCCAACCAATTATGAATTTTTTGAAAAATCAATCTTGTTGTTAATTTAGTGGCAAGTTTGGTCGGTTTTACATGATAAATAAGTCACGAATCATATAGTCTATATTTAATTAAGACTCACCAAGATTTCAATGTGCCGATAATAAAATAATGACACAATCATCTTGACTTTGAACACACTGCACATGCGCGAATGAAGGTCATACTTACTCAACAGCCATACATGTCACACTAAAGGTAGCCGTATGAACAATGCCAACACTGTCATAAACAAGTGCCATATAGTGAAACCACAATAAACAACAACGAAAAACACATTTTGGAAGAATATTTGCACGGCAACACAACATAAACACTACAGAACAAATTCCCAGAATTCCCTGTAGCACCAACTCTTCCGGGACGCTACAATATTAAGAAATGCCATTGGTGAATCTACACCTAACATCCACTGTAATGATACCACGTACAATAGCGTATCTAGTCGATACTACTATGATTACATCAATATTTTTTAGCATCACAAAATCTTCTTTCGTTTAAAAAAAAAAAGTATATTATGTTTATAAACTCAGGAAATATGTCCCTGGACACATGAGGACTTTGAATATGACCAATGTATGATCCTGTAACGACTTGGTATCGGATTGATATCCAAATTTGTGGTATCATCCAAAACTAATGTAAAGTATCAAACAACAGAAGAATAAGTGATTATTACATTTTAACACAAGTGTAGATAAAACATGTTAAAACAGAAAATAACCAGATATTAACAATAAATGAACAAGTAGATTAATAATTCATTTTCTACCACTTGTCCTTGATAATGTTGACAAAATAATAGAATGATAAATGACACAATATAACCTGCTCAGTGGCCTTGTGGTTGGAGCGCCCGCCCTGAGATCGGTAGGTTGTTAGTTCAAACCCCGGCCGAGTCATACCAAAGACTATAAAAATGGGACCCATTACCTCCCTGCTTGGCACTCAGCATAAAGGGTTGGAATTGGGGGTTAAATCACCAAAATGATTCCCGGGTGCGGCCACCGCTGCTGCTCACTACTCCCCTCACCTCCCAGGGGGTGAACAAATGCAGAGGACACATTTCACCCCACCTAGTGTGTGTGTGACAATCATGGGTACTTAAACTTTAAACTGAACTTTAACAATATGTTATTGCATACGTCAGCAGACGAAGTAGGAGTCTTTGTTTGTTTACTTACGACTAAAAGACAAGTCACTATTTTATTTAAGGACAAAATTGCAATAAGAAACATATGTTTAATGTACCCTAAGATTTTTTTTTTAAAGTTCAAGTTAAAGTACCAAAGATTGTCACACACACACTAGGTGTGGTGAAATGTGTCCTTTGCGCAGTTGGGAAAGTGGCCGTGCCAGCAATCTGAGGGTTACTGGTTCAATCCCCACCTTCTACCATCCTAGTCACGTCCGTTGTGTCCTTGAGCAAGACACTTCACCCTAGCTCCTGATGGGTCCTGGTTAGCGCCTTGCATGGCAGCTCCCGCCATCAGTGTGTGAATGTGTGTGTGAATGGGTGAATGTGGAAATAGTGTCAAAGCGCTTTGAGTTCCTTAAAAAGGTAGAAAAGCGCTATACAAGTATAACCATTTACCATTTGACCCATCCCCTTGTTCACCCCCTGGGAGGTGAGGGGAGCAGTGGGCAGCAGCGGTGGCCGCGCCCGGGAATCATTTTTGGTGATTTTTGTTAAAATAAAGCCAATAATGACATTTTTTGTGGTCCCCTCTATTTAGAAAAGTACCGAAATAATTTTGGTACCGGTACCGGTACCAAAATATTGGTATCGGGACAACACTAATACATACACACCGAGCACCCACTGGCAGAAATGTAGCTCGGCGCCGATGTTATGTACTACATGCATACTTGCCAACCCTCCCGGATTTTCCGGGAGACTCCCGAAATTCAGCGCCTCTCCCGAAAACCTCCCGGGACAAATTTTCTCCCGAAAATCTCCCGAAATTCAGGCGGACCTGAGTGAGGACAGCCTGTTTTCACGTCCGCTTTCCCACAATATAAACAGCGTGCCTGCCCAATTACGTTATAACTGTAGAATGATCGAGGGCGAGTTGTTGGTTTCTTATGTGGGTTTATTGTTAGGCAGTTTCATTAACGTCCTCCCAGCGCGGTAACAACACACAACAACAGCAGTCACGTTTTCGTCTACCGTAAAGCAGTTCGTCTGCCGTAAACAGCAATGTTGTGACACTCTTAAACAGGACAATACTGCCATCTACTGTACATGCATATGTGACAATAACATCTACGGCTTTTAGAGAGTGCAGTGCACAACTGCGCACACAACAAGGAGACGAAGCAGAAGAACGAGGAAGATACAGCCGCTGACGACGAGTTAGATGAAGAAATACGCTTGTAAATTCCAAGCCGCAGCTGCGATTGGACCTGGATAGCCTCCGGGAAGAAGTAGTGGACAACCAAGTGCTCGGCAGTGAAGATCTTCCTCAGGAAGCAAAGATTGACCGGTTTTGGGCCATGCTAGGGAGAGATGGAAGATTCCAGACTCTAGTGCATCTGATGAAAGCACTTTTGTGCGTGCCACACAGCAATGCATCATCACAGAGGGTGTTCAGCAAAATAGTGACAGAGAATAGAACGAGGATGGACAATTCAACCCTTAACTCAACAATGAGTAGATGAGTGTTATGTGTGTGTATATGTGTAAATAAATGAACACTGAAATTCAAGTATTTATTTTATATATCATAAAATAAATATATATATATATAGCTAGAATTCACTGGAAGTCAAGTATTTCTTATATATATCAATCAATCAATCAATCAATGTTTATTTATATAGCCCTAAATCACAAGTGTCTCAAAGGGCTGTACAAGCCACAACGACATCCTCGGTACAGAGCCCACATACGGGCAAGGAAAAACTCACCCCAGTGGGACGTCGGTGAATGACTATGAGAAACCTTGGAGAGGACCGCATATGTGGGTAACCCCCCCCCCCCCCCTCTAGGGGAGACCGAAAGCAACGGATGTCGAGTGGGTCTGACATAACATTGTGAAAGTCCAGTCCACAGTGGATCCAACACATCAGCGGGAGTCCAGTCCACAGCGGGGCCAACAGGAAACCATCCCGAGCGGAGACGGGTCAGCAGCGCAGAGATGTCCCAACCAATGCACAGGCTAGTGGTCCACCCGGGGTCCCGGCTCTGGACAGCCAGCACTTCATCCATGGCCACCGGACCTATGCAACTCCCCCTCCCAAGGGACAGGGGAGAAGAGGAGAGAAGAAAAGAAACGGCAGATCAACTGGTCTAAAAAAGGGGGGGGTCTATTTAAAGGCTAGATTATACAAATGAGTTTTAAGATGGGACTTAAATGCTTCTACTGAGGTAGCATCTCTAACTGTTACCGGGAGGGCATTCCAGAGTACTGGAGCCCGAATAGAAAACGCTCTATAGCCCGCAGACTTTTTTTTGGCTCTGGGAATCACTAATAAGCCGGAGTTCTTTGAACGCAGATTTCTTGTCGGGACATATGGTACAATACAATCGGCGAGATAGGCTGGAGCTAAACCGTGTAGTATTTTATACGTAAGTAGTAAAACCTTAAAGTCACATCTTAAGTGCACAGGAAGCCAGTGCAAGTGAGCCAGTATAGGCGTAATATGATCAAACTTTCTTGTTTTTGTCAAAAGCCTTGCAGCCGCATTTTGTACCAACTGTAATCTTTTAATGCTAGACATAGGGAGACCCGAAAATAATACGTTACAGTAATCGAGACGAGACGTAATGAACGCATGAATAATGATCTCAGCGTCGCTAGTGGACAAGATGGAACGAATTTTAGCGATATTACGGAGATGAAAGAAGGCCGTTTTAGTAACACTCTTAATGTGTGACTCAAACGAGAGAGTTGGGTTGAAGATAATACCCAGATTCTTTACCGAGTCTCCTTGTTTAATTGTTTGGTTGTCAAATGTTAAGGTGGGATTATTAAATAGATGTCGGTGTCTAGCAGGACCGATAATCAGCATTTCCGTTTTCTTAGCGTTGAGTTGCAAAAAGTTAGCGGACATCCATTGTTTAATTTCATTAAGACACGCCTCCAGCTGACTACAGTCCGGCGTGTTGGTCAGCTTTAGGGGCATGTAGAGTTGGGTGTCATCAGCATAACAGTGAAAGCTAACACCGTACTTGCGTATGATGTCACCCAGCGGCAGCATGTAAATACTAAAGAGTGCAGGGCCAAGAACCGAACCCTGGGGAACTCCGCACGTTACATATATATATATATATATATATATATATATATATATATATATATATATATATATATATATATATATATATATATATATGAAATACTTGACTTGGTGAATTCTAGCTGTAAATATACTCCTTCCCTCTTAACCACGCCCCCCGCACCACCCCCGACCACGCCCGCCACCTCCCGAAATCGGAGGTCTCAAGGTTGGCAAGTATATGTATGATGTGGAGCTGACTTTGACATACTACAACAACCTAATGTTCAATAAAAACATTTAGAAAATCTGCAAAAGTTTAACCCTCTGCCTTCGTTTGTGTCAACATACTTTTATTTTTCATACAGTATTATTGCTATTCTATTTACTAGACCTGCACTGTCCTGAATGCTGCATATTATGTTGATGCTATTGGAACCTGAAATTCCGCTTGTATAGGCTCTTTCCCTATCAAGCTTATTGCGCAATTGCAGTGTTTCCTCTGCAAATATTGTAAGGTAAAACAGTGCAGAAAAGTTGAGGGAGGAGGACTCACAAGTTGTGCAGTCGGGAGAGCTGCTGTTGTGTTATCATCAGCCAGGAAAGGGGGAGGAGGGATTACAAGCCCAGTCCTGTGGAGTGGAACATCCTGCCAACACATCTCACACTCGCAGCAACAACTCTGCACAAGCAACCATTGGCACCCACCTCCAAGCATGCGTCCTCTCCCACGTTGATGCAAAGTTGGGTTTAAGTCTGCTCCTTCTTCTTTTTTGTTGTTGTTGTGTAACCCGGACCGAACCCGCAGGTTGTGTCGCTCCGGCCGGACTATTATGTTATTATGTTGTGTTCATGTTTGAGCGCACGGCGGTGGCACATCCGGAATGGAGAACCCATAGGCAGAGACACAACATGGACCTGAAAGGGACAACATTTGGAAGGTAAAGGGATTGTTTTTGATTTTTCTTTTTTTAAATTCTCTGTAGACATTATCCGTTTTCACGCGCATAACAAATCCAGTGCATGGAAGCAAATAGAGAATTTGTTATTGATTGATACTGTGGGTGTGTTTGCATATGTGTGTGTGTGTGTGTGTGTGTGTGTGTGTGAGAGAGAGGGAGGAAAATTATTGCATTTCAAACAAAAGATTTTTCCAAAACGAACTTTTTTGCAGGGCATTTTTGCTTTTGTTTTGTTCCAATGTCATTATCCACATTAATACCTTTGATCAAAATGCTTCTTTCCGTTGGCACTCCATAAAACATAAAGAATCCAAGTGCCTTTAAGGTTTTAACAAATTCGTTTTGATATAATATTTGGGTAACACTTTAGTATGGGGAACACATATTCACTATTAATTAGATGCTCATTAACACGCAAATTAGTAACATATTGGCGCTGAATTTGTCATTATTAAGTACTTATTAATGCCTTATTATGCATGGCCTTATTATACAACCAGTAAGCCATTAACTAAGAGTTAACTAACCCCAACCCTAACCCTTATTGCTTATTAGTAACCTAACCCTAACCCTTATATGTTCCCCTAGAGTCCAAATAACGCTAAATTAAGTCTTTGTTACTTTAATAAGCAACTAATTAATGGTGAACAGGGGCGCCAAAAAGGGGGGGGGTAAAGGAGACGGATTCTAGGGGCCCATGATGGAGGGGGGCCCATAGAGGCCCCTAATGATGATGAAATTATAATACAGAAAAAATAATGTCAACTGTGATGCTGTTCTTCTTTCAAAAATATGGTAATGATAGTCAAAAATACCATTAAAATGCATAACTGTATGTAAAATAGCATCAAAAAATGTTGCCGCTGTGTTGGGGGCCCTGTAAAGATTCTTTTCATGGGGCCCAAAATCCCTAGCGGCGCCCCTGATGGTGAATAAGTTCCCCATACTAAAGTCTTACCAATATTTGTTTCCACATATTTTTAAAAAAAATATTCTACTCAGTTTTTTACATTTCAAAAAGTTTATCTTCAAATATTGTTTATTTAAAATGTTTTCCATGCATGAAAGAATGGAGACGCTACGTACTCTGGAGCTCATCTCCAAGTTGGCCGCCATTTTCAAAATGATGATCATAATGAACATGTTCAATCAATCAGCTTATAAAGGCTGACCACATTTCAATGACACGTTCAAGCAAAAACATTATTTCAAGTTAACTTGGCTTTCAGCTGCTAAAGTATTTTAACACGGTTACCACCACCGAGTATAGAGTGAACCTTCGTGTAAGATGGGGGTCAGCAACCAGCGCCGCATGCAGCTCTTTAGCTCCGACCTAGTGGTTCCCTGGAGTTTTTTCCAAAAAATGCATACAAATTTTTGTTTTGATATGGTTTCTTTAGAAGGACAAACATGACACAAACCTTCCTAACTGTTAGAAATCCCCCTGTTTATATTAAACATGCTTTACTGATGAGAGTATTTGGCAAGCGCCATTTTGGCTTAATTTCAGCGGTCTTTGAACTCGCAGTAGTTTGATCACAAGTACAACTTTCTACGACACTGCCACAGAAAGACGTGTTTTATGCCACTCCTTCTTTGTCTCATTTTGTCCACCAAACGTTTTATGCTGTGCGTGAATGCACAAAGGTGAACTTTGTTGATGTTATTGACTTGTGTGGAGTGCTAATTAGGCATATTTGGTCACTGCATGATTGCAAGCTAATCGATGCTAACGTGTACATATTGCATCATTATGCCTCGCTTGTAGGTATATTTGAGCTCATTTAATTTCTTTTACTTGTGTCCTCTGTGTATTTAATTTATATTTGCATGTCTCATGACAAATTTAGTGCATGTAACATTGGCTGCATTTCTGATAGTTGTTTGTGTGCAATGTTGTTCCAGACCACAGCAAACGTTACACAACTTGCAAAGATTGTAATAAATCCATTAGAAGAAGACAGCTTGCCGTTTCCTTAACCCTCCTATTGTCCTTGGGGTCAATGTGACCCCAAGGACAATAGGAGAGTCTCTAAAAAGATGGTTGTCATTAGTTTTTCTTCCTAATATTTCATGACTTTTCCTAATCCATCAGGGAGACACAGAAAAATATAAAATCAACTGCATGATTGTTTCTCATTTCTCTGTACACATTTTGACCACGCCATCGTTCCTCAGGGGTCATATAGACCCCAGGATTGGAAAGCACTATAAGTCTTTGTGTGTTAGAGTGAGACACATGATCCAATTGACTTTTTTGTGCTCCCAAGTGATCTGAACACAGAGAATTCAATTGTGAGTTGATCTGACCATCATACACTGAATTATTGTTGGTTTAATATCGTTTGGCAGCCATTTTGACAGTTTTCCATAGATATTTCGGCACATTGCACCCCCCCCCCACCAAATACCCCCCAGTGGGAAATTACTTATGTGTGCTCCTAAGTCCCCTGAACACAAAGAAACAAATAGTGAGTCAATCCAACCATCATAGACCGAGTTATTGCAGTTTGAATACTGTTAGGCTTGGTCTTGAATGTGACCAAAAGTGATTTTCGTAATTTCTGAACGTACAAATACATATAAACTCAGTTTTCCATATAAGTGTCACACAAGAAATGAAATGGAACAATCACTGTGAGTTTATCTGACTATTACATGCTGAACTAGTGTGGTTTGAGTAGCGTTTGGTGGCCATTTTAGCGTTTTTCTACCTCGAACATCCCAGTAGGAAACCATTTATTTGTGCTCCTAAGTCCCCTGAACACAGAAAAAAGCAGTGAGTAGATCTTTATTAGTAATTGATGCAGAAACCACTGAGATAAATGGTCTTGAAAATAAATTTATAATTTATACTCTGTCGGAATGGCGGGATGTCGGAACAGTTCAAACATTCCGTTCCCGCGCCGTGTGAGAACAGGAGGAGGGGAGGGGGGAGGAGCAAACATATAAAAGCACTCGCATAGCAGCCTTCTAAACCATTTCTCTGCTGCTGTCTCTGCTGCTGTTTGTGATATACTCTCTCTCTCTCTCTCTTGTTTCGAGTTTGCCTTCTAAACCATTTCTCTGCTGCTGTTTGTGATATACTCTCTCTCTCTCTCTTGTTTCGAGTTTGCCTTCTAAACCATTTCTCTGCTGCTGTTTGTGATATACTCTCTCTCTCTCTCTCTCTTGTTTTGAGTTTGATGATGCCAAACCACAAGACGTTCTCTGTCCAGGAGGTTTTGGATCAGGTTTTTAGTGAAGAGGTAGACATAGAGGAAAATGTGTCTGAAATCGAAGACAATGTTGTGGAAGACCCTGATTATGGGGCATCGTCCTCTGATGAGGATGAGACCCTTGATGCTGAAGTTCCTGTCAACACTGGAACACCAGCAGACATTTTCCTGTCCAAAAATGGAAAGTTGTCGTGGTCCCCTGCCCCACGTCAACGGCAGGGTAGACTTAGCGCTGGTAATGTCATCAAAATGGTTCCAGGCCCAACCCGATATGCGATTAGCCGTGTCCAAGACATAAAATCTGCATTTGAGCTCCTCATGACACCATCAATTGAGAACCATGTACTCTTGATGACCAATTTAGAGGGGAGTCGTGTGTTTGGGGACAGTTGGAAGCCGATCGATGCAATTGACTTGCAGGCATACATCGGGTTGCTCATTTTGGGGGGCGTGTACAAGTCCAAAGGCGAGGCAGCAGAAAGCCTGTGGAATAAAGAGACTGGAAGGGCCATCTTCCCAGCCACCATGTCTCTGAAGAAATTCCATATTATGTCTCGTGTCCTACGGTTCGATGACAGAGAGAAAAGACAGGGCCGGAGAGAACATGACAAGCTGGCAGCTATCCGGGATGTATGGGACAAGTGGGTTCAGCAACTGCCATTGCTTTACAACCCAGGCCCCCATGTGACTGTGGATGAATGTCTGGTGGCGTTTCGTGGCCGCTGTCCATTTAGACAGTACATCCCGAGTAAACCAGCCAAATACGGCATTAAAATATGGGCAGCATGTGATGCCCAGTCGAGCTATGCCTGGAATATGCAGGTCTACACCGGCAAAGCCCCTGGGGAAGCACCTGAAAAAAATCAGGGCATGAGGGTTGTCCTGGACATGGCTGAGGGACTGGAGGGGCACAATATAACGTGCGACAACTTCTTCACCTCCTATGCCCTTGGTGAAGAACTCGCAAAGCGGAAAGTCACCATGCTGGGGACAGTCCGCAAGAACAAGCCAGAGCTTCCCTCTGAGCTTGTTGCAATCAAGAACAGACAGGCTACATCCTCAGTGTTTGCCTTCACTGAGAACGCCACAGCTGTTTCGTATTGCCCCAAGAAAGGGAAGAACGTTGTGCTCATGAGTACGATGCACAAGGATGCCCAGCTCAGCACCAGGGAGGACAAGAAGCCACAAATGGTGTTGGACTACAATGCCACAAAGGGTGGTGTTGACAACCTGGATAAAGTCACAGGCACGTACAGCTGCCGACGCATGACTGCACGATGGCCCCTTGTTGTATTCTTCAACATCATCGATGTGAGTGCCTACAACGCTTTTGTGCTTTGGAGGGAGATCAGTGAAGGCTGGAACAGCGAAAAGCTGTACCGGAGGAGGCTGTTCCTGGAACAGCTGGGGTACGCGCTGGTGCAACCCCAAATTGCACGAAGAGTTGTCCTACCAAGAGCCTCAGCGGCTGCTGTGGTGATAGTGGAGGATGTTCAGAGGGAGGCACACACCTCCAATCCTCCAGTGGCCAGAGGGCAAAAACGAGGCAGGTGCCAGATCTGTTCCACTAGGAACGATAACAAGACAACTAATACATGTGGGGGATGTGGCAAATACATCTGCAAGGAGCACATCCGTTGTGGATCATGTGCCCAGTAGTGCTTTACCCTTTCTTGGAGAGTGGGGGATGAATATTGCCATTTTTCATTTGTTTTACATTTCTTGAGAGAGGTAGACTCTAGGCTACTTTTTGCAGTCTGTGAAAAAATAGGAGTGGCAGACTTTTACAGTATTTTAGTTTTTTTGAAATAAGACAATATTTTTGGTAAATAGCCTACTGTCTTGTTATTTTTTTCTTCAAATATGGACACTCCAAATGGCCGGCCAATGGTCAGATATTTGTTGTTGTTGAAAAAAAACAAAACAAAAAAAAAAAAAATACAAAATATAAAGAGTAATAAAAAAACTTCCCCCATTGAGGATTGCCACCTTATCCTGGTCAGAGGGTTTGTGCTTGACCCTTTCTTGGAGAGTGAGACGAATATTGTTATTTTCAAATGGACACTCCAAATGGCCAACGGTCAGATATTTGTTGTTGTTGAAAAAAAAAAAAAAGAAAAAAAAAAGAAAAAAAAAAAAAGTTATAAAAAACTTCCCCCTGGAGGATTGCCACCTTATCGTGGTCAGGGGGTTTGCGTGCTTCCATGACCCTAAGAGCTATAGCTGGTCTTAGGGTAGAAGCCTGACTAAGTGCAATCTAAATGGCAAAAAACAACAACAACAACAACACCATACAATTAATACAATTCGGTCACATTCAATGATGGCCGCCTAACAGTATTCAAACTGCGATAACTCGGTCTAAGATGGTTGGATTGACTCACAATTTGTTTCTTTGTGTTCAGGGGACCTAGGAGCACAAATAAGTGGTTTACCACTGGGAGGTTATCTGGGGGGGGGGGGCGTAGTGTGCCAAAAAATCAATAAAAAACGGTCAAATTTGACACCAAACGGTATTCAAACAACAATAATTCAGTGTATGATGGTCAGATCGACTCAGAGTTGACTTCTCTGTGTTCAGAAGACTTGGGAGCACAAAAAAGTCAATTGGATCATGTGTCTTACTCCCACACACAACAACTTATAGAGCTTTACATCTCTGGGGTCTATGTGACCCCTGAGGAACGATGGTGTAGGCAAAAATCGAGGTCAATAGGAGGGTTAATCTTGGACAGATATTTGGCCATTCGATGCCAGGAGTTATATCACCCTCTGAGAAGCCTATGTTTAAATTAATGTTTTCCAATGTTGTAAAAATGTCAACATTTCTGTCAATGAAGATTTGCGTCAGCTTGTGACACACATAGTCATTATGATAGCACGCTAATATAGACACTTACGTCATGTGTTGCCTTCATTATAACACTTATACAATGTTTTTATTTGTTGGAGGCTCCAGACAGATTTTTTTTTTGTATTTTTGATCCAATATGTCTTTCAACATTTTGGGTTGCCGACCCTTGTTGTAAGACCATTGCTGACATTAAACAATATTGCTGTAAACAATATTAAGATTGCTTGCCACTACAATATTAAGTATAAACGATAAAACATTGAATATTAAGTGTATGGCAACCATTCCTGTTTACTTCCTTGACGACCTCCTTAAAGTTTTGTAATCCCTCAGAAATATCTAGGCATTCTTTTTCTATCGATGTACCTCAAGCAACTAAAATGCGTCAAACATGTCCAAGTATGGCGAGTGTTTTGCATATTACCCATCAGGCCTTTAGTAAATGGGTTAAAGGCCTACTGAAACCCACTACTACCGACTACACAGTCTGATAGTTTATATATCAATGATGAAATCTTAACATTGCAACACATGCCAATTCGGCCGGGTTAACTTAAAAAGTGCAATTTTAAATTTCCCGCTAAACTTCTGGTTGAAAACGTTTATGTATGATGACGTATGCGCGTGACGTCAATCGTTGAAACGGAAGTATTCGGCCCCATTGAATCCAATACAAAAAGCTCTGTTTTCATCTCAAAATTCCACAGTATTCTGGACATCTGTGTTGGTGAATCTTTTGCAATTTGTTTAATGAACAATGAAGACTGCAAAGAAGAAAGTTATAGGTGGGATCGGTGTATTAGCGGCGGACTAAGCAACACAACCAGGAGGACTTTGAGATGGATAGCAGACGCGCTAGCCGGCGACCTCACCTTGACTTCCTCCGTCTCCGGGCCGCCGACCGCATCTATGATCGGGTGAAGTCTTTCGGCGATCGCTGGAACGCAGGTGAGCACGGGTGTTGATGAGCAGATGAGGGCGGGCTGGCGTAGGTGGAGCGCTAATGTTTTTAGCATAGCTCTGTGAGGTCCCGTTGCTAAGTTAGCTTCAATGGCGTCGTTAGCAACAGCATTGTTAAGCTTCACCAGCCTGGAAAGCATTAACCGTGTATTTACATGTCCATGGTTTAATAGTATTGTTGATTTTCTGTCTATCCTTCCAGTCAGGGGTTTATTTATTTTGTTTCTATCCGCATTTAAGCACGATGCTATCACGTTAGCTCCGTAGCTAAAGAGCTTCACCGATGTATTGTCGTGGAGATAAAAGTCACTGTGAATGTCCATTTCGCATTCTCGACTCTCATTTTCAAGAGGATATAGTATCCGAGGTGGTTTAAAATAGAAATCTGTGATCCACAATAGAAAAAGGAGAGAGTGGGGAATCCAATGAACCCTTGTACCTAAGTTACGGTCAGAGCGAAAAAAGATACGTCCTGCACTGCACGCTAGTCCTTCACTTTCACGTTCCTCATCCACAAATCTTTCATCCTCGCTCAAATTAATGGGGTAATCGTCCATTTCTTGGTCCGAACCTCTCTCGCTGCATTGAAAACAATAGGAAAATGTGAGCAGCCCTTCCTCCTGTGACGTCACGCTACTTCCGGTAGGGGCAAGGCTTTTTTTTATCAGAGACCAAAAGTTGCGAACTTTATCGTCGTTGTTCTATACTAAATCCTTTCAGCAAAAAATATGGCAATATCGCGAAATGATCAAGTATGACACATAGAATGGATCTGCTATCCCCGTTTAAATAAAAACATTTCATTTCAGTAGGCCTTTAAATGGGTGTATTTCTGAATTGTGTATGGTACTATTAGACATTTTTTATAATGTCCACATAGTTCAGTGGGAAAGTTGCGTGTTTTTGTATTACATGTTTTACCATTCTGTGTTGGTTTATGATTAATTAGACCATGTGTTTGGGTACTCCGGCTTCCTCCCACTTCCAAAGACATGCACCTGGGGATAGGTTGATTGACAACACTAAATTGGCCATAGTGTGTGAATGTGAGTGTGAATGTTGTCTGTCTATCTGTGTTGGCCCTGCGATGAGGTGGCGACTTGTCCAGGGTGTACACCGCCTTCCGCCCGATTGTAGCTGAGATAGGCTCTAGCGCCCCCCGCGACCCTGAAGGGAATAAGCGGTAGAAGATGGATGGATGGATGGATGGATGTTTGAAAGGTTGTCAAAATTAGGACCTATGTAATGAGTTATAATGTATTCATTATTGATTAAATAATATGGTCAATAATAATCACTGTGGACCTCGCCACTTGTTGGGTAAACCTCTATCTTAATTCATGTTTTAAAAATAAATTTCAAAAACTGCTTCAAATCGTTCCGCCTGAGTGGTGTGGCACCTGTGGTGGCCTATCAGATTCTAGGGATGGCACGTGCCACCCCAGGCCATCCCCTAGACACGCCACTGATGTGCACAAAACTGATGATTATTTTAATAGTCGACTAGTCGCGTTTTTTTTTTTATCGATTAGTCGACTAGTCATACGATTATTGCTTGTATGGTCTGCTGTGCGAGTTTGACGTTGAGCCTGCGACTTGATTTGAACTCCATTTCATAATATCAAATTCAATTGTAACAACAAGAAACATAAATGACTGAGTAACGAATAGTTGTACTTTATTACATAGTTAAAAATACACCTAAAGTCCTGTAAAAAAATAAGTATTTTATTCAGTACTGTTAGAATTTACTTACCTAAAGGAATACAAGTGTATACATAAACATTCCACCATGGAAACTTTTTTCAGCGACTCATCAGCAATAACAAGTCTTTGTCGATTACTTTTTTATAATCGACAATGTTGATAATGTTGACGAATCGTTGCGGCCCTACTGCATTATTTTAAAAAAATCTACCCAAATTAAATAGCTTATAAAGGCAAGCGTTATTGTAGCTTCTAAAAAAATAATTTAGAATTTGACAAACATAAGAAAGATAATATTTCAAGAAGCATAAAGTTGGCACTTAAAGTGTACCAGGTACAGTACTTGTGTTTAGAAGGTGCTGCAGAAAGACCCCCGGGTGACTTTTCTGTTTGAAAAAACATTCATTATTTGAAAGAAAAATAAATGCACATCATCATTATTGAAATTGCACTTTTAACATGTGCATTAATTACACTTTTTTTCAAAACTCTCTGTCGCGGCCTAGATTTGATACATTTTTATTAGACACACCGTCTTGCAACAAAATGTAAATCAAAGCGTTTCTCTAATCAATCAATTGTTGCAGCCATAATTTTGATACATTTTGTACATTGAAGACTGCCTAAACAAAACAAATATCACACACCAGTGTTGCAAGACGCATACAGATAATTATCTGTACGATGTGTGATCAATAATCCCAAAAATCCCATAATGTCCGATAATTTGACAACGTCAAAACAAGGCTAATAGCAATTAACACAAAACAAATACATCCTGAGTTGCACCCGATGCTGTGCGATGTCTCATGTGCCTCCTTACAGCCAGGTGGGGGCGCTGTTCTGCCAATAAGCACATTTAGTTCATTTAAAGCACAGGTGTCAAACTAACGGCCCGGGCGCCACATCTGGCCCGCCACATCCTTTTATGTGGCCTACAAAAACCTGGCAATGTGTGTCAGTATATGGAGGGCTTAGTGGAATAAAAGTAAATAAATACATCTTTAAATAATTACTTAAATGCATCTTTAATTAATTCAATCATAAAATAAATCATGAAAACATAAAATAAAAATGTAATGTGGAATGATTATTCAAACCATGAAATAATATATATATATATATATATATATATATATATATATATATATATATATATATATATATATATATATATATATATATATATATATATATATATATATATACATATATTGACAATATTATGTCAGACCCACTCGACATCCATTGCTTTCGGTCTCCCCTAGAGGAGGGGGTTACCCACATATGCGGTCCTCTCCAAGGTTTCTCATAGTCATTCACATCGACGTCCCACTGGGGTGAGTTTTTCCTTGCCCGTATGTGGGCTCTGTACCGAGGATGTCGTTGTGGCTTGTGCAGCCCTTTGAGACACTTGTGATTTAGGGCTATATAAATAAACATTGATTGATTGATATATATATATATATATATATATATATATATATATATATATATATATATATATATATATATATATATATATATATATATATATATATATATGATTGATATATATATATATATATATATATATATATATATATATATATATATATATATATATATATATATATATATATATAAATATATATATATATAAATATATAAATATATATATATATATATATATATATATATATATATATATATATATATATATATATATATATATATATATATATATATATATATATATAAAATAAATGACACATTTAATAACACATGTATGTATTTAATTCCAATCAGAATTAATTATGACACATTTGATTGATTGATTGATTTCAGAGTTTAGAATATCCTGTTTTCAATAAGGTTGAAGGTATTTCTCACAATCCTACTTCCTTGTACTTTGTAAGAACTTTTAATATGAACAGCCTCTTAAAGTGGATCATATCAGTACATTGTTTATCTTCTTTGCTTAATCCATTCTGTAATTTAATTCCACTTACTGATATGCCAAAGGTCTTAAGTGTTGTACGTGCATACAAAGTGAATGAAGTCCTCATTTGTAACTATTTAAGTAATTATAATTTGTTTCAATTTTGACATAAATATGTCTAACCACATACAACTGCAGTTCTTCTTAAATCAATATTAGTTGATGCAAACAAAATAGCACTAGCATTTTTTTTGTCATTGAAACCCATTTTAAAATTAATTCTACAATAGCTGAACTTTTATAGCTGCTTTCCATCCTGACTTCTGATTGCAAAGCAATTTTTCTATCAGTATGTTGGCATACAGTACAATATTTAAATAAAAGGGGCAATTGCGTAATAATATTTGGTGATGTGGCCCACGATAAAAATGAGTTTGAGACCCCTGATTTCAAAGGGAAAACGGCATTAATATTAATACTACTGTTTTTTCCCCTCAAAATTCGGTAATTGTATTTATTTTGTCATTTCCTATCTGGCAACACTGTCGCACACTATACTCTTGTATATTTATCCATAAAATAAGCCGAAAATGGCTCCCGAGCCGCACTTTGGACAACCCTGTCTTGGACTGGTCACCTATCCATCACAGGGCGCATGTAGACAAGCTGTAATATTGTTATTAGGAAATAATAAATAGACCGCACTGGAGATGCACAAGCATGGAATGTATAACCGTGAGAACCCAAGATTTGAGTCCCAAAGGTGATGAACTTCAGCATTAGTGGAAAAAGTACACACACGCACACACACACACACACACACACACACACACACACACACACACACACACACACACACACACACACACATACACACACACACACACACACACACACACACACACACACACACACACACACACACACACACACACACACACACACACACACACACACACACACACACACACACACACACACACACACACTCACACACACACACAAACTTCTCATCCTCTTAAATGCAACTGAGCCTATTAATTTATGGAATGTGCAGAAATAGGCTTTCGTACCCAGAACACTTGTGTGAACGTGAAGCCCGCACGCACACAAACACACCTATAGAGTAGGCACTGTGTGTGCACAGGCAGAGAGACAGTGCGTGTGCCCAAGCCGGAGGAAGAGAATAGTGGCCCTGCTGATGAGGATGACAACAATGTCTCCTCTGATCAGAGCCTTTCCCTTCACTTCAGTCCAACTACACAAACACACACACAATTCTGTCATAGGCAATTAGAGGACCTCACAATGCAACACTCAGGTCCATTGATAGCCTCGCAGCCAAGCTTACTGAGCTACGTGGGAAAAGTAAAGGCCAAACATTAGTTTTCTTTAGTCAGGTGACGGTGTGCTTTTTCCATTAATGTGGAAATATTCACACTCATGTGGCTGCTAGTTTGTGTGACAGGACGGGCAGGAAAACATCCTAAACTTCCCCTTGGACTTTGACTTCTACAGTCGACATTTGATAATGGTCTATTTATTTTGTGAGAGTTAAGTTAAAGTTAAAGTCCCAACGATTGTCACACAAACTAGGTGTCCTCTGCATCCCCATGTTCACCCCCTGGGAGGCGAGGGGAGCAGTGAGCAGCAGCATGCGCCGTGCTCGGGAATCATATCGGTGACTTAACCCCCAATTCCAACCCTCGATGCTGAGTGCCAAGCAGGGAGGAAATGGGTCCCATTTTTTGTAGTCTTTGGTATGACTGGGCCAGGGTTTGAACTCACGACCACCCAGTCTCAGGGCGGACACTCTAACCACAAGGCCACTGAGCTGGTCACAGGTTACAGGAGCGTTCTGCTGAGTGCCAAGCAGAGAGGCAATGGGTCCCATTTTTTGTAGTCTTTGGTCCCATTTTTTGTAGTCTTTGGTATGACTCGGCCGGGGTTTGAACTCACAACCTCCCAGTCTCACTCTAACCACAAGGCCACTGAGCTGGTCACAGGTTACAGGAGCGTTCTGCTGTTTTTAAGGACCTTCTGTCATGATTCGTTGTCCGGGTCAGGTTATGTTTAGTTCATAATATCCTTAATTTATTGCCTATTTCTGTTGCGTTTGGGTCACATGGTTTTGCAATGGTCGTGTCCCCAAGATGCAGAAGGATGTGAGGAAGCAGTGTGCAGGTAAGAGGATGATTTATTCTCCAAATACATGGCAAAAACAACGTAGAACGTTGTGAAGCAGGGAAAGCACACGTGAGGCTCGAGGATAACTTAGCACAGCAAAATAGAAACAGTAGTCATAGCGTGACGCCAACACAAACAGTCGCATGTAGCGAGCAATACAGCCCAGACGAGTCCAACGCGAGGCAGGTATAAATAGCTCTCTGATTAGTGATCAGGAGCAGGTGAGCATCCCGACCGCTAATCAGAAGCAGGTGCAGGGAATCAGTGTCCATGGAAACTAACAAGAATAAAAAGGTTACTGAAAACAGAAATAGACAATAAAGTAAGAATATCATAAACTTAACATAACATGACTCTGGCAATGGATCATGACACTTCTGCAAAACATCTAGTCAAAGATCATTAGCATTTTAAGAATCAATCAATCAATATTTATTTGTAGAGCATTTAATCAGAAGTGTCTCTAAGAGCTTCATAACTGACATCCCCTGATTTGAACTCATCCAGGCAGGGAAAAACCCCAAAAGTCCGAGATGGGAAAAAACTAAACCTTGGGAAGGAGCCGAAGATGTGAGGGTCCCCAATTCTGGGTGACCGTCTGCAATGGATATATAAAGTATATAAATGAGATTTAGATAAGACTTAAATGCTTCCACTGAGGTAGAATCTACAACTATAGCCGGTAGAGCAGTCCAGAGTACTGGAGCCCGATAGAAAACGCTCTAGAGCCTGCAGATGTTGTTTGACTTCTGAGACTCACTAATAAGCCGGCGTTCTGGGCACGCAGATTTCTGGACAGAACTTAGGGTACAATACAATCAGCAAGATAAGATGGTTCTAGAATGTTTAGTATTTTGTATGCAAGTAATAAAGAATGTGCTGCAAAAATGTGAGTCTGAAAAAGAAAGGACCTAAAATGGAACTTTGAGGAACACTACTGGTATAACTAAAGAAGTTGAACAAATGACTACTGACCGCATCGGAAGTAAACAAGCTACAGCAACACGTTGGTGACATAAATCACATTATGGAAAAAAAAAAAACCTAACAAAAAGGAGAGGACTTAAAGTGGTGCCTTAAATTAGTTATGTAAATCAAAATCTTGGACTCCAGTGTTTAATGTTTGCTGTAA
The DNA here is from genome assembly GCF_033978785.1 of Entelurus aequoreus. NCBI lineage: Eukaryota > Metazoa > Chordata > Actinopteri > Syngnathiformes > Syngnathidae > Entelurus > Entelurus aequoreus. Next base: position 20,867,021 of record NC_084755.1, on the reverse strand, counting down.
AGGTTAAAATGTTAATACGAGGAACTGTGTTTACAGTGGTCCAAGTCCCTCTATACATCAGGAGCACTCCATATTTTTAGGAATTGAATGCAAAAATGTTTGTCTCCCAAGTTTTGAACTGAACTCGGGGGCCCGTATGGTGTCCTTCCCGAGCTGGATTTGGCCCTTTGGCTGCCAGTTCAATAGCTCCTGTGTACAGCTTGTATAGCAGCATACATAAACTATATGTGGAAAAGAAGTCAGGCATCATGCCAACATGTTTGCGATCATGGATATGCTCTTTATGTGTAATTAAATAACACAGCTGACCTACACAGATGCACCTGTGGCCCTTCATAACGATTGCTATGTGTGTGTGTGTGTGTGTGTGTGTTTATCTTGGCACATAAAGTGTGATTTTGTAACTCTTTCCAGATTTTATATCCCGGTCAAGTGGGATTGAGAATTAAATTTGGATTAAATGTCACATTGTAAGACATTGGCATCACTGTTTACATGAATGATGCTGTACTAAAGAAGACGATACATTGGATTTAAAGGCGACCATCTACTGTAAAATGTTAAAAGATCACCATACAAAACAAGTCTAACCAACCAAAACAATAATAAAGATGCATATGTATTAGGAAACTAGCAACACAAGCATCTTTTAAAAAGGCATTAAAGAAATGGCTGCTTGGGTGTCAAAATTGTAGTCATATAAATGGAAGTATATTTTATGAAATATTTATTTGATCAATTCTTCACATATTTGTGTAATGTACAAAGTACATTTATGGCAGCGAGTGGTTACAACAGCAACTTCTACCTTAATATTGTTCATCTGTTTACCGTATTTTTCGGAGTATAAGTCGCACCTGCCGAAAATGCATAATAAAGAAAGAAAAAAACATATATAAGTCGCACTGGAGTATAAGCCACATTTTTTGGGGAAACTTATTTGATAAAACCCAACACCAAGAATAGACATTTGAAAGGCAATTTAAAATAAATAAAGAATAGTGAATAACAGGCTGAATAAGTGTACGTTATATGACGCATAAATAACCAACTGAGAACGTGCCTGGTATGTTAATGTAACATATTATGGTAAGAGTCATTCAAATAACTATAACATATAGAACATGCTATACGTTTACCA